>NC_090938.1:210576241-210879272 GCF_040938575.1 Ambystoma mexicanum
AGCTGCAGACGTTCAGGAGACAAGGCAAGAAGTAATTATCAAGCTGTGGGTCTCGGGAGGGAGCAGAGCTCCCAAACAGTGTGGCCGGACGGGAGGCACCTTTTCAGGAGAAGAGTGTGGTTCACAGAGAGCATGAAGTCGCAGAAGTCGGAAAAGCAGTGCTACCTGCAGAGCAAGTGTCTAAGAAGCCGGTGAGTGAAGCACAGTGTTCTATTACATTGCGCAAGTCAAGCCGGTAACAGTTTCCAGCTCCCTGTCAACTTGCGTAAGACTTTAAGTGAGAAGAAGTTGTTTGTTGCTTTTCAAAATACATTGAACAATGGAAGTGTAGCATCTGCATATAACGGTAAAGCTCCCTACTCGCGTGAGAAGCTAAAGTGACTAAAATCCACTGTTCTACTATTCTAAGACTTATCGCTTCAAGGAGAGACTGCTTGTCCCTGATTAAGGAGAGGGAACGGGGGCATGGCTAGGCAGCAATGGAATAGACTGCATCTCCTGAGGGCTCTGTGATCCGAAATACGATCCGTGGAAGCGCATGCAGCCTGACTGCGGATTCCAGTTCCAAAAGAGCACTAGATGAAACAAATTACTTACCTGTAACTGTTGTTCTCCAGCATGGGTCTGGCATGGATTCACATGCTCATGAATATTCCCCGTCGTCAGGCCGGGAATCCTCGGTATAGAAAAAAAATCAGAATCAGTTTTGTTTCTGATCTGTCTTTCTTAGTAGTAACCAATCACTGGTCTCTGGGTCATACTGCCCCCAGCCAATGACTGCCCTCTCCCTAAGCCCCGCCTCTGGCAGCCATCCTCAGATTTGGTAGCACGTAAAGTGGCAGTATGACCAAGTGAAGAGCCGCAGAGGGGTAGGCGGGAGGGTTCGCATGTGAATCCATGCCAGACCCATGCTGGAGAACAACAGTTACAGGTAAGTAACTTGTTCCTTCTCCAGCATGGGGTCTGGCATGGATTCACATGCTCATGAATAAGAGAATACATAGCATTACACACATGCACAACCACGCGAGGTGGCAACAGGCTCAACATTAAGCAATACAACAACTCAACATTAAGCATCTCTTACCTCCTCACCAGGCTCACCTTAAGCGAACAGGTTGCGCAGCACTGCTTGGCCGACCCTGGACTCCTCCCTGGAGTCCCGATCGACGCAGTAGAATCTTGTGAAGGTGTGCGTCGACCGCTACGTCGCAGCCCTGCAGTTGTCCAGCAGGGGCACACCAGACAGGAATGCCGTGGTAGCAGCAATCGCTCTGGTCGAATGGGCTCTCGGACGGCCGGGCAGCGGTCGGTTTGCCAACCGGTGACAGTGCATGATGCAGCCGGAGACCCATCTGGAAATGGAAGTCTTCGAGAGAGCATTCCATTGATTCACAGTCCCAAAGAGCTGTGACGTCTTCCGAAAACTCTTCGTGCGGTCCACGTAGAACTTCAGCGCTCTAGCTACATCCAGTGAGTGCAAAGTCCCCTCGGCCGGCGACGAAGGCGACGGGAAGAAAACTGGCAACACCAAGGGCTCGTTGAGGTGGAAGTCCGAGGGCACCTTGGGCATAAAGGAGGGGTGCGTCCTCAGCACCACCCTCGTGTCATGAAAAGTCAAGTATGGAGGCTTGCAAGCTAGGGCCTGGATCTCTCCCACTCGTCGTGCGGAGGTGATGGCCACGAGGAAAGCTGTCTTCCATGACAGGAACTTCAAAGGCGACGAATGCATAGGCTCGAATGGGGCCCCCATGAGCCTGGTCAGCACCACATTAAGCTCCCATGCCGGGGCAGGAGCCTTCACCGGCGGGAATGATCGGAATAGTCCCTTCATGAATTCTTTCACCAGGCGATGAGACCACAAGGACGCCCGTCCCGTAGTCCTGGTATATCAGGAGATTGCAGCCAGATGTATTTTGATGGAGGCGTGAGCCAGTCCAGCTTTGGCCACCGACAGTAGGTACGGCAGTACTTGAGGGGCCGTAATCCTCAGAGGGTTAATCTTCTGTGCACGGCACCAGACAGAGAACCTCTTCCATTTATGTCCGTAGCACTTGAGAGTTGAGGACGCCCTGGCCTTTGCAAGAACCTCTCTGCAGTCGGCCGGGATGTCGTACCCTCCAAACTCTAGTGCTGCAGGAGCCAGGCCTGCAAGTTCAGAGACTCCGGGTTGTGGTGAAGAATGGCGCGTCCTTCTCTGGAGAGAAGGTCTGCGTCCGTCGGCAGCTTGACTGGTGTGGACGTTGACAAGTCCAGAAGGTCCGGGAACCAGATCAGTCTCGGCCACGCCGGTGCGACGAGGATCATCCTGCACCGGGACCCCTTGAGCTGGTTGATGAGCCGGAGCAGCAACGGCAGCGGAGGGAACGCATAAAGAAATAGGCCTTCCCAGGGGAACGAAAAAGCATCGCCCATGCTCCTCGGCTGGGGGAACCTGCTGGCGAACCTCCGGCACTTGGAATTTGTTGCCGTCGCGAAGAGATCGATTTGGGGTTTGCCCCATTGTCGGAAGAGTCGATCCACTTGATCCTGGCGTAGTTCCCACTCGTGGCACGAGCGCAGCTCCCTGCTGAGTGAGTCGGCGATCATGTTTTTTATTCCTGCCAGATGAAGAGGCACCAGAAACATCCCTTGGGCGACGGCCCAATGCCACAGATCCTGGGCTTCCTTGGATAGGGCCGGGGACCTGGTTCCACCCTGCTTCCGGATGTAGAACATCGTGGTGGTGTTGTCGGTGAAGATCCTCACCACCTTGCCCATGAGGGACGGAAGAAAGGACCGGAGGGCCCAGAACACTGCGCAGAGCTCCAAGATGTTGATGTGGAGTGACTTCTCCTCCGGGAGCCAAAGGCCTCTCGCATGAAGATCTCCGGAGTGCGCTCCCCAACCTTCCAGGGAGGCGTCCGTCGTCACCGTCACCTGGTGAGCTGGGGTCTGAAAGTCTGTGCCCGCCGACAGATGGGAGCGGGTACCCCACCACTGGATCGCCTGACGGAACGTCTCGTTGAGAGGGATCCTGTCCTCGAAGCTGCCCATCGACTGGACCCAGCGGGCGTCGAGGAACTCTTGTAAAGGACGCATCCGAAGCCTGCAAAGGCGCACCAGATAAATACAGGAGGACATCATCCCGAGGAGGGACTTGATAGATCTTACCCTGGCCATGTCCGTGGCCAGCAGACGCTGCACCTTGCCCAGAATGGTCCTGGTCCTTTCCTCCGACGGCGAGGCCAGCCGCGCCACTGTGTCGAGCTTGGCTCCCAGAAACAGGGCGACTTGCGGCCGAACCAGGTGGGATTTTGGAAAGTTGATGGAGAATCCCAGGTCCGTGAGCAGCTGGACGGTCTTTGCAGTGGTCTCCACGGCGAGCTCCCTTGTCCTTGCCCAGATGAGCCAGTCGTCCAGGTAGGGGTAGACGTGGATCCCCTGTAGGCGCAGCCGCGCCGCCACCGGTGCGAGGCACTTGGTGAACACCCTGGGTGCCGACTTCAATCCTAACGGGAGGGCCTTGAACTGGTAGTGCCGCCCTTGGACCACGAACCTGAGGAACTTTCGGTGTCTTTTTAGAATGGGGATGTGGAAGTACGCATCCTTCAAGTCCAACGACAACAGGAAATCGCCCTCCTCCAGCTGCCCCAGCACGTGCTGGAGGGTGACCATACAGAACTTCTGTGCCTTGATGTACTTGTTCAGTCGTTGCAGGCCCAGGATGGGGCGCCATCCTCCTGTCTTCTTTTTTACGAGGAAGTAGCTTGAGTAAACTCCGGAGCCCCGAAGCCTCTTTGGGACGAGCTCGATGGCACCCTTCTTGAGCATCGCCCTTACTTCCAACAGTAGTTGAGGGACGCGATTTTCCTTCCTGGCCACTTGTGGAACGCGAGGGCACTTCTTCTGAAACTCGAGGGCGTGCCCTTGGCCCAGGGCGTCCAGCACCCAACGGTCGGTGGAGATTGACTCCCACACGCCGATGAACCTCGCCAGCCGGCCTCCCACCGGGGTGCTTCGGCAGGGGCCAGACCCCACGGTCGGTTCAATCTTGTTTGGAAGCCGCCTTGCCTCCTTGACCTCCCTGTCGACGACGGGCACCACCTGACTTGCCGCATCCCCTGTAGGCTTCCTGGGACGAAGATCTTGCCGCTTGGCGGTACGTGGAGGAGCCACTGCCCGATCCCTTGGAGGCACCTTGTCTGCCTCCGGAGCTCCGAAAGGACGGCCTTCGTTGTTGGAGCACTCCCAGTGCCCGGAGAGTCTCTGTGTCTGTCTTGATGGTCTGAAGGGACTCATCAACCGCCTTCCCAAACAGGTTGTTCCCGTCGAAGGGCATGTCCAAAACCTTGGTTTGTACATCCTGGCGGAAATCTGTGGCCTTGAGCCATCCTCGTCTCAAGCAAACGCTGTTGCCCAACTGACGGAAACCGGTGTCGGCGATGTCCGTTGCCACCGTGATGGCATGGTCCGAAGCAATCTCACCTTCCTGTAGGATTTCAAGGGCCTCAGCCCTTTTGGCATCCGGAAGGAAGTCCAACAGAGGGGCGATTTTGAACCACAACTCCCTGTCGTAGCGGGCTACGATAGCCAGGGCGTTGGCCGCCTTGATAGTCTTTGCTGCAGATGAGATGATCCGTCGTCCCATTGTGTCCAGCTTCCTGCCCTCGCCGTCCGGCGGGGAAGTTGATGTCAAGGCCGATGCCCCCCCAGCTTTCTTCTTTGCCGCCGCCGCCGCCAAGACGACCGAATCCGGGGTAGGTTGCGCCCGAAGGCACAAGGGGGCAGCGTCGGGGACCCGGTACTTCTTCTCGTACCGGTCCCTCTTAGCCGGCGCCGTGGCAGGGTTCTTGAGGAGGGCGAGCCCCTCATCCCAGATGTCATCAAGAAGCGGTACGGCGAGGACCGTCTTCCTTTTAGCCTCGCGCCGTTGGTAAATGAACCCTTTCTTCTTCTCTTCTGGGCAGAGCTGGAAGAGCTCGGATGCCCTGGAAATCATGGCATGAAAGGATCCAATCTCGTCGGGCGGGGACGCCCGAGCAGGGGGCGACGGGGGACACGTTCCGTCGTCGCCTCCGTCGTCATCTGTACCTTTCGTAGCCGTGTCCGTGCCTGTATCATGCCCGTGGGTAGTAGACCGGGGGGAAGGCAGAGCAGGCCGCAGAGGTGGGAGAGGTGGCGTAGGATGCGTCGTCCTCCTCTTATGCGGTGAACTTTCCGAAGGTCCTGGCTCCGGTTTCCCCGTCGGGTCTGGCTCGGGTACCTCCGTCGGGGGGAGGGGCAACCTTGTCCTGATCTTCGAGCATAAGGACTGAATCGCTGACAAAATGGCCGCCGAAGTGTCCTGCGGTGCCGGAAACGACGGGCGCGAGGGCTCTTGAGGAGCCTCGTCAGCGACACCGTCGCTCTCGTCGTCGCCCTCGTCGTCGCCCTCGTCGGGATCCCTCCCGATGGGCTGGGCCTCTTCCACGACTTCGATGAGCTCTTCTTCAGAGGTCGTGTCCGTATCCACAATGGCCACCAGCCCCTCCCCCACCTTTTCCAACGAGGACTTCGTGGGGGTCTTCTCAATGGGCCTGAAAGACGACTCCCTGCGCGGTGGCAGGGAGACTCTGGGTCCTGAGGTCGCCTCCACTGGTGTAGCCTCCACAGGATGAGCCAGGGCAGCGGCGACATCCTCAATCGAGGTCTTAGCAAGGTGAATTAAGGCCATCGTCACCTTCTGTACGCCTGGGGCCTTCACCTTGAGGGGAGGGTCCGAGCCTCGCTCCCCCTCTGCCGGAATCTTCGAGATCGACCGGGGCCTCTCCAGAAGCTTCGCTGGGTTCTCGGACTTCCTCTTACCCGAGCCAGAGCGTTGGCTCGTGGTTGATGGTGCCGGGGAGGATGCGTCCTGCCTGGCAGCCAAGGAGCCCGACCGTTTGGCGCTCCCGGTGACCGCGGACTCGCGTTGCTTAGCCTTTTCTTGGGCCCCCGTCGCCAGGGCACCCTCACAGGACTTAGAAGACCGCTCGGACTTCTTTTTCTTCTTCTCGCCTGACGGGCTCTTCCCTTCCAGCCAGTTGGCGAGATGGAGGTGGCGATCCTTCATGGTCCCCTCCGACATGTTCCCACAAAACGCACAGTCCTTCTCCGTGTGCATCTTTTCCTCATGGAGACAGTAGAGGCATAACGAATGCTCGTCCTCCTTGAAAACATTCTGAAGCTGGCATCTAGGGCAGGTCCTGAACAGCTTCTCGGGCGTCGAGCTTCCTTTCTCCTGGGCCATGTCCGGGGTAGGCCTCGGAACCAAAAGCGTAACTCGACGAAATCTTCACCCTTGAGGGGCGTAGAAAACTCTGAAACGGATCCCTGTTGATCGGATGTAGAAACGGTGGAGCTTGAGGCTCTATTTAACCTTAAAATGAGAAAAATCTCCTGAAAAAAGCGCGAAAACGCAGCAAAAGCTCGAGAGCTGCAGCACGAGGACTCCCAACACTTGAACGTGCGGTAAAAATCTGAGGATGGCTGCCAGATGCAGGGCTTAGGGAGAGGGCAGTCATTGGCTAGGGGCAGTATGACCCAGAGACCAGTGATTGGTTACTACTAAGAAAGACAGATCAGAAACGAAACTGATACTGATTTTTTTTCTATACCGAGGATTCCCGGCCTGACGACGGGGAATATTCATGAGCATGTGAATCCATGCCAGACCCCATGCTGGAGAAGTGCACGAATACGCAAGGACCGAGATACGCGAACCAGTTGGCGAATTGGAACAGTGTGGCAGAAGATATGATACTTTGTATCTGGGGTCGGGAGCCGTGAAACCGACAACAAGATGGTGGCGACCTGAGACCAAGGGATCCTCTGAGGTGACAATAGAAGTGGAGGAGCAGGCTGCTGAGAAAGAAGAAGCTGGCAAGTCGCTGCGGGGTGGCTGGCAGCTGCAGCAGCGTTACAACACTAGCCCGGGTGCAGACTGGAATACGCTGCGAAATAACCCGCAAAGTGGGGCTGGCAGCCCTGGCTGCACAGGACTGCTAGAAGAGCATTAAGAAGACGGCAGAGGCCCCCTGCCGTGTGCACTTCGCATATGTGCTGCAGAGCTGCGAGTCCGGCCCCAGAGGTCCGGGCGGACTAGAAATAATCCGATGGTCGGTAACCCCAAGAGCAACACTGCACACAAGCGCGAGGAGCGCACGCACACAGTTGAAAGGCGGGACCTGGGCTTGCGGCTCTGCAACGGTGGTTACAACGACATGGAAGCATAGCTGGTGCTGGAAGCCCCACTGCACAACACACCCGGCAGGACAAAGCTGCCCTAACGGGACAACACGCACACGGCCTGGTGCGGTGATTTTACCGGGAAGATGCAAGGGCAGCTCAAGACAGTGGCGGCGGAAGAACAAAAGTACTCCCTGAAGTCCATAAACAGACGGCAGGATAAAAAGTACATGTAACACAGACAACACGCTAGAGCACACTAGAAAGGTATAGCAACACTGAGACCTTAATAGGCGAGTCCGAGGGCCAAACCCCAAGTGATTAAGAGTAAACCCTGGAGGCAAAGGCAAACATAGTGCACGCTATGTGAATGAGACACTAAAAGGCAAGACTGAAGGAGGCACGGAGAAACCCGCAATGTGCACCAAGACAGCAATCTAAGGGCAGTCCCACATACTGCCATGAGACACCAGGCCTGAGACTGGCCTGCCTGTAACGCTCACCTGATTCCCACAGAGGCGCAGGTCTGGCTTTGAGTGCTGATGCTTCTTCAATGGTGAAGCGCAGGACTCTGAAGATGGACAGGAAGGGCCCTCTACTCTGGCTTCTCCGGCTCGCAGGAATATTCCCCTGTGCGTGAAAAGGGAGTGTTACCTTCTGACTGAGTTATGCTCAAGCCTCCCACTCTCTTCCAACCCTCCACGATACCCTTCCACGATTCCCCGTGAAGTCTCACCTTAAGGTCAGGAAGGATGAGCTCTCCATCCTGCTTCTGATGCAGGAGCGCGTTGAAACCCAGTTACTTCACTGGATTGAGGATTGATGGGAGTTCAGGTAAGCTCGACTATTCAGGTAAGGCTCTGTTAAAGTTCTGTTGCAAGTTCAAAAGTCCAAGCTTAATAATATGTTCATTGTCTTTTTGCAGCAAGCGCTAATGCTTATGTCTTTTTTCCCCTTAGGGGCCGGGGTTCGGAATGCCGGAGATATGGTGCCGACCCGAAGTGAAACGTGCAGTTCCAGTTCCAGTAAATGGCAGGTTAGTTCTGGATGAGCGCTCGGGAACTGTCTTTGCATACACTCATTCAATGTCTTTGTCTTTTTTCCCCATAGGGGCCGGGGAGCTGAAAGAGGCACTGAAATTGAAGATAGATGCGGTGGGAATTGATGTCAATCTATTGAGGCAAGATGTGAGGGCGCTGGCAGAACGAACAAGTGTCTTGGAGAATGCCGTTAAGACAAATACGGAGGTCAGCGCCGCCAATACAAGAGAGGTCCATATATTGAAACAAAAGATGGCCAATCTGGAAAACCGGGCAGAAGAAGCGGAAGGATGCGCGAAACGCAACATACGAGTGGTGGGCCTACCGGAAGGAGAAGAAGGCATGGACCCCACGGATTACGTTGAGTACATGATAGTCCAAGAAATAGGAGCTGGTAAACTCTCACATGGGTTCGCGGTTCAACGGCACAGACCCCAGACAAGAAGACCTCAACCAGGGGCTACGCCCCACGCTATCATTGCCAAAATATTGAACTATAGAGATCGAGAAAAGATCCTAGAATTTATTCAGAATGGCGGAACAATAACTCGAGCATCCGCAACGATCACGGTTTACCCGGATTACACCATGTTAGTACAGAGACAGCGATACAACTACGTGGCAGTCAAAAGAAGATTGCGCAAAGCTGGGTTGAAATATATGCTCCTCTACCCAGCGAAACTGAAAGTCTTGCACAAAGGTAAATCCCACTTTTTTGAGACCCCGGAGGAAGCGCGCAAGCTGGCTGGATACACAAGCGTGCCTAGAGACGGAAGAAGACCAGGACTGAGAGAGACAGGCTAAGTGATCCGACAACATGGGGGCTATAGGGGGGAGAGAGAGACACATTGCAGGGGTAAATGCGCAGAGATGGTTAAGGCTGGGGAGTAGAAGGGGGGGGACCACCTGTTATATGTACTCGCCAAGTGAACATTGTGGACTGGAATATAGAGGCGAGTAGATTAGACATGTGATGCACAGCGCAGCGATTCATAGTTATATCGGAGCCACGGGGCACATGCGTTCTATCCCCATTAGCTGTAATAGTAGGTGCGCCGATAGCGCAGCATCTCCCCACTGGCTCCCAAGTACAGGCAGCGCCGAGAAAGGGGCTAGATGTGGGGAAGCCTGAGATCCAGGGATGGAGCTGGGCAACAGTTGGGAGGGGAATGGGGAGGGCGGGGAGTTGAGTTGGGGCTGGGAAGGGTGGAGGGAGGGAGGTGGGGGAAAGGGCAGTTGGGAAATGTTGGGGTAGGGTGGGGAACGAGCCTACACAGGATCGTCTGAGATCCAGGGATGGAGCTGGGCGACAGTTGGGGTTGGAACGGGAGGGGGGAGGGGATGGAGTTGGGGAGTTTGAAGGGATAGTGGTTAGGGAACGAGCATGCACCCGCGCGCCTCTTCGCATAACCCACATTAAGTATTCTCAGGCTAAAGATTATGGAGGGAGGGATGGACGAAGGGAGGGACCAGAAGGGCGATGGGTGACCTCAGAATAATAACCTGGAACGTCAGGGGGCTCAACACCTACCTGAAGAGAAATAAAGTAATGATGTACTTGAGGAGACAAAAAATAGACATAGCCCTGCTGCAAGAGACTAACCTCACTAAGGAGAAACAGGAGGTAATTAAAAAAAGGTGGAAAGGCACTACCATAGGTGCAACATATTCAGCATATGCTAGGGGAGGTGATCATTTGGGTGGCACCACGGGTGCCTTTCCAGATATTACAGAACATGGTGGAACCAGATGGGAGGATGGTAGCGCTTCGAGGGCTCTTGGAGAATAAGGAACTAAGCATTATAAAAACATATGCCCCCAACCAAGATACAGTGACTTACTATAAAATGTTATATAGAAAGATCAGCCACCTCACGGGCGGGGCGATCATATGGGGGGGACTTCAGTTGTACGCTAGACCCTAAACTAGACAGATCTGATATGAAATTAGATAAACCCACCCCCGCAGCAAGAGCGTTACAGGCCCTACTGAGAGACTTTGGGCTTGAGGATATCTGGAGGTGGCAACACCCGACAGCAAGACACTACTCACACTATGCGGCCCCACATAATTTGTACACGAGGCTGGATTAGGTGTTCACCACCCCCGGAGTAGCGGGGGAAGTGGTGAGCCCAGAATACAAAGCCAGGATACTATCGGACCACTCCCCTTTGGTTCTGGAGTCGACGACGCCAGGCCCCAAGAGCCAGAATTCCAATATGGAGACTTAAAGCCGAGGCACTGAGGGACACCACATTCCGAGAGGACCTACGGGAAGAGATAATAAGCTATTTCCAGCACAATACTGGAAGTGTGGAATCGGAGGGGACCCTATGGGAGGCCTTCAAGGTGGTAATAAGGGGAGCGGCCATATCCAAATCTAAAGGGCTTCAGGGGGGTATAGAGCGAGAGCTGCATGATATAGAAAAGAGGCTGGAAACAATCATGGAAAAAGAGGGGACCTCGCAGGAACAGGCAGAAGGGGTGAGCCAGTAGCAATTGGCTGGCGGGGAGCTATGGGAGAGGCTAAGCAACCTGAATTACAAGAAATATATCGAACGACAACACGCTGGAGAGGACAAACCGGGGAGGCTACTAGCATGGCTATATAAAAACTAGGCACCAAGGCCTGCAATTAGAGAGATAGTGGGAGAGGCGGGACAAGTCTGGAATACCCAGGAAACGGTGAACGAGAGCTTCCTTAGATTTTATACACACCTCTACGCAGACAAGGGGCAGGACATGGAGAGGGAAACGCAGGAGATCCTGGAAGACATAGGATTGCCCAAATTAAGCGTAGAGGATAGAGAGAACCTAGAAGCTCCAATTACACTGGAGGACCTAGAACCAGTGGTGCAGCATCTACCCACGTGCAAAGCCCCAGGCACGGATGGGCTCCCCAGCGAGTTTTACAAAACATACAGACAACAGATCCTTCCCCCGCTACTGGCAATGCTGAATGAGGCATATGAGAAAGGGAGACTGCCGGAATCTCAGAGAGGCGGTAATCATTCCCCTCATTAAACCAGACAAGCCCATCGCAGATTGTGGGTCGTATAGACCGTTATCCATGCTGAACCAAGATAGCAAAATCCTTACGGCAGTACTCGTGAATAGACTTAGGCGAGTGATAAACAAACTAATACACCCTGACCAAACTGGGTACAACCCGGGCAGGAGAATATCTGATAACCATAGGAGGCTCCACCAAATCATAGAGCAGACAGAGGGCGACCCAAACGAAATAGCAGTAGTTTCGCTAGATGCAGTCAAGGCCTTTGACTCGGTTCGGTGGCCATGGCTGATGGCGGCTTTAAAGGAATACAGGGTGGGACCGGGGTACCAACGGTGGGTGGAAATGCTGTATAGCTCCACCACAGCCAGAGTTAAAACAGTAGCGATCATCTCAAAGAGATGGCAACTAAGTAGAGGCATGAGTCAAGGTTGTCCATGGTCTCCGATGCTGTACACCACCGCACTCGAGCCACTAGCAATCTAAGACAGCAATACAGTGAGGTAGGGGTGCGCACCAAAGGGGGACCGCACCCGATAGCACTATATGCAGACGGTATGCTGCTGTACCTACGTTACCCGGAGGAGAACCTGCAATACATTCTAGAAGTGATGTAGGCTATGCAGCTCTATCCGGGATAACGGTCAACCCCCAAAAAAAAAATTAAAAAAATAAAAAACGAGCATGTTCCCCCTGGGTAGATACAAAGGCATACCACAGACAAACCTACCCACCCTGCCGATAGCTTGGCAGACCAAAACGTTCAGATACCTGGGGATCAACATTTACCATACAGTGGCGGCAGAGCACAAGTACAATACAGAGAAAGCAGTGGAGGGCATCAAAAACAGCATGGAGTTTTGGGCATGCCATGGTAGGGAGGGTGGCGCTGCTGAAAATGGTGGATCTGCCTAGGCTATTGCATTTCTTCACAAACTTCCCACACATGGTGCCCAGGTGCTTTTTCACTAAAATTACACAGCCTGTGCAGAGGTTTCTTATGGCATAACACAAGAAACAGAGTAGCCCTGCGGAAACTACAGAATGCGTACGACAGAGGGGGATACATTTACAGAATTTTGAGATATACCACCTAGCGGCGCAATTACAATACGTAGCCAGGTGGCTGGCGGAGGACGAGACAGCAGAATCCAGGCTGCTGAAGGATGAGAGTGCCCCATACTTCCTACGAGAACTAATATGGCTGCCCAAGTCAGAGACGCAGGGTAGGTCGAGATTGTTAACACTGGGCTGGGAGGTCTGGCACAAGGCGTGCCAGACCATGGGAGGCCCGACCCCGTGCTCCCTGCAGGCGCCACTCATGGCGCTATGTGGAGCAGATGATCAACTAAGAAAAGCGATCCGGAAAAAAATTGGGAGCCAGTGGGCCTAGCTACCCTAGTGGATATCTGGCAAGAGGGGGAGGCTATGTATTTCCAAACAATAATGGACGGAACCGGGGTACAGGCGGGACAGCATATCACATATAGAAGAATAGTCAAAAGGGTGAAAGAAACGTGGTCCGAAATAGCGCTAGTGGGGCAACCGGACACTGCCATTGAAACGATGTATGACATCTCGGAGGGGGGGCATTAAATATCCAGGATATACGAATTAATGTCAAGAGTGGGAAAGGAGCCGCTCAAATTGCGGCGGGATTAGGAGGAGGAGGCGGGAGAGGCCATGCAAGATGGGCAATGGGAGAGGGCCCAAAGATATCACATGGTGGTGTCCAGAAATGCCAGGTTACAACAGATCCAACTGTGTGTCACCCACAGAGCATAAATGACCGCCCTAATGATAGCAAAATTTGGAAACGCAGAGGCACAAAAATGCCCCAAGTGTGGAGAGGAGGGAGCAGGGATGATCCACATGTGCTGAGCATGCCCGGAGGTTGGGAAGTTTTGGGGGGGGGGGGGGAAATTAAACACAAGCTATCGGATAAGGGAATTAAATTAGACGTGGAATCCATATGGGCATGCATGCTGGGGGCTTTCACCAGGCTGCGCAACTTGAGACACGTATGTAAACTTAAAGACTTAGCATACATCCTGGGCAAGAGGAAGATTGCCATGAGCTGGAAGGCCGCTCATAGACCCAGACTAGAGATGTGGTGGAAAGACCTCCTAAAGGGGGCAGACGCGGAGACAGTGGCATGGTATGAGGCAACAAACAGAGGGGGGGGGGGAGAGAAGTGGGACCACTGATGGAATGGAGCCAAATGATAGCCTTGTTGCATGGGTACACCCAAAGTGACCCCAGTGATGACGACCTGCACGAGAACCAGGAAGAGAACTAATCCTGAGAACGGAAGCCAGAGGTACAGGGTGGAGAGCTTGAGTTAATGGGGAAGGGAGGAGGGGAAGACATTAAGGAGAAAACATGTAAGGAACGCTATGACACTTGTAACTGGAAATGTCAGGAGTGGAAGTTATGTTTTGTTTGTTGTAAAATCAATAAAATTATTTTTAAAAAAAATTTAAAAAAAAGAAAGAGGGAACGCTGCTGGTGCCATTACCGAACACTTTAGGTTAACAGTTCAAGAGTTACAATCTTTACCTTGTAAAAACGACATCAGAGAATGGTTGCGTGTGCCCAATTGTGATTCCCAAAGGAGACCTGAATTCTATACTTTGCTTTTAAACAGGAATAAAATGAAATGATCTTTAAACCCCCAAACTATCCCAAGAAGGGGCTGTGTGTGCATAATTCTGAATTTCTAAGGAAAGGCTGAATTATATTCTTCATTCAAGCACAGCATACTTGCTTTTCCCCACCCTTGTGGTTGTAGCTATGCTGTCTCCCTATTAAATGGACCAAGTGCCTCGTGGTAGGGGTGCCTCCTTCGCCTAGAAGAGTTGTGGGACGACATTACTCTGCAGCAGTTCCATTTTGAGCCATCCTGGGCTGGCCCTCATCCATTTCTCCCATCATGTTACTGTACTCTGTTGGCTGAAGACCTGTCTTACTCCACAAGATGCAGGGATCCTCTTGGGCCGGGTTCCTCTGCATTCCCAGTGCCTCCCCCGATTTGGCTTCCACTCATGGCTGGTGGGCTACTTTCATACAAACAGAGATGATCTCTCTTTTCGTCTGTCTAGGTCATTGCCTGTTTGGAGCTCAGCCATTTAAATGAAGATCTGTGCTAACCGAGTTCTTCCATCAATTCTGAACCAAATCTTTAGTGAGTGGCATTATACGTGCATGCCTTTGTGTCCTGGAGTGAGAATCTATTCTTCATAATCGGCTTCACGGGTCACTTGGGTCTGAGAGAATTATGCCACTGCAGAGCGCTCCTCTATCGCAATTAGGCCAAATTCTGCTTGGAATCATCCTTCGCAGGATGGCGGGCTCACAAATCTTCAAGTTGTCTCCTTTGGTGTGGTCTATGGTTGGTGGATTCTTTGGCTGCACTCCTGAGTAGAATTGGGACTTGCCTAGCTTTCACCTATAACAGTGGTTTGCCCACTGATTTTGTCTCCTAGTGGAGACTGTCTACAAACTCCTGCAAAGTGACTGCAAAAGTACTTTCCTGACTTCAAAAGCTGTTTGTTGGCCCCCTCACCCTCCATGGTCTCTGGAGTTCTTTCACTAAAAACTGGATTTTTAGTAATGCCAGTGATTTATTAAGGAATTCAATATATTAAATAATTGACTTGAAATTCCATCCCATTGGAAACAAGTGTTGGGGGGTACATCCAACGCCCCCAACGTGCACGAAAAGACAAGCTCCGAAAGTCCCTTTGAAGCAATGCAGGGCCATAGAGAAAGCAACCCCATTCATGTAAAACGCCCTTTATATATTTAAAGCACACCAGCAAAAGTATGGTAGTAAGCAATGTCCCTGCCGAGAGGTAAACTATAAGGTACAAATCATATACGTGAATATACACACCTATTGCGAACATGTAACACTAATTAGGAAACCATTAGGGGTACCAATAATGGTAGCAAATGAAAGCAGGCTTTTACACTAATTCAATAAACAATACATAGGTAGGCCGCGAGACAGAAACTCAGCCATCCCGACAGCATGAGCAGCATCATGAATTAGCAAAAACGTCCACCTTTCCTTTACAAACAGTACACGTATACGAAGACAGAGCCTCCAACAGCAACGCTAAATGCAGAGCAATGATTGGTTAAGGCAGGTAGGCAAACACATTCTCAAGCTCTGAATTTTCGACAGCGAGTTCATGTAAAGGAAACAAAGAAATAACAGATCCTCGAGCTAAGAGGCAGACACTGCATACAGATTGGTTGAGACACATCAGCATAACAGAGTTCCCAAGGAGTAAAAAAGATATATAACAAATTATGTTCCTAGCTAGGAAATTAAAACGTAACACAACGAAGGCTACACTTGGGTAGGGATAAAACAATGAGCAGTGAGAAAGCATGTGCATCAAGAAAGTACGATCAAGGTGCAATACTGCCCTCTGTAGGGAAAACCATGCTGAAAGAAATCCAACCAACCAGACAGGAGACATATTTATTTGCTTGTTCATTTGTAAAGCGCACCTAGCCCCAAGTTATCTCGGCGCATTACTTGGAGGATAACAGCGAGGTTACAGTCATGACAGAAAATACATTACAGTAGAGGTACACAGAAACATTCCTCACAGAAGTATTTCATAACATTACAAGTACAATTGTGAGGCAAAGTACAACATTACCATTCATGCGCAAAGAGCCAAGCTTTCACATTTTTCCTAAAGGTCCAGAAGGACGGTTCTGCTCTCAGAGCTGGGGGCATAGAATTCCAAAGTTTGGCAGCTAGTACCGGGAAGCTGTTACCCGCTGCTTTTTGTAATTTGAATCTCGGGATATTAGGCAAATTTGCATGTATAGAACGGGTATGTCTGTTTGATTTTTTGTAAATTCGTCAGCTAAGTATTTTGGGGCAGTGTTTGAAAGGCACTTGTGTGTCAGAGATAAAGTTTTGAAGGCAATTCTATCCTGGATAGGAAGCCAATGGAGGTTACGTTTTACTGGCATAATCTGATTAGATCTTGGGATATTAAGAGCCGCTCTTAAGGCATTATTTTGTAGCACCTGTAGTGTTTCACATTTCTGCTATAGGTGCCTACATATAAGGCATTACAAGAGTCTAGCCTAGATAGTACGAGTGCTCTGGCCAGGGTCGTGCAGCTGTCTAAAGAGAGGAAGGATCTACAGGCATTGATTAGTTTGGAGGTGTAAGCTGTTGCTGATGCCGTAGCAATAACTTGTCTTGTGAGGGTGAGAGCTGAGTCTAGGTAGATGCCTAGTGTTTTCACTTCTTTGGAAACTTTGATGATAGTGGTATTGTCGATGTTAAAGGACTTGAATTGCTTGTCTAATTTGTTTAGTTTGTTTGACGAGCCGATAAGGAGTAACTCTGTTTTATCATCGTTAAGGCAAAGGCAGTGGATAGCCACCCATGCTTGTATGGTTTGGTATATTTCATTGAGTAGTTTGGAGTCTGTGTCGTATGAGCCTGTGAAGGAGATGAGGATTTGGGTGCAAGCACAAAATTAGGTTAGGTGACATCCAAATCATCCAAGTGGTCAAAAAGAGTCTTAGTGAATATGTTGTACAATGTAGGGGACACACAGGAGCCCTGCGGAACTCCACAAGAGACTGGGGCGGGCGTGGTGGATGCAGTCGGGGCAAAAACCCATATCTGTATCCATAGAGAGGCTTTAGTGGAGAAGTGGGCTGCAATGGTCAAATGTTTACACAAGACTTTAAGGTTGACCAAGTCAAAGGCGGCCGATAGGTCAAGGAGAAGGAGGAGCGCTAGAGCGCCATTGTCTTTTAGTTCATCCATTTGTATTGTTAATAGTGCTGATTCAGTGCCGTGGCTTGCTCTGAAACCAGATTGCCAGAGGCCCAAGAGATTGTTAGGTTCCAAGTGGCTTTGGATTTGTAAATACGCTGCTCTGTCCAGTATTTTAAGAAGGAATGGTAAAGTTGTTATAGGTCGGTTTTGGTCAGGGTGTTCGTGTCTAAGGTGGGTTTTTTAAGTAATGGGAGGACCCAGGTTAGTCGGGACAGTGTTCGTTTCGAATGAGGTGTTTATTATGGAAGTGATGAAAGGAGCGAGCTCCACCACGGCTTCTTTAATGACTGACGCTGGACAGATGTCGCATTGGCATCTGGATGGTTTGAGACTAGAGATTATTTTATTGACTTCCATTACAGAGACCCGTGGAAACTCAAATGGTGGCAAGTGTTTTGTAGAGGCTTCCATTGGCTCTGAAAGTTGGCATTCACGTTGCAGACTACCTTTTCTTACTTCCATTTTTGTTTGTAGGAGTGAGATTTTGTCTAGCAGGGCTTTTTGAATATTAATACAGCAGGTAGTGTCTTTGGTACAGGAATCTTGTGGTGGCACAGGAGATTCTAGATCCCTAAGGATAGTAAACAATTCTTTAGTACCTGAATTAGCATTCGTAATTCTTTCATTGTAAGTGTTACTCTTGGTTTGGCAGATGGGCACTTTGTAGTTGTTGGAGGCAGTGATGAAAATCACTTTGTTCAAGACAGTTTTTTTGCCCCCAGTTCGCTTCTTCTGTTCTTTCAGTACTGCGCATGTTTGGGGGTATACCACCTATTTAGGTGTGCAAGCAGCTTAGCTTTGCACATTTTTAGAGGTGCTAATTTATGAACTGCCTGAAGTAGTGTTTGATTATATAGTATAACCAGTAACAAAGGGTCCATATTAATCAGGTTCAGGTCACTGGTGATAGATTATTGCCCCTACTGCACCCTGCACCCTATCAACTGTGATGTTACATTTGTTTCTAGTAGGTGCTGATGGAACTTGGATAGAGTAAGAGATTTGGCAGGGGTTGTCCTGGATGGTGAAGGAGATGACGTGGTGGTCGTACCAGGCGCAAGGTGTGTTGTAAAGAATCTTTGTGTCGCAATTGTGGTCTACTAACCAGTCCAATGTTCTGCCTTTGCTGTGTATGGGGTTAGTTATTTGGTGCGAGCAGCCCAGTTCAGTAATAGTACTGGATATGGCTAAGGCGTTGTCATTATTGATGTCATTGAGGCCTAAATGTAAGTCACCTAGCATCATAATTTGGGAGCCTGGTTTGGTGTTCCATGTAAGGAGTATTGTGATATCTTCCTTAAATGAAGAAGTAGGACCTGGCGGTTTTGTAGATGAGGTGGATAGTATATAATAACACCACTGCAAATATAGTACAATCTATCAGGCACTGATGACCTTTAAAGAAGATTAATGAACGTACCTAACACACACACGGAGTGCCGTTTAGAATTACATTCATACTATTTTGATTTATACATACATACATATTGTTGCAAATAACAGTTTCCAGACATTCCGCAACTCATAAGGTTAAAGTTCGAGCTAATAAGGTCATGCACAAGCCTTGAGAAAGGAAGTTTTGCAGTGGAAGCAAGTAATGTTTCCAATGAAGAGTTGCAATGTAAACGGTCTGTTTAACAGTTCATAATGGTAGGAACGGTAAGTTGGTGCCAACCAATGAAGTATTTGGGAAAGGA
Source organism: Ambystoma mexicanum (assembly GCF_040938575.1). NCBI lineage: Eukaryota > Metazoa > Chordata > Amphibia > Caudata > Ambystomatidae > Ambystoma > Ambystoma mexicanum. The sequence goes on from NC_090938.1 coordinate 210,595,005, forward strand.
TGTAAAGTTATCATTTGTGTTGCTACACGGTCACACCTCTCATAGGGATTGTCTGAAATCAATTAAGTCACTCACCCCACAAATACGCCTCACGGAGCAGCCAAGCAACAATTAAGTTTAGGCGATACAAACTATAAAGAGTAGCATACAATCAGCATCACAGGAAGGAAGATGATCGCAGTGTCAATTCATTAATAAACGTCTTGGCACGGTCATGAGGGATGGTCAAGCCAATAGGGCTAGGTATTGTACAGATTCACCTATTGTGTTAATGACATTGCCCAATCACAGGCTGGGGATTTGTGAATAATCTTTAACATTTGTTGCCACCTCACTTCTGATTCTTACTATAAATGCAGCCGTTTTATGAGGCCATGTTGAATGTCTTTTTGACGATTCCCAACCCGGGCTGTGTGTAATAACATCTTGTGCATTTATTTTTGGCTCATTGGACGGATTTCAATTATTCGATTGTGGGACTTGCCTTACATATTTGGTGGCCCATATGGGGATCCAAGTCTCTGGCTGGACAGCTGTGGGCTCCTCAGTCGCACACCTGAGCAAGCGAGGCCCGCCGGCACGGAGCAGAAGACTGCGCAGACCACGGAGAGGCAGCAAGTGCTGAGGTTACCCAGAGGCCTGCCTGATCACTTCAGGGCTTAGCTCGCCCCCACGAGTGCAGGCCCATAATCGGGAGAGGAAGCCCCGGAGGACTTGAGAAGACCACAGCGAGCCAGTGCACCTGATCCGAGAACTACAGCAGTAGAGTGAGTATTAATTAGAAAGTGGAGTGAGCGACAGTGTGAACCACGTGGTACTTTTTCCTTTTAGTACAAACTAAAGAGGGCTCCCGTAGCGAGGAGTGGTGATGTCACGGTAGCCATAGACTTGGTAAGTGAAGAGTACACACCCTTCCATAAGAGGGAGGGCAGCGCTGCTTGAGAAATAGAGTCGGAAACCCTGCACTCACAAGGACTCGCCCTCCATCCACAGTGAGGGACGAGAGACCAAGAACATAGAAACAATTGTGTAAATAGGTGTGATTGTCAATTGTACTGTATCAAGTGGTATATAAAAGAGGTATCGGGTGATCAGAGGCAAGTGTTTTGATGGAAGGTTTTGAGTGAGAAGCAAAGATTGGGATGCGGATCGTATTTGGGAAGGGGCGTGGTTTAGGTGATTTTGTTCGAATAAGCACTGTGATTTCGTGTTTAGGGTTTCCTTTGTTGCTCCTTTGTGTTTTGTATTTGAAGGTGACTTGGGGATGTGCCATAGAGGGGCAGCCGTTGGAGGTGTTGTTAAAGACATTGGGCCTCATTCCAAGTCTGGCGGTAACAGAGCCGGAAAAAACGGTAGGTTGCTGCCGGACTTGGAATGAATTACCACCTGCGTGATTGCCAGAATCAGTGGGGCATTACAACCCCGGTGACCCGGTAATTCGGGAGGCAGCTGTTATGGTTCCTAGTCTCCTGCCAGGTGTCACAACAGCAGAATTCTGTAAATCCCCATTCCCGTGAAGCCAGCGCAAGGAAAGGGCGCGCTTACTAACACTGTTTGGCTGTGCTGTGAGTTACTCATCAGATACCTGTGCCTCCTGTTGACGCTCGTGGAGGACTTTCCTTTTCTTTTTTGGATACGAGCGTGGCTGGAGGCTGACCTACTTCTGTGGACCTGCCACTGTGTAAACACAGTTCTTCAAGGTTCCTTTAATTGCCAAAGCATCAAAAGAAAACAAAGGTTTTGTTTCTTTAAGGCCCGCGGACCATCGCAGTGTGAAGCTCCGCCCATCCAGGAAGTGCGGGCTACATATTTCCAGCAAAGCCGCCCTTGCAGCGTGAAACCCGCGCGAGGAAAGGGCGCGCTTGCCCACACTGTTTGGCTGTTTTGCTGTGCGCTGGACGTGGGCGGCGGACTATAGTTGCCCATCTTACGGCGGCATTTCAGCAGACCACGCAGTAGCTTCTTTTGTGCTCTGGAGGCACCGGTGGCTTGGCTCATATCCGACGATCCTCCAAGGAGGGGGTAAGTTTTGTATTGCCATCGGATGGGCCTCTTCTAATCTGACACTAAAATTGTGTGTGGGATTTCTCCCTAGAACTTGATAGCCCTTTGCAGCGAGCAGGTACTAAAGCTGCTTCTTCTCTTTACTGGGTCCGAGTACAGTGATTGTAGTGATCCAGTAACTGGGTCTGGATCTTGAACGTCAGCAAATTTGCGCACAATATCCGTATACTTATGCAAATTTATGTTGCAGCTTTTATACTCTCTTAAATCAGACATGCCTGCAGACTTACTGTTGCCACAAGGAAAGGGAGGGGGAAGAACAAAAGGAGGAAGTGCTACGCGAGTATCACGTAAAGCTATAACGCCAACACCAGTGATTCGCTGCTCCTCGCTTACTCCATCCCGCGAAATTCGCAAGTTCTTTCCAGACACATTTCTGCCAGCCCACACTATGTATGTGCCGCCCGGTAACATCAACCAACAAACTGTTGTACTCCCGTGTAATCTAGCTTCAAGGTTGCAGGCGTCTGATGCACTTGACTCTGGAACTGCGATTGAAAAAGTACCTACAGTTTTGGATGAAACATTGTTGGGAAATACTTGGCTACCTCCTCGGTTGCCTCCAGCTGAAACTCCAACACATGGAGTTGTAGACGAACGTCCGGATACCACTCACGTAATACCGGACATATCATTGCATGCTGGTGACTATGACCTATCAAGCGACTCTGAGGCTCGCACTGCCTCCACACCGAGCATAAATGGCTCTGTACTTACTGGGTCGCCAGCAAGATCTATTGTGCACCCTACCCCACGTAGGAATACTGTTCCTCGAACAGAGCCACATTAAATGTCTCCTGTGCCACACTCAATGCTTTCAGTACCCCCTACTATGTTAGAAAGTACCCTGTCAGCGGTAAATATGACCATAATTAGTCTCTTCAAATTATTTGAAACGCTGGAGACAAAACTAGCGAAGCAAACGGTGCCAATACAGGGCATTTCGAACTGGATTGCAGAAGAACTGGCTTCCAAAAATAAGCAAGCAACGAACAATGATGTAGAAGGCAATCACATCCCCTTTGTAAACACAGCAGAAACTTGCTCGCGTCCCATGCCAGAGACAGCAGTACCACTCATTGAAGAAGTGATAGTACCTGTGTTAGCTGTGTTACCCCAAGAGCATGCTTCTGATTTGTGTGTAGGAAACAAGTTGAGAAAAAACAACTCTTGGATTAGCACAGAGCAAAATTCACAGACAATATATCGGATCCCAATCATATTCACATTGATGAAGGACACTTTGAAATTTTTGCCAAAAACAAAAAAACACAGCAAATTAAACCAAAGCTTGCTTTGAATATGCGGAAATCAAGACTAGGGAGGAAAAAACAACAACAACCTCCACTAGTCTCCAAAAACAAATCAAATAGAGCTGAAGTGAACCAATTGGAAACAACTAAAGACTATTGTGAAAACACTTGTGATAATGTTCCAACTACTCCTCAAGGAAATCGCACCCTAACGCATCCGCCTCTGAACGATTTACTCAATGCATTAAATGAACATCATCAACATTCTGGCCAGGAGAGTAATAGCCTTCCAACAGCAACTAAAAGCATTGGATCAAAAGTCCCGGAAGAACATAAAATTGCCAAGAATCCTATGATGAGAAATAAACAAATCAATGCTCTTAATGATGATATGCACCATGAGCAACGCAGGCAAGAAATAAGGCAAGAAGTTGAAGAATATCTAAATGCTTTGAAAGCAAAGGAGAATACCATCTTAAACCTGTTGCCGCTTGGGCCGTACAGAGACACTTCTCATGGAGCCTGCGTGAATAAGAAGCAGGCCTCATTGTATGACACAAACGTGAAAAATAATCCTAATCACAGTGAAAAGTGCACAGGGCCGCAATTATCAGACCAAGTTGAAACAACACTAAGAGAATCAACTATGAGGCTCAATGAAGCCCAATCCGTCCAACAAAGAGGATCCAATCGAGAAGCAGTTGATGCATATATGAATGCCCAACAAAGAAGTGAGGCCTCTGGAATGTACTCACTAGGCATTGCTACCATAGACGCTAGTTCAGCAACAACACAAAGTTTTGGGAAACAGTACCTAGCCAATGAGATTCCAGATCCTGAATCAAATACAAAGAAGACCTCAGTAAATGAGATATGTTCCCAGTCTGACTGCTTCATTGTAGACGGGAGAAAGGTTGGATTAATTACTGCTCCAACTGAAGGTGTGACTCGAAACCTTCCAACACAAGCCACTAGAGATCTGCTGCCAGAACAAACACGCATTGAAATTTCAATCAAATCGTGCTTATATACCTACTTCCAGAAGTTGGTGCCCAGAAGTAGCCTTGAAGGCCCTTATCAGAACAATCCAATGGTTTCAGTCACTAATAATGTCTCCCGACAAACACAATATGATCATGAAGAATGGTCCGGTTCTATTCCTCCAAAGGAGGGCAGCGCAGCGCACAGGTCACGAATAGTAAGAATCAGCAAATCCGAGTCAAAACATTGAGTACTCCAAATCAAGACAACAAGGAACTACCAAGTAAGGTAATGGAAAGGAGATACTCGCTGATCATGAAATGCCGTGCAGCCCCGTATTCAACATTCGATTTGTGTAGAACAAGTGTCTTAAATATATTTGGAGATATCACCGAGTTGTAATATATATTGACTACAGATATTGACCAAATTGAATTCTTGAATAATGAGGATCTTTCAATAGTACGATTATGGTTACCATTGAGAGTTGTGCTAAATGCCCTGTGAAAAGAAAAGATGGAGATATTCAAGCTGGGATTTATCATTGCACAAGATCTGCCTGCTAAAGGACAATTAGATCAACAACCCAATCAGACGCATAAATACATGCCTCAAATCTATCAAACAACAGCACCAGAGAATACGACGCATCACAGAGCATAACAATCAGCCACTCGTCTGCAGAAAATCTGTCTTGCCTCATGGAACACTCGTGGACATAACCATCTACAGATCGAGAAAGGAAATTGCTTGGTGGAGTACGATATCGTAGCCCTACAGGAAACATGGCTGAGGAACACTCCACCACAAGGTCATACTGCTACCGGCAGCTAAGGCGTCAAAGGGCAGACCTACCTCGGGACTGTTAGTGGCAGTTAAACAAAGTAGTGGTCTAACCGTTAAACCATAGGCTGCACCAAATGATTTCCTCCAGCTGGTAAGGATTAATTTGCAACACTCGACCTTTGCACTAATCAACATGTACAAGAATCCTGCGGGCATTACAGATGATGCATTCTATAGTGCCTTAACATTACTTATGGATTTAACTCTGGCCTCACCACACATCTCGGCCACTATTGTCCTATGGGATATTAATCTCAACTGCATAACCAGTCAAAAAAATAGTCGACCAGAGCAAGTGGCAAGATGGACCCACTTTATGGCAGACAGGAATTTCAAACTGGCCAATGCTTCACTTCCAGGGGATGTGCCCCCAAAGAATACCTGGCATCGCAGACAAACGGGCAATATTATCAATTATAGCTACGTAGATGGGAACTTATTCAATCTAGTTTCCCGGTTTCAAATCGTAGAACAAATAGTGACCATCATTTGCTCTTGCTAACCTGGTCTTGGCTTTCACAGCAATCTTCTAATTCTAACAGAAGAATGATTCAAAGTGTAACGGTCAACAATGCAAAGACCAGATTTAGGTGGACAGATAAAACCTTATATATGCTAGGAAATGATCTAGACATGCAGCAAATGAGCAATACTCCTTACGCAAGTGCCATGAACAGATATAGGACGGTGTTTAGCAAAAATAATCAGCATGCGTTTTCCCACAAACATCAATTTAACCAGGAAGTGAAAGATCGGAAAGCTGAGTGGAGAAGAGAAAAACGAGTAATTCAGTTACTTCCAATTGAACATCAAGCTCAAGCCTTTAGAAGAGCTAAAACCAAATTCAGAAATTGGACTCGTGGAAGAGCTGCTTTTATGTTTCAGGCAGACAGTGAATGCATGCTGCGCAGCATTGAAAACTTGAAAACAAAAGTACTGCAGAAATATGGGCATTACTAAACAATGCCCAACATGACAAACAAAATCATAGTCAGATCAACAGTGTCTTGGAATGGCAGTGGATACACCATTTTTCTGAGCTTTACAAGGATACAAGTATTTCAAATTTAAAATATGAATTCCCCAGAGCAACGAAATAGAACCTAGAGTTTACACCATCACCAATAGAAGAGCTGATAAGGCGATCAAGTCGTTCCAGAGCGGCAGGACCGGATGGTTTTAGCAATGCAATGTTTAAAGCAAATTCAACAACGTGGGCAATCATCCTTGATAAAATCTTTAGAACCATTGTACACAATAGATGCATACCTGATTCTTGGCGAACTTCGATTGTGTTACCTATCTTTAAGAAGGGTGATAGATCCAAGCCCTGTAATCACAGACCTATTGCATCGCTTGATGCACCGGGCAAGATCTTCGCAAGGATTGTGCTACAAGAATTTAATTCCTGGACCAAATTTCACCAAAAACGTGATCCAAACCAAACTGGGTTTGTACCGGGCATGGGCACTACTATCAATCTGACATGCATAAGTGCTATTAAGAGTCAAGCAGGAGTCACCAAACAGCCAATTTATTTGGACTTTGTTAACTTTAATGCAGCTTTTGATTCAGTCTCACAATCATTGCTAATGACCAAATTACCAACAGCAAACTGCCCAGAAACATTCCAAGATATCATTTATGCACTACATTCACACACTTCCATACAAATAAGACTCAATGCAGAAGGGCTTCTTTCTCTAGCGATTAAAACTGCTAGGGGCCTGAAACAGGGGTGCATTATGGGTCTGCGTTGTTCACCTTCTTTATTCATGATATCAAAGAGGCTTTTGTAAATCAACTAACAGATGCACCGAAATTGGATGGCACATCCATAGCAGCATTGTTATATGCAGACGATCTAGTTCTTTGTTCCAAGAGTCCGGTGGGCTACACACACTAACTCTTTTGACACAGTACATACAGATCAACCTCCTAAGTATAAATTTGGGGCAAACTAAAATTGTCATGTATGCTCCGAAAAAATCAACTCGCAACACAATGGTTTGGACCATACAGAACATCAAAATTGATGTTGTAAGTCAATATGTTTATTTGGGCATTACAATTGACATGAGTCAACACAATCTAAGCCATCTACAAAGATTGCAACAAAAATTGCAAACATCAATATCCCAAACTAAAATCATAATGAGGAAGTACGGCAAATTTTCCATCATGCCGGCTTGGATGTACTACAACCAAAAATGCACCCCTGTGTTACTTTATGGTATGGAAGCATTAGAATTACTTGAGGGTCATATCTTTGATAAATTAGAAGCCTCATTTTGGAGACAGATTTTATACTTACCCCAAGGGTTCCCAGTAGTGTGGGTCCGCTATGAACTAGGTATGATTTAATTGGTTGCTCAATATCATTGCCGCTTGTGCGCCCTATTCAGAAAATGTCTCATGTGCCATGATACTGGAACACTTTTGAAGACATTGTCGTCTTACTTGTTTCTGTCTAATCATGATTTTTCTAAAAAATTGTTGTATTGTATAGATAAGATATTAGCCACTGCAAATGTAACAATTGATCTTCTTGTAAAAAATCCAGTAAAAGTTAAATTGCAGCTTTTTACCAATGATTGGATCCAAACAAGAGATCACTGTCTCACATATAAACACTTTGATGGCAATTGTATGATAGACAAAAAGTTCAGAATCATGACTTCTTACTTAGTGAGAAGTCCATCTTTGGCTGGGCGTTCAGCAATTATGCGTCTAAGATTCAATCTATGGCCAACAAGGGCAGTTTTAGCCAATAGACGTATTATTCAAGAATCGGAAAATATCTGCAGATTTTGCCAGTTGACTGATGAGAAGGAAACTTGAAAACATCTTATTATTGAATGCTCTCAGCTGGTAGCATTGAGAATAACACACTTTGCAAATCTGTACTTTTTTCTTGCGAAAGTAAATCAAGAGTTACGATGGAAAATCATTTTCTCAGCTCGCATAGTGAGAATCAGAATTGCAACTGCTAATTTTTTGAATGCCTTGAATTTATAATACACATCTGAGTGCATCTAAGTAACTATATAAGAAATATAATGAGATGAAATGAAGCAATAGTCAATCATGCACTTAATTGTGTATTTAATTTTGTATTTAATTTTGTAATTCTTGTTTTGGTTTTTCGAATTTTGTAACTTTGTAATTTTGAAATAAGATTGTTTTTAGTTATATGCATTAACTTTTACAAACAAAAATGTCTTAAAAAAATGACTCCATAGGGATGGGGACAATGTAAACACCGGTTCCGTCTATGACAGAGCCAGTGTTTCCATTTCCGTCCGCAGGCTGGTGGCGTTACTCCCGCCAGGTCAGACCTGGCGGGAGTGACACCAGCCGCCTGCAGAACTCGTAATCAGGGTCATAATGAGGCCCATTGTTTTGATTTATTGTGAGTAGTAGGTATTGGTCAGTTGTGTTTGTGATATTGTTGTCTAGAGGAAAATTAATAATCCATTAGAGTATATATGCAAAGAGGTCCCAATTTATAAGAATAAGATAATTAAGTACAATAATGAGTGTACGGTGGGACCCGAATGGAAAATGTTTACAGCATGGCCTGCCAAGGGCACGCATGATAAAAATATAATCCAACATATGCACACCCATGTATTGTCCACATACAAGGGTAAAAAGCTGAAAAGAGTGTATTAGAAGGATGGAAATTGTATGAGGAAGTTGAGGGTGGGAATAAAGGAAAGGAAGATGCAGAAGGCACAGCAGCCCATCCCTTTCAGGTAGCACGAGTGCGACACAGGCTTTGACGCCGTAGTGACCACAGACAACCTGAGAAGAAAGCACCCAGTCAGCACAGGCTCCAGCACCTCCGCAACAGCCGTGCCCACAACCAGAATTTATACTTTAGGACCTGCAGCAGGGTATACCAATCCCCGGTACAAACCCCCACCTATACAGAAACAAATGCATTTTGGGGAATAGGTACACACAGTGAACAGCAAAATCCAGCTACAGAGCGTGTAAGGATTTAGTAGCAATACGCAAAACAGAAGAGGCATTGCAAAGGGCATCAAGGAAGAGGGAGGGACTTGCCCTATGGTAGACGGTGGCACCTGGGCAGCAGGAGAAATAATATTAAAACTGAATAAAGCATTGATAAAGGATGTGAAAGTAAAAACAGAAGAGCCAGGGCAACAGGATGTATCCCAGGTGAATGAAAGGGGTGACGAGCAGGTAGGCAGTGAGGAGAATTCGGAAACTTCAGAGGATCAGGAAGCGATGACTCCATGGGAAAGAAGATTGGGATCTCTCCCCCCCCCCCAGAACAATGGCAGTAGTCAGAATGAAGAACAAAATTATAAGTTACTCACCGTAGTGACTAACATACTCCTAGTCCATAGTGCCCTTTCATCCATACTGTATAGGTGTCCCTCACTAGGGACGGGAGACAAAACCATTTTCACCAGACAAATCATCTTCCCCTTTAAATTTGGATGCACGCTGGGGCAAGGCCCTGGGAGCATGCGCTCCCCTGACTCTGCCCACCGGCACCACTCCTCAGACCCCTTTCACGCATCAATAATATTAACATTGCTTAATGACACCAGTTTTATTAGGCGGAGGATGGTGGGACACATGAAGGAAAGGGGACTATGGACTAAGATCATGTTAGTCACTATAGTGAGTAACTTATAATTACTCCGATGTCCCGCACCCTTTCCTCCATACTGTAGTGGCGAGTACAACGGAATGTAGCCCCCGGGTGGAGAGGTACTCTCTTTAGAAAACAAGTTCCTTAACACTGCCTGACCAAATTCATCGTCCGACCAGGAGCCGGTATCCAAGCAGTTGTGCTTGCAGAAGGCCGAGGGCGTAGCCCATGTAGCTGCCTTGCTGATAACCTGCTACGGGACGTGCCTCAGCAAAGTAACCGCTGTGACTTTAGCTCCGATTGCGTGGGCATGCATATTTGTTGTAAGGTTTGTGCTGGCACTTGTACGCCTCCTTGATGGCCGTAACCATCCACCTTGCTACGAAAGCCTTGGAGGCTTGACAGCCAGGCTTTGACCCACCAAAGGTGATAGAGGGCGTCTGATTTGCGGAAGCTCTTGGTCCTGTCCAGGTAGTATCTCAGCGCATGCCTCACGTCCAGACAGTGTAATACCCTCTGAGTGTCATCATTGGGGTCCGCGAAGAAGGTTGGAAGTACTATCGACTCATTTAATTGAAAAGAGGAGACAACCTTAGGTAAGAATGCAGGGTGAGTTCTAAGCACTACCTTGTCCTCTTGAAAAGTAATAGAAGGCTCTGAAGCCACCAGCGCCTGGATTTCACTGACCTGTCGTGCCGAGGTAAGGCCCACCAGGAGGGCCGTCTTAACGGTGACTAGCCTGATGTCTGTGGATGCCATAGGTTCGAATGGTTTATGCGCCTGGGCGCCCAAGACCACACTGAGTTCTCACACCAGGTATGGTTTCTTGATAGACGGATAAAGCCTGGTCAGGCCCGCCAAGTGTGTCTTAACCAACGATTAGAGGATGAAAATACCTCCTCCTACGAGTTCCTGTAGACTCGAACGGCTGCCAGATGGATGCAGCATGTGTCTACCTGCACCCGCGAGTGTGCGAGGTGCGTAGAGAAGGATAGCATGTCGTCCAACGATCAGGTCAACAGATCAACCTCCTTTGATTCCGTCCAGTGACAAAACCTGGTCCACTTGCTTTTGTACTGGATCCTGGTAGCATCGATCCTAGCCCCTTTTATAATGTCTAGGTTAGCTTGTGACAGATGCAGATGCCTTACTGTGACCTGTTCTGGAACCACACTACGAGGGTTAACTTCTGGGGGGGCAGGGTGGATGACCGGGCCTCCCTGCTGAGAGAGTAGGTGTGCTGGAACCAGCAGAAGGTGCACCAGGGCCTGATCCGACAGGCTGAGTAGTTTTGAGAACCATGGCTTTGCTGGCCACCACAGAGCTATCAGGATGATACAGAGGAGCCGGGCCTCCCTGATCTTGCAGATTACCATGTGGACCAGGGGAGTGGGAGGGAAGGCATACACGTTCATTTTGTTCCACTGGATCTGCATCACGTCGCCCAGAGAGCCCCTGTACTGTTCCTGCCAGGACACGAACTGGGGGCAACACCTGTTGGACCAGGTGGCGAAGCGATCCACCTGAGGATGACTCCACTTGTTGAAGATCCCCTGAAGGACCTGTTCATCCAACTGCCATTCGTAGTTGTACGCACCCAGCCAGCTGAGTCTGTCCGCCTCCAGGTTGTACTCCCCCAGGAGGTGGATTACTACCAAGTGCATGTTGTTTACCAGAGCCCACTCCCAAATGTTGACTGCTAGAGTGCAGAGGGGAGGAGACCTGGTGCCACTCTGCTTGTTGATGTAATACATGCTGGTGGCGCTGTCCGTTTGAATGAGGAACGCCTTTCCACTGATCATCGGTATGAAGGCTTTGAGAGCGAGCCAGATGGCCATCAACTCGAGCCAGCCAGTTGATGTGGGCAGACTGCTCCTGACGGGACCATACCCCATGGACACTGTGGCTGCCCAAGGTAGCCCCCCAGCCCTCTAGGGATGTGTCCGTGGTGATGGTGACCTAAGGTGCTGGAGGACGGAAGAGTCTGCCTATCCGCAGGTTGTTGTCCGTGCTCCACCATACTAGGTCCTGGTGGAGATGATGTGGGATGCTGACATGCTCCACCTGGGAACCCCTCTCCTGACTCCAGGAGGCTGCAAAGTGCAGCTGCAGTTGCCTCATTTTGAGCCTCGTATGCAGCACTGCCAGGAGACATGCCGCCATGATGCCCAAGAGGTGCTGGTACCACCATGCCGAGGTCACTGCTCTGCTGAGAAAATGCTCCGTGGCCCTCTTGATGGCTGTGATCTTGTCTGCTGAGGGAAAAATCCTGTCGGAGCTCGTATTCCAGAAAAGGCCCAGGGAGGCTAGATTCTGCGTGGGCGCTAACTGACTTCTTGAGATTGATGGAAAATCCCAGCTTGTGTAGTGTATCCATGAGGGCGGAGGCAGTGTGCTTGTCTGCCTCCGAAGACCTTGCCTTGCCTAGCCAGTCATCTAGATATGGGTAGATGTGATGCCCCTGCGCCCTGAGTAGGACTGCAACAGTGTTCATCAGTCTTGTAAAGACCTTGGGGGCCGAATTGAGGCCAAAGGGTAGAACTTTGTATTGGAAGTGAAAACTCCTGATCCTGAACCTCAGAAAGGACGGATGGGGTTGCCAGATCTGGACGTATAGGTAGGTATCCTTCAAATCCAGGGAGCACATCCAGTCTCCCGCACACAATGTGTCTGCTATTAGCGCTGGGCTAACCATCTTGAACTTTTGGAGGGAATGGGAAAGGTTTAAGGTGGAAAGGTCCAACACAACTCTCAGGCCAGCCTGGTTCTTTTTGTGTATGGCGCAAATTTGTGAATAGAAGCCCAGACCCTGCTGAGAGGCTGGGACTTCCTCCACTGCCTGACTATCTACTAGCAAGCGTATTTACGCAAACAGAGTTGCTGTACCAATCTGGGGGAACGGAGGGGAGGAGTGAGGAGAAGGAGGGGTATGGAGCCAGAAGCCCGTGGATACTACAGAGAAGATCCATGGGTCAGTGAACCTTGTCTGCCAGCAGTGACAGTGAAGGGCAAGCCTGCCCCCCACCGGAGACACATGGATGCGGATGGGTGTGCCACGATTGTTTGCCCTGTGAGGCTGGGGCTGAGGAGGGGCACTGGGAAAAGCCCTTTTGAGCCGCTGTGTGCTGCTTGCGCCTGTGCTGGTTCGGGGATCTGTCCGGTTGTCTGGGCGGTCTCTCTTGGAAGCACCTGAAGCCTCCAAAGAACCGACCCTTGTCTGAGCGCTTGTGCATTTGGCTATATGTTTTAGGGGTGGACTGGGTTAGAATTGATAAAGACTTAGCAGTTTGCGAGCTATTCTTTTCCTTATCGAGTTCCTTGTACGTTGTTGAATGGAACAGATGGCCACCCTCGAAAGGAAGGTCCAGTATACGTTCGTGGACATCAGGGTTTAAATTAGTCACCCTTAGCCAAGCCGTTCTTCTCATGTCGGTAGCAATACAGATAGCATGACTTGAAGTATCAATGTGAGCCACCGTGGACTCCATTATGTCCTGTGTCACTATTTTGGCTTCAGCCAGCCCAGCCTTGAAGCGAGCCTGTCTCTGCACAGGGAGTTCAGGTAGGAAGTCAACGATCTCCCGCCAGAGCCTCTGGTTGACCACTGCCAGCATGACATCCGCATTGTGCTGGCGCAAATGGAGAGTGGCATTGGAATAGATTTTCTTTCTTCTCCTTACCCAGTAGTGCTGAGGCTTAGAGTACAATGATGCTGCTATCACCGATGAGTGAGGCTGGGGGTGTGCCAACAGTAAGAGGGGGTTCCCTTAAGTTTGCCTAAACGTGCATCGGAACGCCGATTGGTAGGCTGGGTAGAATGTGGCTTGAACCACCCTTTTTTTGGCAAGCGCCAACATGTCCTTCTGCAGTGGGATTCCAGTTCTAGCCGTGGGGCGTAGAGTGAGAACTTCTGCAAGTACCCCCACCTCCGGTTGTTCACCGTTAGCTTTGGGATCCCCAAGTACTCAGCCAGGCACGCCAACCGTTCGTGAAAGGCTTTGGCTGATGTTGGAGTGTCGGGGTCCTCCTCCTCATCTGTGTCCACCATTGTGTCTTGCTGGTCCAGTGCAGCAGGAGGAGTGCTGGGAGCAGGAAGCTGTGGCGTACGGATTACCAGTGCCGGAGTCTGCTGCGGCAACGTAGACTGGGCTGCCGTGACTGGCCATGGGTACCAGCAGCTGTACCGAGAGAGCATGTCCCTGATCACATTCCTAAGGATGGTACCCATCAGTGGGGACCTCATGAGAGTAAGTAATTTCTCAAAGAACCTGTCTTCACAGGCCGGAGGAGTTCTTGGATTAGGCATAGGTGCGGAGCCCTGAGGTTGCTGAGACCTAGGTGCGCCCTGTCTCGCTGTATGGGGAGAGGTGCATCTGCCCTGCAAAGTCGATGGGTATGCTGGGTGCCAAGTGACAAGCGTTCACCAGTCCCACCATCAAACTCGCTCCCCTACCTGGTCCCCAAAGGGAGATGGTGTCGGGCGAGCCACCATTTTGTCTTGCTGCATGCCATGTGCCTGCATCATGGTACTTGCTGTGCTGGGTCAGGCTTCCTCCAGTACGTGGAGCGGTGGAGGTTGAGGCCTACCCTGCACCTCAGGACGGGGCCTGGTAGGCAGGGAGCCCTCAGCTATGGAGCCGGTAGTGCTGCCTACGGGCTCCCCCTCAGACATCAGTCAAGTGTTAGGGCGTAGCCCCTCGGGTTGAGACCCGGTAATAGAACCTTGCGGTCCCTCCGCGGTATCACCGGTAGGATCTTGCGACCCCTTCACCTGGTGGCCAGTAGCTGGAGCAGCCTTGGTGCTTGTGCTGGTCTTAGGACCTGTTAGGTTCCTCCTGCTACTGCGCTTCCTGGGAAAGGAGTCACCTTCGCAGGGTGCGGAGGAGAACAGTGCACCTACCTTGGGCCCGGTCTTCACGAACGCTCCACCTGGCTAGTCTGTTCTTGAGGGTGCGCAGTGACAGAGCGTTGCAGGCGGTACAGACATCCCAGCCACAGTAGGGACAAGGCAGCTGAGGCTGAGGGCATGGGGGTCAGATGTTGGGAAGGGACCCTTGCTGGCTGGACACCTGCTGAAGCCTGCCGTCGCCGACATGAGCCCGGGGAGGAGCATGGCACTAAAGGGCAAAGCGGTACCTGACAATTGAAAGAGGAAAAGAAAACAAAGTACTTCGCCGGGGAATAGAGCGTGGAATTACTAGGCCACAGGCCTAACCCCCGGAGCATTGGTGGAAGTGGTCTGTTCCCATTGACACGAAAAGAGGAGTGGCACCAGTGGGCGGAGTCAGGGGAACGCATATTCACAGGGCCGCGCCCCAGCGCGCATCTAAATTTAAAGCGGAAGATGATTTTTCTTGTGAAAAAGGTTTAGTCCTCCCTCCCCAACAAGAGACGCCCATACAGTATGGAGGAAAGACGACGGGACGTAGGAGTAGGCTAGGAGAGATCATAGCCCAAAAATGGGGGGGCAGTTTCCATTAATACAAAAAGGGCAGGCAGATCACAATACATACCATAGCGCCACATGGACAAAAATAATTTGATAAAGACCCTACCACATCTTACAGGAGGGGCGGGCAAGTGGTTCCAGGCATTAGAAAAATACACAGCAGGGGCCACTCTTGCTCTATGAGTTGTGAAAGGTTAATTAGCCCATATAAAAGGGGATAAGACAAACACAGTTTGGGAAAGAGCAGGATACCCAGTGTCCGATTAGAGAGTGACGCACACTATGGAGCTCCATTTAACAATTGACGAGCCTGTGTGTGTGATGCATTGAAAAGGACATACCCAGATAAACCTGAAGTATGTTCTATCGTGGCACATACAATGAAACATGAGGACCCAGCTTTATATATTCAGTCCATTCAAGAGATTTGGCGAGAAGAGACATGGGAGACATGGGAAAGAATATACCGTTCTACTACCATGTACTACGAAAATGATCTTCCCACAGATGTGCAAGCAGAATTAGACAGAATAGTAGGCATGGAAGCAAAAGAGTAGGGTGAAGTACAGGCGCACATAGTACACTTCTGTAAATGCAAGCGCAAGAACAAAAGGGCAGTGGATGAAAAGGCGCAGCGTGCAGTAGCAAAGTTAGCACAGAAGAAATGTGTGGGATGTTTCAACCCACTAGTCCAGGCCCTGCAACATTCCTGTGCGCTGCTTGCATCAGGAACATCAGAATGGCCGGCGGAGAGCATTTTGGTCGCTAAAAATCATCCAGAAGTGCGCAGGAAAAATTTGAAAAATAGGCTTCCATCCACTTTTGCCTATGTCAGTGGTAACACAGGAGACCACTGCTAAAACCCATCACATGGCTGCCCACAGAGCAAGGCTGATTGCAAAAGAAACAGAGCTGTGTGAAAATCCGTTTTTTTCTTGGTTGTCAAATGTGTAAAAAAAATCATGGCTCACAAACCACCCAAAAGATCCAACCTCCTGCTGGGTGTTGATCATTCTACTTCAAGAATCCACATAAATATAATGTCATCAGAAGTATATGTTATCTGAACAAAGTCCACTTTTGAAGATGGTTGCTGGAAAGAAATCTGTCAAGAATGGGTGTAATACCGTTACTCGCCTCTGTCAGACGCTGGCGATCTCTAAATCGGACAGGAGAAACTGTGTCTCAAAAGCTAAATATGCCAAAGAAGGGATTTCCATCAAATGCAATATAGGGTGCCACACATTGATTTTCATGTTGAAAAATACTGGAATTGAAGATATTTTTGCTTAATTTAAATTTGTAACTGTAATTTTGCACACGGGAAAATGTTAAAATGGACTATAAGGTAACCTGATTCAGCTAAACTTCCAAGAGGTTTCCCACACTGAGCTTCAAACACATTCCTCACCTCCTCCCTAAACAAAGGAATATTTTCTCCTGTGCTCTGCCGAGTATCTGACAGGCAAGTGTGAAAGGAAATGGGAGGGGCACTCTGGCATGTGGCTCTGGGAAAGAGACAATGGAGTCCTTGAACTGAATGGAAATGCTAATTTGGGTGTGACTGACATCAACTGCCCTGGCAGGAAGACGAGCCATGTGACTCTGACTCAGCCAAGCTTTGGAGGCGGCCAGACTGAAAATGTGGATTTGAAATTGGACTAAATATATGTTTAAGGAAAAGACTTATAAAATATTGTGCCTAACTGACAAAAATATGAAACTTAGAGATTATTAAAATGAAAAATTCACTCACAGTTTAAAACTAATCTGGAATCTGTGCGACATTCAGAGACTGAACCACAACATTTTTAATATTGTAGCTATTCTGATTTTGTTAGGAACATGAAAAATTAAAGGAATGTGCCCAGAGGGTATATGTGTTACGCAGAAACCTGTGCAGTTCCCTTTGGGAACACTGCAAAAGATTTAGGACTACAGGTGCTAGCAGTAAACCCACTTGGTAGCAGTCTGTACCACCCAGATTTACCTGGTAGCTGTGGCTGAGCAGTCAGACTTCCCTCAAGAAGAGTTGGGCTGTATGCAAAGTATACACAATAGGCACTCAGACACAATAGCACAAGCAAACACTGACCAGAGCTTTGGTATCAAGGTATATAATTATTTATTTAAAAACACACTGATTGAAACACTCCAGCACTATTATTGTAAATCACTCTCAACACAGTTACTATTATTATATATACATTCCTTATCAGACAAGTCTTAGTTAACACCACTTATTTCCAGACAGAGGTGAGTGCTTTACTATAGATGGCACTCCAATTAGTTAACGAAAAAGGGAGGGGAAAAAGGCAGAATGTAGAAAAATACACCACACTAATACTTAGGAACTCTTAAGCAAGGCAGGAAAGTCAAAAGTTACTTGTGAGCCAAGTCCATAGGCCGGGCCCACTCTTTGAGAGAGCAGGGCACAAATGCACGAAGATCACACAATGACAACAGGCTTAAAAAGTCTTGCAAGGAGTTCAGAAAGGTTTTTGTTCGGCTCAGAAAAGTTTGGCCAGGGTGTCCCAGGCTAACCCAGGTTCGAAAGCCGGGGGCTAAATCTACCCCGTACAGTCGGTTGCAAGGGAAGCCAGGCGGAACACTGTACCTTATGTGGGAAGGATCCTCCAGCCGGGGCAGTTGTTCCTGGCAGCGGGTGCAAGTCGCGGCGTCGTCCAGAGGAAGAGAAGATCTCGACGTGGAGGAAAGATGAAGGTCGTTGCACTGCCAGGGAAGAAACCAGCCGCAGAGTTTTCCGGTTAAAGGTACTACCCTTTGATTCACGGTCGTGGTAAAACGTGGTATCCCGGTTGCCGGGATGCTTGGCACAGGCAAGGCGGCCACAAGATGCTCCATGAAGCGAAAAAGGAAGCAGACTGGTTATCCCCACCAGTCGAAGGAAGAAGACTCTCCGGGCTGGAGATCTCCTCTGTCGTTGGGAAAAGTGGTGAGACGGTTCAGCAGGGCTCCACCGGTGGTGTCGTCGTAGCAGGTCGGCTCAGCTTCTCCCTCGTCGTATTCTTAGGTCCTGTGGCGACTTCTGAAGTTCCAGTCCCCAAAGCCCTGCTTTTATGCAGAAAACCCCCATTCACTCAGCCTAGCTGTCACTCAAACATGCTAAGTGGTGAGTGAATTAATATTAAATAAATAAACCGGCGGTATGTTCGAGGCTATAGGAATTAAATAATTAAAGTTGGTAGCCTCGAACAATGGGAAATCCCATAGGGATATATTTGCGGTCGAATATAAAAAGTAGTATCCACTGCCACCAGCCAAAACTCGATCAGGGGGGACGGAGACGTGCCCCCTCGACTAACAGACCCCGGGGCAATCGAATAGCCCCAGCCAGTACATCCACAATATGATGGTTTGTACTGGTTCTGTTCAGAATTTAGAGACTAGTAAAGTCAATGGTGACTTTACATGCCCTGGGAGACAGTAGTCAGTCCCAGGGTATGGAGTCTATATTGGAGGGTCACTATGACACCCCTGTGTTACTGCACTGAGGGTGCTGTGTAACACACATCACAAAAACACATGAAGCCCTATGGAGTAAAAGACCCCATAGCCCATTAAACACATCTAGAGTCAAAGAAACACACTCAAATCATGCCCAAGAGTGAGGGTAAAAGAGTCTCACTCTTGGCAGGAGAAAAAAATAAACCCCAAAAATCCAGCAAAGCTGCTGGGGGACTCACCAGGTTAGGAAATTCAGCCTAAACAGAGAATTCTCCCTAACAATGTGCATGTATGTATAAAAAATTGCACCAATCCGAAAATGTGTAACCAACCAAAAGCGTGAAAAATTGTCATTTATGAACCAAAACTCGTAGGAAGATAAGATTTGGACAGAACGTACCTTAGTCAATCTGTAATGTGTATATGTATTATTAACAAGTTGTGCATATTGAAAATATGTTTTTTGGGAAAAATAGATTTTCTGGGTAAAAGCAAAGGGGAGGTTCTTCCCTAGATTGTAAATGGCAGCATCACTCTGACACATATTAACACATCATGACACACTGTTCCCTTCTCAAATCAGGGGACAGGGAAGTCTCTTACCCATCAGATCCTTAGAGGGTTGGGCAGAGACAATCAGCCTCCCCTCCCACTTTGGAAAATGGATAAATAGGGACTGGACTGCTGAGGACAGGCAACACACTCTTTCACTCATCAACTGATCCACTGGCGAAGCACCCTGCAGGAAGATCCAGACTCTAGAACCTAGATCCAGACTCTAGAACCTAGATCCAGACTCTAGAACCTAGATACAGACTCTAGAACCTAGATACAGACTCCAGAACTCTGAAGCAGAGGCCTAACCCACAGAGCTGAACCCTTTTCTGCAGGCCTTTAAAAATCTTGCAAACCGGATTTAACCCCTAACTACCACGGGGTCTAACCTAACTGATCCAACAGCCTGGCTGAGCTGTTTTGCTGCTACTGGCCAAGAACCGTGCTAGAACCCAAGTTCCAGATCAGTCCAGTAGAGCTGTAACCCAGAACCTGTCAGATCCAGTCCAAGAGGCTGTGCAGACCAGAGTGCCTTGCTGAGAGCAGAACCCAGCGCCTGAGACCTGTCCGGTGGGGAGCGGAGTCCAAGGCAAACCGTTGACCAGATGACCAGATCTTTGAAGGGTCCATCCCATTTTAAACCAGAGTTGTGAGTATTTAGAGTAGAACTGTCCATAGTCATCTCTTAGTTGAAAGTAATCCATCCAACCCATTCCAACATATCCAGACTGCATTGTAGAATCTCTTTTGTCCATTCTGAATCCTTTCTCATCCATCTAATCCTGTGATAATTATTAGTGTAAGCCAAATTGTTTGTAATTCAAAGCGCAATTTTATTAAAAATCTTGACCCTTTTTTGAAAAATCGACCTCTACTACAACCTCTAACATTTGAACCGTACTTGATAGGAACGAGATTTAAACGTCAATTTGAAGCTAACATCCTCAGCTTTCAAACAAACCCAAAACAACATTCCGATTCCTTATAGTTTTTCTGGGATTGCGTTTCCCGCACGCGAAAAAGTTGCTGCGAATTTGCATTTGGCTAAATTTCACCACATGTAAAAACAGCTATTTCTTGATTTCAACTTCTGAATTTCGTTTTCCATCTGCTAACCATTCAACAATCATTGCTAGTGTTGACCTGAACCAATCCAAAGCAACCCTCACTTGTTCTGAATTCAATTTAGCGAATTAAAATCATTTTTAGCATTTTTCCCATTCATTTCAAACCACAATTAAAAGCAATTGACCTGTTTAAAATCATTACTGTTCTCTCTAAGCTTGCTGGGGGGAAATCGAGATTGAAACGGCAATTGTTGATTGTTATTACTGATACCTGTGTGTCCTCATTCCATATCTTGATATTGCATATTGGGGGGAGTGAGTATTAACAGAGGGAAAGAGTAATCCCATTGTCTTTGATTGAAGTCATATCAAGTTTATTTCTGTGTTGCATTCCTTCCTATCCTTGCATTTCCTTGAACCCATACAAAGTATTCTCTGCTACATTATTCTTCCTATTCCTACTCCCAATTGATTAAAGAGATGGTTGATATTGTAATATTACCCATTGCTGATCATTGATCATATCCATAAGTGTGATATTCAGATATTCATAAAAGTGTAAATTATATATTGTTCAATTCTTCAAATAAATCTTTTTATTTTGCAAAACAAACCTACTTCTTGGCTCAGTGAGGCCGGGGGGATTCAAAGAGAGGGGCGTTATATAAGGGTACATCATCCAGAATTAAAAGAACTTTTGACATAAAAATATATAAATAAGGGTTTCCATTGGGCATCCCATACTGGCATTGACTTAGTTGGAGTGCTGGATGGAAATCACTTACAGATTGGCAACAGTCATTATGGAAGGCGCAGTACTAAGCAATTCCACAGATGCCCAACAGCAGTCGGGACCATCACAAGAGACAGGGGAGAGGTCCAAGGGGCAAGGAACAATACACAAAAGGGGTGAGGGGGAGGATTTAGGGGATTAGGACCACAATTAGGAGCACGTTGGACATGTGCAAAGCAGATCTCCTATGCAATACCTCCAGGAGAACCCCCAACTCAGTATTATGCACCAGACCCCTCATACTGTGGACTAGTACAAGGAGCCTATATCCCAAACCAAGCCATAGTCTCAGGACCCATGTATGCTCCAGAATTTGCACAACCCCAGAATGTAGGCCCAGTGTAAGTAACCACACCCACACAGGGACAACCCATACAATACCCAACTTCAAATGTCATGCAAAATGTCACGCAGCAGGCTCCATCCAAGCACTGACCGTACCATGGGATCAAAATGCCCTTCCACGAAGAACAATGACACATTATACTAGAGCCAGTGTCCTAGGGAGACATGCTTTTCCCCTTTCCAGGGTCAACCACATATACACACTAGGACAGCGCACAGCGAGCCCGGACGTGCCCAGTTCTCTCAAACACTCGACCCAGACAAGAAACCTAAAGTGGGCGTGAGGATAGGGGACAGAATGTTCTCCTTTATGGTAGGCATAGGGACCACCCGATCCACTATAAGGGAGAGATGGTTTCCATTGACAAACCGAACTATGGACACTCAGGGATTCTCTGGGGCTATTGTAAAGGTTCCTTTTACAGAATAATTAACCCATAGTATAGGGATTGAAGAGATAGTAGCGCCATTACTTTACAGCACAGAGACACCAGTGAATCTATTAAATAGGGACCTCCTTCAGAAGTTAAATATGACAATTTAATTCACTGACAAAGAAATTGTGTGTTCAGAGTAGCCGCAGTAATTCAAGCACTCTGTAGCAACAACACAATCCGAGCCCTACCATTACATGAGACGCTATTCACATATACAGTGACGATTTTGATTGGCTTACCACCAGGCGTGCATAATGTAATATTCTGCCTTCCAGCAGATTTTCTATTCAGACCAGTGGTACCACACGAGACAGCCCCAGGGGCCATTTTCACACTGCACATAGAGGCCGTGATCATGAGGAAAGACACACTCATTTTAACAGGCACAGGTGAGGAAGGAATTGAGTGGAGGACACTACAATGCATAGACCCCACACTGTCATTAAGGGACATCACACAGTTGTTTGCAGACATGGAAACTGACAGATACTTTTTGAAATCCGCATACCCTGCCACATGTTAGTGCAACACAGAATAACCACAGACAATATTGACAGGCACAGCAACAGCATCACAATTACAGGACGACCTGGCACAAGTGCCCTGTAGGTTATGGACAAGCAATCCATACAATGTAGGATGACTTAACAGTATAGGGGCAAAACAAATCAACATCAAACCAGGAGCAATACTCGCCAGAGTAAAGCAATACCTGCTATCCAAAGAGGCAGATGAAGGGTTATGCAACACTATCAAGGCACTACTTGACCAAGGCATTATAGTGCCCTCAGACTCTCCATATAACACAGCTATATACCCCTGAAGAAAGCGAAAGTGTCATTAGGGAGATTCAACCAGGATCTCCATCCTATGAATGACATAGTGGAAGCAGAAATACCCACTAGTGCCTAACCATGCATCAATATTATACAACATTCCTGCAGATACAGTCTATTTCACTGTAGTTCATCTTAAGAATGCCTAGACACATTTGTGGCAAATTGCATCACATGCCACAAGTTACATCCAGGTCATACTCTCAAGACATTAAAGGCAACATTGCCCTACACCCTCTGGGCCCTTCAAAGAGCTCCACGTGGACTAGATCTACATGGTAAATAGGTGCAGCACATACAGGTACATAATAGTAGTTGTGTGCCGATATTCACAGTGGATCGAACCAAGACGCTGCATGAATGCAGATGCCAAATCTGTAGCCTGATTCTTGGTACGGGAAGTGTTCCCAAGATGGGGCATATTTTTTTTAAACTTTTGTATGTTTTAAATAAACGTTTACAAAATGTAAACATTTAAATCTTTCTCCAAAGGTAAAGTGATACATTAATTTCATAAACCTACATCACATACAACATGTATCATTTAGTTAGTAAAAGAGAAAATGTTTAACAATCTCTACAGAGAAAAAAAGAAAAGAAAAAGAAGGCACCACTTTTTATAGCTAATCATACAATTTGAAAACATTTTTTAAAAACATTAAAACAAAAAATGTCACAGAAACGTATATCCCATTCAGGCTATTCTGCCACAGGTTATCATACACAAGCCATTCTAAGCTGGGAATACATTTACCAAAGTAAATGCGATTTTCCAGGAGCGCTGGACATATCAAAAGCAGATAAAACAAGGTCCCCTTCTCCTGAACATCTTTACAAAACCGACAAGTGGCCAATTCCCGTGGAATGCGATTTCAAATACATATTATCTCATTTGTGAAAAGAGCATTCAATCTAAAATGCATAAAATTATTTCTAAAACCCCTAGCCGGAAACAGCCTCAATAATTGTTCATTAGTACAAGCGCCTTTATGATGACGGCTGAAATGAGCATATAACGTGGAATTTGACAACATTTCTCTTGTGCCAATCCAGTCATTACACTGTATGATTTTCTTCACTTTGTCTCGATTGGAAGTCAAAGTTTCTAAAGATAAATCCAAATTAGATAACAGCTCAGAGCAATGGGCAGTAAACATACTTTTGGAACACTCTTTAGGCCTACACAATTTCCCAAATTCAGAATATAAGGACTGATTGGAAGAGGTAAGAAATTTACTATAGAGGGCTAATTGTTTCCACCATACTTTGCTCTGCAACGACTGTAGTCCCAAACTCATATCGTATTGCTGAGATCGAAGTACTATGAGGTATAAAGTACAATACTTTCCTCCAGATTAAAGCTTCATAAGCATCCAGCTCTCGTAACAGCCAACCCAGGAAAGATTTCCAAGCCATAAACAAACTTCGGAATTACCTTTCCAGGGTAGAATTTCAAAACCGGTAATATAGAAAACATACTTTCTTTACACAATACCTTCGAATGACTTATAAACCATCAAAGGGTATTTTTCATTTTCTGTTTACAACATTTTAAAACCACAGTTTTCTGAGGATTAATCCTCATCTTATTTTTTGTAATAAAAATAGGTAAAAGCATCAATTAATCTATGTAAACTAATGGGAGTGCAATCAATTAAAACAAAATCATTAGCATACGCTGTCTACGAGATTTGGAGATCCCCCATTTTAGGTGGGACAAAGCAAGCTTTGGATAAAATGCGACAACATGAGGCACAAAGATTACAAAAGGCAGGGTGCCAAAATGCATCCCTATCTAAGCCCATTACAAATTGGAATTGGTTCAGACAGTAAACCTTTGTTATTTATTCACACTTGGACCGATGTTCCTTGATAGAGATAATTCAGGATGCTCAATAGGCCTTTCCGGAGTCCGAATTTATCTAATTTAGCCCACAGAATTGCCCGATCCTCCAAATCAAAGGCCATGGATAAGTCGATCGAGGCGGCATATATAGGTAAAGAATCATCCTTAAGCCAAGTTTTGAATGCAGGACATTCAAAAGCCCCCACAATCAGTTCCTATCTGTTTTCTAAAACCGATCTGGAACATATGAAGAATATTGTTTGGCACACACCACTCCCCCATTTTCTCTATCAATGAAGCAAACATTTTAGAGTCGGCCTCCAAAAGGGTAATAGGCTGATAATTTGCAGGAGATATCTTGTCCCCCTTTTTGTAAATAGGAATGACATACACTGTTTTCCATGGGGAAGGAGAGAACATGGGGGTCATAATATCCCTGAACAGGATATACAAAATTCTGGCCCAAAGCCCAGGATCACTCTTAAAAATTCTGCTGGCTAAATGGTTAGGGGCTCCCGCCCGAGAAGGACATGCCTTCTTAATAAATATGCTGTCTACAGTAAAGTTCAAATTTCAACCATTTGTGAGAGCTGGGTGCCAATCTTCAGGAGATGGCCCCCAGTTACCATACAACTTGGTAAAATGGGAGGTCCATATATGGTTGCTGTGTGCAACCATTTGACTTAATTCTAATCCATTGTTCAAAGACCAAAACATTTTAGAATTTTCCTTATTTGGGGCAGCCAGCATTTCCTCTCCATCCTGTTGACAGAACTGATATCGGTGCATTTTTAGGCAATTTCTTAGACTTTGCTTGGCTACTTTGATCCTAGATATTTTCTCTTCCTTCTCTAAAGAAGACCTTTTTAACTGCTGAACATTTTTTTTGGTGTTGACCTTTTGAAGTCACAAACATCAAATTTATGATTGTGGTGTTTCTCCGGCAATTTCCTCAGGCGGCCCTTCTATGAAGACTCAACTACAACCTCAAGGTGTTGATTAAAAGACTTGGTGGGATATCTCAATAACTTAATTTCATATGGACAGTTCCCAAAGTCTTCGACCATCATATTAAGTGTTTAATATTACCCTTATGCCAACTAAATCGGTTACAATTCATATTTACCGATAAAGACCTCAGATTTAATAGCCAGAGGTAATCTTTTCCATTCCATGCAAATATCGAGACTACCATGCTATGGTTGCCAGATTGATTGGAATTAATTTCAAATTATGTACATAGATCCAAAAAAGCTTTAGTTACAAAGACATAGTCAAGAGCAGATGAACAGTTCATCCCATGCCAAGTAGGGTTAGCCATTACTTTGCCATCCAATAGCTCATTTAACATATTGAGCCGCCAAACCTCCAAATTCCTGCTCTATTCAATTCCTTGAATACTTTTCCTCTGGGCTACACACTCCCCCTCTACTGTTTGATAATCTAAATTCAATAACCACGTATCATCACAATCAGCATTGACGTCAGCAGCAATAATGACCTGTATGCCCGGAAAGGAGATAAACTGGTCTTCAAGTAATGCATGGATCGTCTCTATAGTCTGGTTTAAATCCATAAGTGGTCGCCAATAGATATTTTTGCCTTAGAGCTCCTTCACCTTCTTTATTTATACTTACTGCTAGCACCCACTTAGATAGGATCAATAGTTTAAAGATGCTTTACCCCCAAACCATTATGGATCACTACTATTAATCCTCCAGCCGGGTACTCCTGTGACCCTTGCACGGTCACAACTGTGAACCAGTCAAAAGTAGGGGGGGGTTAACTAGCCAGGTTTTTTGTAGAAAGATGGTTGAGAAGCTTAGTAGGAAAGACCAGAGGGTAGCATCCGTTACTAGGGCAGAAAAACCTCTTGCATTCCAGGAAATTGAGTCATCTTTGATAAGGATGCCCCTTAATATCTTTAAATTGCAATACGGCTTCTCTCAAGGTCATTGCTAACCACCGCCATTCTCATTCAACACCAGAACGTTTTCCCGGAAAGTTCTTCAATCTGCACACCCGCCTTCTCAAGACACTCTCTATTGGTATCCACCTCCTCCTGAGGAACCCAGTGTGCGTTAATTACTGATCTACTTACTTCATATGGTGAAAGATCATAGCCCAAGTTACATAGGTTAGGTGCTTCATTTAGTAGTACCTCATACCATTTGAGAGCTTATTACCAATCTAACTTTATCAAATCTTGAGGGTTGGATAAAATCCACCGATTTGATATCCTTCGTAGTGATTAAATGTAGGGCAGGCACTTCATTAAAAAGTGCCAAAGCGCATATTCTGTTCAAAGAGCCTGGACCACCTCTATCAAAATGTTATTCAACAGCAGGCTTAACTCATTTGGGTGGGCAATATTTTTCCGCTTTCCCTCTAGTGCCCTAGGAGGGAGCTCTGAGACAGTATTAGTTTCCGAAAGAGGGTTACCTCCAGTAGGAATTTTAACAGGAGACTGCGCCGTCTCCCTTTATGTCCTCTCACAGAAGGCATGGCTCTGAGCGTCCTGCCTTTGTTTAACCTGGAGCATTTAATGGAGTATTGCATGTAGTGCCTCCCGGCATTCATTCTGGGGCCCGTGCCAATTTCCCCTCTTGGTCTGGTTATCTTTAGGTGCCTGGACCTGGGAGGGTTCCCCTCCGGCCACGTAGGGGCTTCCAGCCCTGTATAGGTGGCTCGAGCGGTCTTTCTTGATGCAGTAAATCCACAATGATCTCTCTAATAGATCTCTCACTTATAACTTGACTCGGGGCATCCTGTCTATATTGAGCCTGGTTTGTGTTTTGTACTATTACCGGATGTGACTCCTGACACTAACTCCTCCTGATGACCTCCCCTCCCATATGATTGTCTTTAAACACTTGTTTAAAAAAGGTTGCCCATGTCCCTGCGTGGACTGCCCACCCTGGTTAGAAGGGTCTGTCTGGCTTTCTTGGCAAGCAACTTGAGTGTGTCCAAAGGCTGAGTCACAAACTGATGTTTAAATATATCAAATAAAAGGGGGTCCTTTCCAAGTGTGTCCTTTCCAAGTGTGTTTGGTGTTAACAGATTTTAGACTCCTGTTTAGAATCTTATGCTTTATAGCTTCGGACAACCCAATGGAAGATGATTCATAACCAACTCCTTGCCCCCTCTCCACATCCTCTTCTGTTGCCACCATTATGGTTAAAGAATCATCCTGTAATAATACAGAACTACTACCCATTGTGTCATCCAGCTTAAGCTGATCATTTTCCTCCTCTACCAGCTTTAGATCAGCCGCCCAACCCCCAATAACCCAATTCACAGAGTCTTTGGTAGAACAACTCTGCATAGGAGTTTCCTTGAGGATTTGTTCACATTTCTATATTCTTTTTGCGCTATTGTTCTTCTGCTTCTGAATCTCTTGCTTCTTTACAGACCTATCTTCTTGCTCCAGAATTGTCAGCTTGTTCCCCGAAGTGCCCTGATTAAGGGGAACATCCAAACCACTCAAGTCATCCACACATTCCCGCCTCAGACCTCTCATGCAGAGACATTTTAGCCAATTCATTCACACTGCCGCATTTCTCCTGCCCCTCCGTCAGACTATCCCTAACAGTCTTCTCCAAGAAGGACAATCAGGAAACATGTTTGGTCTTTCATCTCAGAACACATTTTCACACAAATTCTAGATTGCCAAAAAAATAAAATGAGAATCTAACCAAGAGGCAGGCTTAAAACAGGTTTGCACCTGGGCGGAGGTTAGACTGCCCTCATCCTCCTGTGCCTCATGTAGGTTCTGATAATGCTAAAAGAGAGACATCTCCCTCCAAAATAATTGTGAGTGTATTCAGTAGAGATGAATTCAAAACCTCAAGATTCACATTGAATAACAATAAAGACTCTGAATTCGCAGTGCCTAAAATTAGTTTTTGTCTAGTTTGGGGAAGATTATCTAGGTCGTCATTGTCAGGTGGTACAGGCTCATTACATTTATTTTTTGCAATTAAATCAAAATGATCTTTTATTTTCCCTACTAATTTCCTCTTAACCTTAAAAGCAGATGAGTCACTCACATCCTCTACTGGGGAAGTGGGTAAGGGCAGAGCCATTGCACGGATTATGCTATCCCTCCTTTGTGAGAAAACCAGAGGTGCCGATTTGATCTCTGTTCTAATTAAGGCAGCCTTTTCACTTTTCCTCATGTTCCACAAATCTGCTGCTATGCACTCCACAAAATCTAACTCAATACTGTATCAAATAATAAAAGGTCATTCTTACTTTAACAAGGCTGAAAATGTAGTAGTTCAATATCAAAAATACACGAACAAGAGCATTATATCACAGCTACAGGAAAAGAAAAGAAAGGGGCACTGTACAGAAAATTCAGAGAGCCTTTGCCATATCCCCAAATACCGGGAGGGATAGCGTGTCCGCCACACGAAAGCTTGGAACAAATTGTTTACACGCCTAATTTGTGATGAAACACAGGCCAAATGCAAGAGGGTGTAGAGTGTCCATAAGGTAGAGAGGAGACGTACTTGCAGCCAATCAGTACGATGGTCCTTTAGTACAATAAGAAGAACCCCTTCAACTACAGCAAGGCGACAGAGTCTACGCCAGACAGCACACGCATCGCTGAAATCAGTCCAAGTTCACAGGACCATACGAGGAGTAAAAAGCAACACCAACTGCAGCAAAGTTTAAGAACCCTTGTACCTGGGTGCACCTGACCGATATACACTAGGAAACCAGCACATCACCACTGATGCATTGAACCACAGCAAACCTAGGACAAGATACAGCTGCCAAAGTTGAGTTCAACTCAGACTATGAAAAATTACCTTAGCAGAGTGTGACCTTTTTGGCACAGCAGAAACAGTGCATCAGCAAACATTCAGGAAGCCAAAATGAACAATTATAGAAACGTCAAGAATATGTTTTTAGGGATATGTTGTCTATTCTTTTATCTTGTTGTCTCCTTCTCAATGATTGAGTTTAGGTCTTAGTAAAGAAAGCAATGATACAGAAGTAAAGTCATACATGCAGCCAATAGTAGAAGTAACCTCGTGTACAGACATAAAAGACAATTGAATACAAGTAAGTGTAAATGCTAACTCATTAGATGAGCATCATTCTGATGGTTCTAACATTTGGAATGGCACAATGAAAGCAATCAGTAGGGCACAAATGAATGAGTCCTGTTACACATGCGGGCTTATACCACATGCGGTGCCGACTTCAGAGGCGCAGCGCTTGACACATTTAGTACTCTGCAAGGTGCAAAAGCAGTTTCAGGGACACACAGTGCACATTAAAATGGAAAAAAGATCTGAAGAAGAATGCTAAAAGGAAAGGGGAAAAATGAAGGTATACAGTGTCTTATAAAACCAGATGCTTACAGGGGGAGCAATGTATTGGAACAAAAGTGGGTGAAGGGCAAACAGTATTCCATGCAGATGGACTCATCGGATTCACAGAAGAAGCTATCATGAAAACAGATGAGTTGTAGAAATATTGGGCATCACATGTGAATAAATTGACCAATCTGCATCAACATGAACAACCTGTAAATGTACGGAAACTCACTCGATCTTCATTCTGTTTCAGGGGCAAAGGAAGCATGCAGGTGAGCCAGAACAGTAATTCCAACAAAACCTATGTGATGCCAGCCTTGGATGAGGCACAGAAAATAAATTGTTGTTCCTGAAACAGAAATATCACGAGCGAGGAGAAAGGACGGATACAATTGGAGCATGAAAACTGAGGGAGGCGAGGAAAAAAGAAGACAATTGGGACAATTAGAGGTGACAATGGGGTGGCAGTGCACAACCCCAAGGGGTTGGGGAGGGAATTCGCCAAATTCTATTAAGGGCTCTATGTGACAGAATCTGAGGGTGACGAGGGGCAAATAGCTACATTTTTTGACTCCCTAGCCCTACCCGGAGTACAACAGGAGGAAGTGCTGCACCTGCAGGAACCCATCTCTGTGGAGGAAGTAGTCCAGTCCATTAAAGGGCCGAGATCAGGTACGACGCCGGGAAGTGCTGGGTTCTCGACACTATTTTACAAGTGATTTAGATCCATGTTGGACCCATATATGGCTTGAGAAACAACAATGTGTTGTTGGGGGACGCCCTGCCGACCACTATACTGGAAGCAGTGATCGTGACAATACATAAAGACGGCCACGACCCGTAGAGGCGTGCCTCCTACCGCCCGATATCACTGCTAAATAACGATGTGAAGATTTTGGCTACAATCTTGGATTCTACTCTGGAGGGGCTGATGCAGTCCCTGATTCATGGGGACCAAGTGGGTTTTATAAAGGGCAGGCAGGGTGCTGACAACATCCGGAAAACTATTAATTTAGGGTACTGAGCCCGAGCCCAGGATAGTTATGCGTACCTAGTCTCTGTAGATTCCGAGAAAGCTTTTGACAGTGTGGAGTGGCCTTTTATGATGTCACTGCTGAGGAGAATGAGCCTCAGACAGGGCTTTCTGAAATGGGTAGAGACAATGTACACCCAGCCGACAGCGCGAGTGAAGGTCAACGGTATCGCATCTGAGGTTTTCTGCTTGACATGGGGGACGAAGCAGGTATGCCCCTTCTTGCAGCTACTGTATGCGCTCACGATGGAGCCGTTGGAGCTTGCGATCAGGGCCAACTAGGGGATTATGGGCATAAGGTGTGGGGAGTTGGAGTTCAACCTGTCCCTCTTCACGGATGACATTCTGGCATATCTTATTGAGGCGAGCTCTTTGCTTCCTAAATTCGTAGAACAATTAGAGAGCTATTGGCACCTCTCAGGATTAAAGATAAACGTAGAGAAATCCACCATTATGGCTGTGGGGCCAGCTTGCCCCGATTTTGATGACGGAGCCCGATACGTGGGTATGAGAATTGAGCAAACCCATACCAAGTAACTGGGGGTGACTGACGAGGGAACTCACAGACCTCGCCAAGGCGAATTTTGATCCAATACTACTCAGGATTAAAGAAGCTCTCTAGGGATGGTGTTAGAATATAATAATAATATGCATTTTCCTTAGCCCTAAACTAATCCCTTTTTGCAATTAAAACCCTCTTCTCTTAGTAATGGAAAGTAAAACAAAAAATGGAAATGCGTTTGAGCTTTTTCTGTCCGTCATTACAAGAAAAAACTGTCAGTGTAGAGGGCATGTTTTAGCCGCCCAGCCTTCACTGATAAACCTAGGTTAAATAACATTGAAGGCAGGTCCTCCTGTTAAGATGGATTTCTAAACTCTTACCTGATGGGCAGAGGTTTAGAAGGCCAGCCTAGTTTCTTGGAACAGGGTAACCTCCTGGACAAGCCAGACCAATCAAGGTAGCATTGCAGCGGTCAAGACTAGGTCTCAGGAGGAGTGAGAGTGATCGAAGAACCACAATGAGCGCACACAGTAAACAACACCACAAATTACTCTCAGTCAGGTGCATATGCCAAAAATACATTTACATTTATTAAAGGCCTTTTAAATCAAACACAAGATGAAACTTCAGTAATATTAACAATTCTAACACAACCTTATACTAGTGAACATATATACATTAACTATTCTCCTAAATTAATATTAAGCAAGTATGGATCTACAACATGTAACAGAAGAGGCTCAGACAGTGCAAATATACTTCAGGCAATTCTTCAGGACTCACAACCCTAACTTAAAGGCAGTCCAATCCCTAGGACGTGTGGAGCCTTGTGCTCAAAAGTACGTTTAGTGCAGTAGTGCTCAATCGTGCGTTAAAGTACAAAACGGGCCTCTTCAAGGAGCTGTAGTGTCTCAGGAAGGGGGGGGGGTCAGGTGATGAAGAATAGAGATCCACGAATCAAAAAGGGTCTCCACAAAAGGGCAAAGAGGTTTCCAGGAATCGGGAATAGGATGGTAGCTCAGGCTACCTTAACTAAGGTGAGAGGCCCTTGGGGGACACTCATGCGTAAAAGTCTATGGATGCGCCAGGGCCCACTGTTAAATGTTGCAAGTACTCACCAACCCTCGAAGCAGTCCGGACCAAACTTTGCTGGTCTAGTCAAGTGCGCTCGGAGGTTCGAGTCCAACAGTTGCGCATCTCTCCGGCTTTCAGGCGCTGCGTTCCAGGACTTCAGTCTGTGGCGGGACAGTGGCCTTTTCTCTGCTTCTAGGGAAAGAATCGGGCCAGTTCCACTGCAGGTCGTCTTCGGGCACAGGAGTGCACAGCAGCAAGGCACTCACGATTCTGGTCACCAAAGTGGGGCGACACAGGTATCGTGTAGGCTCGGGTACAGGCAGACTCTCCTCGTTCCAGACCTAGGAATGCTAGGTGTACGAAAGTCGGCAGGAGAGTGCCTTCTACCAAAAGCTTACGGTGCCCAAAGTCTCAAGTCAATACTCGAGATGGCGTCAATTCCAGAACAAAGGTCCCCCCGTACGAGCTGGTCAATTCACTGGGTGGTCCAGGAACACTTCTGAAGAGGCTCGTTTGCAGGCTAAGCAGGAGGTGCCGATAGTAGTTAGTCCCACTACTCCAAAGGGTCAAAGCGCATTGCAGGCCTTCTGGGATCGATGAGAAACAGGGAGTCCGACGGGACAATAACAAAAGCAAAAAGTTGGGGGGTTCACAACTGGATGGAAAATTACACATAAATGGAAATCTTTCATAACACCTCCCATTCAGCGAAGTAAGAAAAGCTGTTTCAATATGGGTTCCTTATGTTAGCTAAATGCCATGTAAAGACTGACTGCACTAAACAGAAGTTAGTTACATACTGGGTAATAGTGTTCAGCCCTTCCATTTTTGATAAAAGCACAAAAAGTATCTAGCAAAGGTTGTGCAAATAGGGAGACCATTGTTGGAACGAAGGGCAGGCGGGTTCTGTGTTTAAGGACCTCAAACACAAGTCACGTCCGTGAACTGGTGGATAAAGCATGTAATTAAGCCATAAGCAAAGTAGAGACTCTTGACATAGCAATAACATCTGTTGAAAATGCAATTTCTCCTGCCCTCTTGGGATTAGGTATATTATTGTGTATGTAGTTTAAACATATGTGCGTTATTATCTTTTTTTAAATGAATAGAACAATAAATGACCTATATTGATGCAGGCTCAGATTTTGTATAAGAAGTGACATGGTGTACCATTCAGGCACTTCACTTCTCCACTACACATGAAATACTAGTCATGGATGAACCTCAAGTCCGCTCGAGTGTATGATATGCGCAAATGAAATTTTACCTTGCAATTTTGAAACTCTGTCTCAGATACAAATTTTTGTTTGAATTATAGCGCTTAGAACTCTCAATGGAGGCCAATGGCCCAGTCATGTTATGGAGGGATGTTATCGGTCAAAATAAATGTCCTTCCCAGATTGCTCTACCTGTTCACTGCCCTCTCGCTGAAACTCCCAGAGGCTTTCTTTGGGGAACTGAAGAGGGCAGTATCCAGATTTATCTGGCAGGACAAGTGGGCTACCCTGACGTTCCCACGAGATCAGGGGGGATTTGGCTTCCCTGACCCGTATCGCTATTATAAAGCGGCCTAGCTGAGAGTAATACTAGAACACTCGAGGGAAAACCTACGGACCTACTGGTTCTACATGGAGGATCTGGAAATGCACCGGCTGAAGGTGAGGGATTTCCTGTGGGCCCCGTTTAGGGACATCCTGAGGGCACCAAGAAAGCACCCCACGCTGGGCATCCTGTGGAAGGACAGCACTGCAAACAGATACCTGTCAACCTGGCCCTGGCCGATGGCGTCAGTTTGGGGCCCCGTTTCAACCTGACAAAACTGGATGAGGTGTACCCAGCAATGGTCGGATGGTGGCCTGGAGAGGGTGGGACAGTTGTTCAGGGAGGGCCGCTTTCGGGACTATGAGGAAGCGCAGCAGGCGTTGGGAAGGGACAGGATCTCGATTTTCGACTACTTGAGATCGAAGGAGTAGTTTACCGATACAAAGTGGGACACCCAGCTCTGCAGGGACCTCACCCAGAGAAATGGCTGGACGGGGCCACTACCCAGAAAGGTGGTCTGTCTAGCATATATGCTGGTTTCATCGCCGGAAGTGGGGAAATCTACCTTTAAGAGATACTTGGTGGAGCTAGCAGGCGTAAAATTACAGACGAGGATTGGCCAGAATCTTTTGGGCGAAGTTCCACAGTAACATATTCACCTCCACTATGGAACACAACTTTAAGATGCTTCAAGTGTGGCATAGGGACCTGCTAAAAATTTTGAAAATGTTTGCGGGGGCCTCGCCCCATTCCCCAGAAGTTGTGGTTTGGTGGGATCCCTGGCCCACATGCGGTGGCATTGTACCAAGATTTGCATCTTTTGGCAGGAGCTCCAAGTTGGATTAAGGATCTCGTGGGAATCCAGCTGAGCCTCGACCCGCTCCAGGTGTTGTTGGGAGTCCAGGCCAAGGACCGTGGAGAGTTGCTTGCCCAGGGTGTGTGAGGTGATGTTGCAGGTGGGTAGATTGGCTGTGGATCTACATTGAAAAAAACGGGGAGGGTGCCTTCACAATGGGAGTGGGTTTGTAAAATGTGTAACATTATGGTTATGGAGAGATTGACCGCCATCGTAAATGGGGAGTCATTTCTGGAGGAATGGGGGCCTTTGATATCTAAGTTGGAGGGGGAAAGGGACTAAAGCAGAGAGAGAGAGGGGTGGTGGAAGAGGTCCACCTTGGTGGTTCTGGGGAGGGGAGCCAATCCAAGACATTCCAATTCACTCTGCGCAATCTGGAGTACTGAGCATGCATTCCTGGAGGTGTTACTTTCGACCAAACTTTTATCCCCTGAAAGCACTGATTGAGAGATGGGGGTGGGGGCTAATGTTGTTGAATAAGGTTGTGAGACTGTGTTATTGATTGGTCAAAATGCAAATAAACAAAATAAAAAAAACAAATAGAAATAGTCACCTACCTTTGGGAACTGATATGTAATCTCAGGTTGATAATCGTCCACAGGCCTTTTTCTTTTCAGCGAAACCACAACTAGATACTCAAAGAATTGACCTCCAGGTATATGGTTCTTCTCAGGTTTTCTCCCGTCCTGCGATAAAATGTTTCCCTTTGGCAGCTCGTGAGAATTGGATTCTGAAAAAACACAGATTAAGTTACTGAAAGAGAAACACT
The DNA here is from genome assembly GCF_040938575.1 of Ambystoma mexicanum. Classification (NCBI taxonomy): domain Eukaryota; kingdom Metazoa; phylum Chordata; class Amphibia; order Caudata; family Ambystomatidae; genus Ambystoma; species Ambystoma mexicanum. The sequence continues at coordinate 210,630,681 of NC_090938.1, forward strand.
ATGAAACTCTGTTCAAACAAAAAGTCCTATTAGAGTGTTTCAAAGGAAGTGAATTGGAAAAAAATAACTAAGCAGTTAATTGGAATCAAGGACATACTGTTTTTTAATATCACAGAACCTCAATTAGCTGCCCATCGACCATGGACTAACTTTGAAATCCTTGTGTTTTACACCCCTGCATTCTGGAATACAGTTCCTAAATCTTTCTTTCTATCCATTGTTCATAAAGTACCAACTAGAAAGGAAATTAAGATCCTATGGAGAATTGAGCCTGTGTGCTATGCCATTCACAGGCAAAGACATTTGGCAATTCCAGCAGCCTCACTCCAGCAATAGCTACTGGTGCAGGGGAGATAGAAAATCACTTGAAATTTCATAATGCACTTAAAAATGTCCTGTTCAAGCAAGGTGTTTAGACCTAACAATTGTGCCAGAGCAGCGCACTATGGCCTTTGTAATCTGGAACCCACAAGATCAATTTAATGTGAATGATCATAGTTTTTCTCCCATTGTGATAAAGTCTCTTGCCTAACCTTGGGGACCGACTGTGGGGTGGTCATAAGGGGTGAGGGCCAGCTCAATCAAGTGGATGTTGGCCCCAAATGAAGCCTATGGGGATCCATACCATCCCGACTGGGTCTCAGAACTAAAGCAGGGCACTGTCGCAGGAGCATTCCCTCACCCACAAATATCAAAACAACCAGGGTGGAGGGTCCAGTATAAACCCTGCCTTGAGGATAAACCTGAATTCTATCACTGGTACTCCTAGAGGGCTATGTCACCCCCATAGCCAGACTCAAACACCCAGTATTCATGTATTTCCCTCATAAGGTAACAGAGCCGCAACATTCTGAATTCATGAAGTGTGTGGAAATATATTTTTCTCATCTGCACTGCTTGTTTGTTTGTTTATTTATAAAGGCGCACCACACCCGAAGGTATCTGGGCGCAGCAATTACAAGCATATTTAGTCATGCGTTACAGAGGTTGCACCAGGGTATACAAGGCGAATTTACAATAGAACATATTAATATATGTTTGGGAGTTTACTCCTAAAAAGATTTCAAACTTGGGCAAAGACGGCACCTTGTAACGACATCTTTCAAACGGGCTTCAAAAGAAACGCTGGCACCGCTGCAAACATATTAACCATCAGCAGCCTCAAAAGTAAGGTTCTGGAGGGAAAACCGCGAATCTTTGTGGCCTTTATCGACCTCTCCCAGGCCTTCCACTTAGTCGACAGGCACCGCCTTTGGGAAAAACTGGAGGGATGGAGTTGTCCCCAAGAGATCCTTCAGCCAATAAAAGCACTACATTCGGACACGTCGTTAAGGATGCGATTGTCACAGCTAGGCAACCTCTCGGCAGAAATCCCAACGGGCAGAGGGGGTGGAACAAGGCTGCCCACTGGCCCCAGCGCTGATCCTGGCCTATATATGCGATTACGGAGACAATGAAGTCCTCTCCCGCTCATTCCCACCGTCTCTGGCAACCGTTAAAATCCGCTGCCTTTTATATGCGGATGACCTCATTTTATTCGATCAGACCCAGATTGGTCTCCAGAGACAGCTAATAAATCTACTTCTCTAAACCTCAGAAAATAACTTGAAAATAGACAAAACCAAAATTATGATCCTTGAAGGAGGTCAAAAAAAAAAAAAAAGACACAGTAAACATATTAATGGTTTCTAGAAGATACAGAGATTGAAAAGGTAACCGAATACAAATACCTGGGCGTAATAATGGACAGCACGAGAAAAGAAACTTCGATGCAGCAAAATCTTGAAAAGAAAATAAAAAGGCCGACAGCGCAGGGAAAGGCGATAGACAGGAAATTTGGGAAATTCTCCACCATCCCAGTCATCGAATTCTACAAGAAAAAAGTGGTTCCTTCAATCACCTACGGAGCAGAGGCCATGCCTTTGATACCAAAGAAACTTTGGCCAAAATTAGAAGGACAGTTCTGGAAGGCAGTTCTGTCTCTCCCCCAATGAACATTTATGGCTGCAATACGGCGAGAACTGAGCCTTCTTTCGCTTATGGCAACAGTAAACATCAATTCTTCACGTTTATACTGAAAATGTATTACTGAGGAAGGCAAATAACTCTACAGTCTGCTAAACAAAGAATTACAAGAAAAGTGAAAACATCATCAGTTTGGAAATTGGCCAACAGGGCCTTACTGGAGTCAGTTGCCTGCTCCGAGAATGACATCACCAATCCAACAAGAGTGACCAAGAAATTGAAAGATATAGACTGGATCCAAACACAAGAGACAGCCACAAAAAACAAATTACTGCAGCAACTTCCTCAACCGTGCAGCAATTTAAACGACCCAATGAGATATTTAAACAAAATTCCCAGCAGGGTGGCTCGTAACTCTCTACTTAGGATAAGGCTCAACCTACTGGACACAAATGAAATCTGTTCCATTAGAGGGCTCTCAAAAACAAATGCCGCCTGTGTGACAACAACATTGAATCAATTTGTCATCTTCTTATGTCGTGTCCTAAAAATCAGCAACTCAGACACAAGTACCTCAATTACCTATGAGTTGAAGAACGCGGGTGGGACGCAGACAAATGGTGACTCAGACTGATAGGAGGAGACCGAACAACCTGGCTTTTGGCAACTGTAAAAATCCTGGAGCATACAATGAAATTGCTAACATAACCAGGGTCCCGCCCTGCTAAGCCATCTAGAACACAAATGTAGACGACTTTTTTTTTTTGTAAAGTTCCTTTGGGACACACACAAATAATATTTAAAAAGAAAACATTTATATACATACAAAGGACTCAATGTGCAAGTAATTACAATAGATATATACAAATGCAGTTATTTACAGTAGGAGGATCAGACAACATGGTAAGGGAGGGTCAGGAAAATAGGGATGGTCAGTGATCATTGGCTGTGAGCCAGTTTAGAGCATTGTGCCTACATTTTTGGAAAGTATGGTCCGCTCTTAATGGTGGAGGGAGGGCATTTCATTGCTGTGCCGCCATAACAGAGAAGCTGCTTCCCTGGCTTTTTTTTGTTTAAATCTAGGAACAACCAGACAAAAGGAGTTAGCTGACCTGGTAGGTCGTTCTGAGACTTTGCTGATGATTCTCTCGGCGAGGTACGTTGTGGCGGCTTTGAGACATTTATGGGTTAGTGAGACAGTTTTGAGCACGGTTTTGTCTTTTATGGATAACATTTATTCTGTCTCCTCAACTCTAAAATGTGTTCTCTCCTCGGTATACCCTGTGCAGCTCTGAGGGCATTGTTTTTCAGGATTTAGATTTTTTTGATGATGTGCTTACTTGCACCCAAATACAAGGCATTACAATAGTCCAGCTTGGATAGGATAAGGGCTCTGGCTAGGATAGCGCAGCTGGCCTTGGATAGGAATGGTTAACAGGCTCGGATCAGTTTGCAAGTGTATGCAGTGGATGAGGCCATAGCATTGAACTGTTTGCCAAGTGTGAGAGTTGAGTCAAGGTAAAAGCCTAGAGTTTTTACCTCTTTTACCACTTTGATGTGGTTACCATCGATATTAAAGGAGGAGTATTTGGAGTTAAGTTTGCTCAGGTTGACTGTGGTACCAAGTAAGAGGATCTCGGTTTTATCGTCATTTAAACATAAGCCGTAGGAGGCCATCCAAGCTTGTATGATAAGATGCATTTAATTTACAAGGGAAGTGTCCTGGACATAGTTCCCAGTGAGAGGTATGAGGATCTGGATGTCATCTGCATAATTAGTGTAGGTGACACCCAGATGGTCGAGATCATCAAACAATGGCTTTATACATATATTATACATTGTTAGCAAGACACAGGAGCCCTGCAGCACACCACATGTAATCGGGATTAGATCGCCAGTCACTGAAGGCGTGAAGACTCTCGGTCCTATTGTTCAAGAAGGACTGGATCCAAGTAAGTATTCAAGAAGAAGATTCAGACTTGCAGAGACCGTAGGACGTTGTAGATACAAAGTTGAGCTGTCAAACATACATGAAATAAAAATGTCATGCGTTATCTGCATGAGAAACAAAAACAAGCACTGTTCTCCAGCTCCCACTAGTAACACAGAAATTCAAAGGTGCCATATTCTTGCGAAAAAAGCATCATAGTCCTAATGAACAGCTTCCCTTTCTTACCAAAGGTCTTACTGGCTCGATTTACACACTGAGAAAACCAAAGAAACTAGTTCAAAGCAGGTAATGTTAGAATTTGTATTTTATTTATTTTTAGAGCGCACCAGGCCCAAGGGCATCCGGGCGCATTATTTAGTTACAGTTTACAGTTTAGTTATAGGCATGGTGAGAAGAAGGCATTAGAGAAGTTTATACATATATACAAATTATACAACATGTAATTACAGGCATGGTAAAAAATAAGGCATTTGAGTGAAATATACATAAATAGGCAGTTTATACAAGAAGTATATATTGGGAAAGAGAGTGGGTAATGGCAGTGAGTCAGTGATGCGGATGTAGAGGCCATAGGCGTTGTGAACTTTAGCAGGACAATAAAATGGAGATCACCTCACACAGGTCCAGAGAAATTTTAAAAACCAAGATTGCAGCACGCCTTGTTATAAACTCAGACTAAACCCCTTTCAGCCAACATGAAACCAAGCACATGGTTCAGTGACAGCACTTTAAAAGTACCATTACGGAGGATGCATTTTAGTCACAGTAGATCTGCTATGCACTTTAGCCTTTTAGCAAATACTAAGCTGGTGGCATGGACCCTGCTTACATGTCTGCAAAGCGCCTGAAGCACACAGACATTTTTATGAAAAGGTTATAATGTGTCTCACATTTTAAGCATTGTTTGATGTGTGATCTAATTTTTAAAATGATGCCAAATACCCTTTTTTGTTTTGAAAAAAAGATTAATTTGATTGCTATTATTGTTCATGCTAATGCTTTTATGGATATGTTTTATCCTAAATAAAGTAAATTGACTGACTGACATGGTTTAATCACAAATCACCCCTGCTAACACTATAAAGGTGCAATCTATGCCCATAAGCACGACTCTGGTGAGGAGGGACCGGTTATAAAAGCCACCTTGTTCAGTCAAAGAGCGCGAGGTTCTCAAACATGAGCTGGAGGAAGGTGATTGAGAATATTGGCGAGCTAGAGTTCTATTGAGAGGAGCGCTGGGAGGGCAGAACTGGGGATTGGAGGGAGGCGGTTACATTGGAAGAGAACTGATACCATTTGGGGAAGGTTATTGGGAAGGTTGGAAGGGGAGAGTTATATGGAGAGGAAGTTGAAGAAGGCAATAAACATTACCATTTGGAGAGGAGGATGGAGAAAAGCTAGAGAGGGATAGAGTTGCAGGACCTGAGAGATCAGAGGAAAGCAGGCAGCTCTAATAGCCAGAGAGACCAGGAAGGTTCTGGGGGACCGGGACAGCCATTAGAGGTGGGGATACAAGATGGTAGAACTGCACTGAGAAAAAGGGGGGCTAAGTCAGGGTTAACAAAAGGGAAGTGAATCAGCATGTGCATTATTTGGGATCTGTTGGAGGAGGATCATGGCTGCATCCCCGATGTCGAGAGTGGAGTCTATCAGTGAGGGTGGAGTGGTCAACGTGTCGAAGGCTGCCCAGAGGTCGAGTAGAATTAGGGCAGCGCAGCTGTCCGTATAGTATTACATTTTAAGATCACCCCAGATGGAGACTAGGCACTATTCAGTTCCTCGTAAGGTTCTGAAGCCGGTATATTGATATGTTACGAATGCTGAACTTTATATTACAATGTAGGAGTCATTTATGTGAATAATATGTAGACTGGACTTGTGATTCGCATTTTAGGAGGACTTCGTTTCACTTGTCATATAGGAAGTTCATAATCCGGGCCCTAGATCTGCCTGAAAGAACTCAAATACTACGCCATAATACAATTACAAATGTCAAAAATCATCATGCAGCACAGAGTAGATAGAGCCTCTTTTAAAAAAACTACAGTAAACACAGCTATGCAAAGATATTCATGATTCCCACATCTTACATGATATGAAAGGACACGAACGAAATCACATAACAATGTTTCATGAGAGGACGGTTGTTGATCAATCATCTTATAATTCCTGTGTGATATGTCCAGAAGAAAATGGTATTGTGGTGGGGATTCGGTGATTTCAATGAATGAGAAGTCTCTTCTTTTGCTGCCAGACTATTTAGAGTGGAATTAGACTACACATTTTTTTTAAAAATTTTTTTACTGCATTTTGTTTATTACAAACATTTGCCAAAGAAATAAACATAAGTAAAAAAACAATATTAAAAGCAGAAAAGCAGAAAGAGGCAAAGAAAGAAAACAAAACAAATCACATTCTGTAGCTTGAAATGCTAAGTACAGAGGATATAAATTTGTCATTCAATATACATATCATGTTTAAATTACATAAAAAGGCAATTTAAACTCTTCACTGCTTACAGCCAAGATCATCCCGTCGTCTCAACCCACTCTCCCTATTACTCTACCAATTCAAACGTCTCATCTATGAATTTTGTCAGCACAAAGAACATTTTAAAATGTTCACTCGAGCACAAACAATCCCACCAATCATATGCGCTCTTGGAGGGTGCTCTCAAGTTAGTTAAAACTGGACAATAAAGTGTCAGGTGCCTCAGTGTTTCTTTATCGGTCTTGCAAAGCCTGCATTCGACTTGTTTATCCATAGCCTGGTTGCGAGTATTCAGGAGCTCTCGCGTGTGAAATAGATTCATTCTAAATCTCATACAAATTGCACAATGTTGAGGGGTAGGGAGTTTTACCAGGTATTTCTGCAAAGTGTTCAAGCTTTTGGTTCCTTACCCAGGTAGGCAAATAGATTGTATAGGGACTTTAATGTTTCTGCTGGAGATCCAATCCCAATCCCATATTTTCTTTTTAGTAGCGTCCGGATTGGACTTCAACAGTTCCTCAGTGACATCTGCGTCGCGCAGTGTTGCAGCACAAAGCATCCGCCATGATTCTAGGACCAGACTTTATTTCCTTTTTTGAATTTGAATACATTAATATGTGGAGGAGGCTTCTCTATGATTAATTTCCAATACAACAGTAGGGACTTCCAAACCACTATAGCGTATATTGTGAGGAGCCCCAATCCATGCCTTATAATTGCTATTGGCATACTTCTGGGCAAGTGTAGTATTCTTTTCCAAATCACACCATCTAAGGTTTGCCAAATTTCCCATAACAGACATAACGAAGCATCCGCTCCATATGCTATAATTGGAATTACCTTTTTCTTGTAAAATTTCAAAACCGGGAGGAGTGAGAATTTACAAAACGTCTTGTATATTATGAGGCCTTGGGAAGCTAAGTTCTTCATCTTGGCTTTTAATTTCAATTTGCGAGGGTTATCATCCAAGCTAGAACTTATCTGGTATCCCAGGTATCTAACATTTCTAACTATTGTCACCCTTTAATTTCCTAGGCGCCAGTTGAATGTATTGCGCTTACTGCCTTTTAGGCTTTCTAGCACCAGTATCATTGACTTCAATGCATTTTCTTTCAGGCCATTCTTTTGGACGTAGCCCTGTAAGGCATCTAATTTTCTTTGTAGGCCGATCAGCGTTTTGATCCAGAACGACCAAGTCGTCTGCATATAACATCCAACCTACTGGCTCCCCATTGATCTTAGGTGGAAACGCACCACTCCCCTGCATCGCCACCTTTACAGCTAATATAAATAAATTAAACAGCTCTGGGGAGATTGAGCAGCCCTGTTTCAGTCCCATTGATGTAGGGACTTCTCTAGATAGGAGGCCCTTCTGAGTCAATCTAATCTTCATCGTTGTATCAGAATACAGGGCCCTAATTAGGGCCAACAGGTCACTCAGGCAGTACCACGCAACCATTTTGGCTCATAACAGACCACAGTCAATGCTGTCAAATGCAACATCCATTTTCTGTTTTTTCTTTAATGCTCTAACCTTAAGGGTATTCAACAGAAACAAATTCAAACTACATCCCACCTCCCTTACAAGTCAGATCCGCCCTACAGCCCCTCTTAAAAATCAGGAAAACCACTGCCCTTTTCCATAAATCCGGCACCATCGTCCTAATCATGATCTCACCAAATAAGTTCATACAGAAAGATGGCCACTCGTCCGGAGCTTTAAGCATTAGGTTCAAAAGACTGTCCGTGCCTGTGGCTCTAGAATTACTTCCCCTCTTTATTAACCCAAGTATTTCTTCTTTTGTAAGGTCCAGGTCCCACCGTGCTCCTTCTGCTGTAGACCTGAGCTGTGCCTCCTTTTCGCCCACTTTGCCCAAGTGGGTGCCGTAATTGGCAACCCAGGACTTTTCCGGCACAGCGGTTTCGTGGAGTGCCACCTGTGAACCACCAGTCTCATTTAGAAGGCGCCATAGGCTCCTGGAATCATTAGCAAACAGGATTTTAGGCATGTTTTCAGTCATGTTGTCTCCCAAGCTCTGATTCTCTCTAGGTTGGAATACTGTTACAGCCTCTTTCTAAATCTACCTGTCTCCACACTCCACCCTTTACAACTAATCCAGAACAGGACTGCGAGACTAGTCCTTGGCCTCAAGCCCTGGGATCATATCTCTCCAGCTCTGAAATCCCTTCATTGGCTCTCAGTGGATGCAAGTATTACATTTAAAACCCTTTGCATTGTCCACAAGGCTTTCTGAGGCCTGGGTCCAAAATACCTTCAACTATCCCTCCGTAAATACCTCCCCTCTTGAGCCCTTCGCTCCTCTAACTCCCTCAGGGTCAGTCGTTTTTCAAAGAAACGTGCTGGAGGTAGATCTCTGTCTTCGTCTGGGGCCTCCCTTTGTAACTGCCTCCCTGCCACCTTGAAACTTGAGGAGAACCATCTACGGTTCCGGAAGCTCCTCAAGACCTTCCTCTTCGCTTCTGCCTTTGCCCCGCTTCTCCACTGCTATCTACCTTCTCCCTCTGCACTGTGCACCTGGCCACCCTCTGTCCTTCAGGCCCAGGTACCTGCTCAACCTGCCACCCTCTTGCACTACTTCCGGGCCACCCCTTGCAATAGGGCCTGTATCTGTACCAATACAGTTCCCCACCCACTTTTCTTCTGCACTTATCAGATATACCCTATCTGACTAAACCTAGCACCTTTGCCTCTTACAGGCTGCACTACCACCGCTAACACCCTATTTAATTATTTATTTACTTACTATTTATTTTGTTCCCTCATATGCTCTGCACTTTCCCCCTTTTCCCTTCCCCATGCACTTGCGTGTTCTCAATGTCACTGAGCCTAGTAAGATTATCGTTTTTGCTTCGCCCCCGTTCCCTTCCCTTGGCCGCGCTCTGAAACACCCGTGTACGAGCGCAATATAGATAAAATATCATATCATCCTGTTGCAGCATAATGTTCTTATAGGTTATTAACCAATGTTTGTATTGCTGTCTCCGCTTTTTTAATAAGCATACCCTTTCGGAGACTCCTAGATGCTGCAATATTCTTACATCTCTGTTAAGTTCCCTTTTTTTCCTTGACGCTTCAATGTCATATTGATGCTTTGCCTTGAACTGGGATTTCAATCCAGCTCCCTTGACCTCAAAATAATCACTCAGCAGAGTAACATAATCACAGCCAATGTTCTTGTCACTCAAGACTGTGATGTATCGATTATTAAGGGATTTCTTCCCTGGCCAACTGTCCACATCATGTTACCACATCTCTGATTTGCCACCTACTGGTAGCCCCAGTGTCAGCTGAGCTGGATCATGGTCGCTATTTTCAATTTTAATTACTTCCAAAGCTTTGATCAAGGGTAAAGCACTAACAGAAGTGAAGAAGTAGTCTAAAGTGGAGCATTGATCCCCTTTTCTCCAGGTAAGAACCGCCGGTATATTCCCTGTAGTTTGACCCTTTAACATATGCAAGTCACGTTCCTCCAATTCCCTCAGCCAGGTTTCGGCTCTAGCTTATTTTTGACCACCCAGATTTGTCCCCTAGAGGGCATCTCTCCTTTGTGTGGTTTTTCGTATAATATTTAGATTAAGGTCTCCACACTGAATTATCAATAGATTATGCAAATTCAGACTAAAATCAATCAATCTCATCACAGTAGCGACAGATCCCCATTCCTTCCATACCATTGGATTCCAAAATAATTTTATTTATATCATCCAATGGGGCTCTATTTCTTTTTTATGTTTTAGGGGCTCTAATTCTAACCAGATTGTTGGTGTATAGGGATAAGGGGTTCTAGTTTTAATTTTCAATCCCTGTCCCTTTTCTATCGACGTCAATAGACCTGTAAATGGCCTACCTTTATCACCCCTCTTGGCCAGAATCAAGTAGAGATCAAAGCCCTCCACCACAGGAGCAATCGAGAGCCACCTTTCCTGGAAACATAAAATGTCAAATTTTACGAGGTTTCCCTGATCACAATAATATAATACAATTGTATTCCAGGAACCCAAGATCATAGAGTCTCTGGTTGTGGGGCTGGGGCGTTACTGAGCTTTCTTGTCGTTTATGGTCTTTGCCACCCATCCACAACTCTTCCTTGTTCGATACATTGGACTTTAGATTAGATTCTGTCACTACCTACCGCCCCATCTCTCCTTGTCGATTGTGATCCTTGGGAGCAGTTTATTTTGAAATGGGTCTTTACCCAAGATTAAGGAGCTAGCTTTTCCCCTGGCCCGATGTTCTTTGGGTTCCTGTAGTCGATTATAATGGTACCCTTTATATATCACATTCGTAAGAAATCTGTGGCTCCAAATTCACCAGCTGTCCTCGTTCCTGGAATTTGGAGTCCCTTTTTTTCTCCGATGTCAAAGCCTAGTGGCCATAGTGCCCCTGCCGATTACAAAAGAAGATTGTAGATGATTTTAGATCTTATTTGCAAGCATACCTGGTCTAGTTGGTTTGTTCTTGGGAACTCCACCGTGTAATGTCATCCGATGTTAAATCTCTTAGTTTATGAATATGTTGAAACAATCTCAGAATGTTTGTTCGATTTAGACTCAGCCAAACTGCCGCGGGATAGTATTCTGTCCAAGAGGATCACGTAGACACATGGGTTATTGCCAGCTTTGGGGTTTTGTTCAGCATCTCTACGTTTATCTTGGTAGTTCGCAACATTTCTCTTGTAGGTTCTTTTATGCGACTTGTCTGACTTTCCATCCTCCCGCTGGTCATTCTCATTGTTCCCTCCCGCCATGATAGGATTGCATTCCTTATCACCCCCCCAGCCCGCAATTTTTTATTTTGGGGGTTTACAGAGCTCATTTTTAGCTCTAGCTATCAGTTGGTGCTGTTTATCTTCCAAAGTCAGGAACTGTCCTACCAGAGGATTCTTTGTAGCAGTCAGGGTTGTCACACTAACAAAATACGAATTTCTTGGGAATCCTTAGTTTAAATTTCCATCCGCCTCGTCTAAGAATGGTGTAGTTGGGGGTTAATGGGCACTTCATCCATTTCATAGACCGATAGGTCCAGTAAGCCCTTGTCCAAAGACTCCACGCAGCGGCTTCCACCGGCAATCGAAGACTGTACCTTCTGCGCCTCTCCCCGATCTCCTGGCATAATGTCTCTGACCAATGTACCTCCAACTGATTTATTATTGTTTGACTTTTGTTTTTCAATTACTTGCTCAGGTGGGGGTGGGGGGATCTTTAAGTTACGGATAAAATCCCGGGCACCATTTGACTTCAGCGATTTCTTGGCTGGCTGATTTTTGGATTTCTTTTGTTGCTGCTTCAATAGTAGCAAGGCTTTGTTTTTTGCTAGTTTCCTCTTTTTTCGTGAGTAGAAAATGTCATAGTTAGTAACATCTTCCTGCCCCTCGATTTCCCCTGTGGATCATGCTCCAATGCCGTCTGATCGTCATATCAACTTACTGTGACTACCCAGAGACGCCTTTATCTGCCTCCTTCAATATCGGAACATCCTCTGGACAATTCACAACTTGCCACCCCTTTCCCTAAGGGGTTAATGATGGTTGTGGTGTCTGGATACCACCGGGGGGTACCTCATCCACCACCTCAGCATTCGGTTAGCCCAGCCTGTCAGTTTGAGGTGCTTTTGGTACTGGTTGACTAGTCATTTTAACAACCTCGGAGGTACCCTTTTTTGATGATTCTTTACCCCATTTCAATTTCTCCTTTGCTACTTCAAGTTGAAGTTGTGTATTTGATCCCACTTCCCTCTTATCGCAAAGGAGTTTTTTGCAGGATACTTTCCGCCTCCGATTCTGTCCAGTCTATTTTGCAGGGCGTTTAATAACAATTCAATGTGAATCAACTTTGATTGGGTCATGTCCAGACCTCGTCGTTCTAAATGTCATTTATATGTTTGTAGTTTTAAAAAGGGAGCGAGAGATATAGTTAAAGCTGACACCAGACTACATAGCAGCTGGAAATTAGGCGTGTTTTCACAGTTGGTTCGGTCCAACCTCTTGTTCTTAGTGTTGTAACTCGCTCTGTACCTTGTATTATTTCTCACAGTGGGTGTTGAATCTGAAGATGGTGTTTGAGTCCGAGCTAGGATCCGGGTTTGTCAGTTCCTAGGCACCCATGTACATTACGGTAGTTGGTCCACCTGCTTGCGTAGCGTTGGTCGGAGAGGCTTCCCTGACATTTGAGTCAGCCTTTCTAAGTTTATTCACATGTATAGGGGAGCAGAGGCTTGTTTCATATATTCTCCTTTTTCTTGCCGGCACCTTTTTGAAAGGTGTCGCCACTGGTGTTCTGAAAGTTTCACCAGGTGATTGTTCCCGCAGTGAAAGGACTTGACCCACCCCAGGGTATAATCCACAACCTATGGAGGATAGGACTGGTGCTGTACGTAAGACCGTAGTGCAACTCTTTTTTTTAGGTTCTTTGGAGGATTCAGTACCTTTAAGGGGGCCGAGAGTTTGGGCCCGCTTTGGGGAGCTTGTTGCGGTTTGCAGAACGGATTTTGCGATAACCCCACCAGGAGGTACTCGTGCTCCAGTAACTCCACATCGGATAGCTCCAAAGAAGGAAGATTTGCTCTAGCCCCCACCGCTCAGGCACTTCCGCTCTGTTTCACCACTAGGGGCCACAAGTGCCTTTTCAGCTGGCACAGTTTCAGATACCCGTTCTGTCTGGATCACCCCTCCAGACTCTGGGATTCTATAGGGTCTGCTGGGTCAGATTCAGGTGCTTCTAGAGAAGTTCCTTTTCCATCACCAAAGCTTGACTTGTCTATGGTAGCCAGTGGGACCACTGTTCCTATATCAACGGTCTGAGGGGGGCATGTAGCATAACAGTGGTTTTTAGTGTCCTCGCCAATCCCTCGTTGATTCCCTCAATAATACATCCACTCTGCGCTGAGCCTACTTTGCAGGGCCACGCCATGTTAGACCCACTCACAGGAGGAGGGGGCCTCTGAAATGTTGAAGACAAAAGTGAGGGGTCAGATGTAGAGGAAGGAAGCAGGGTAGCACACGCAGCACAACAATCTCTCATGTTGCAGGTCATCAGGCCCACCACTGACCGGGCAAGGTCGGAAGCCAATATGGCCTGCGACAAACCTTGGCTTATGTCACTCTCCTTCATCTCTGAATGTTCGATGTGGTGCAAGTGGGCCTGACTCTGGGTCAGTGCCCCCTCCACTCCAACTCCCGGTTCCATGTTGATTTAGGCACACAGAGGTGGCTCAAAGGTGTTAAAACCGCAGTCACCACCCACAATGATCAACAAGACAAGAAGTCCCCGCAACACCACATAGTGTTGTTTACAGTGAGGGCGACAGGTTCGAAATTGAGAGTATAAAGGACTTCTACCTTTAATCCTTTGTACAATGTATCCAGGATGCTCAGCACCTCATTGATCTCTTCAAGCATTGAGATCAGAGTCTTGACCCCCTCCTGGTTAGTAGACCAATCAGTGTAGTGTGACTCGTTCGGGTTTCCCCTTTGGGGAGCGAGTACTGGAGACGCATTATGCATGGCAGAAAAATCATGTTTTAGCCCGAGATTTCAGTTAGATCTGCAGAGGCATAAAACTCACTCTGCCAACCATTCATTGCATCCATTTCTCCATTTAAACTCTCAATTTCGAACCAGTCGCCCTCACTGTAAACAACACTATGGGTCTCATTACGACTTTGGAGGTAGCCATGCCCTTAATAAGGGCATGGCTGCCTCCAAAATCGTGTCCGGGTTCCCTGAATGGGGAAATACCGGGCCATTCCGACTTTGGAGGGCCCGGTATTTCCTCCTTCAGGGAACCCGGACCCGGTCCTTCCCCATTCCCATTCGTGCCCCCACATAGGGCTCAATGGGAATGGAGAGGGAGCTAATAACGGGCCCGTTAGCTCCCTGGTCCCCTCGCGGGACCCGCTATGGCCGTCTGGTGAAACGAGACGTCCAGAGCGGGTCCCGTGAGGGTTACCTCGTAATAGGGTGGAATGGGATTAACGGCACCATTACCGGCGCCGTTAATCCCATTCTGCCCACCTCGTAATGAGGCCCTATGTGGTGTTGCAGCGACTTCTTGTCTTGCAGATCTTGTTTGCGTCTCCCGTTTTATTTTATTTTCATAGCCTTTCCCCGCACCGTGTGAAAAAAGGCAGTAATGGTGCCGTCTCACGGCACTGTTCCTACCTTTGCTATCACCATTTTTCGCAGTTCTTGCTGCTCAGACACCTGTTGGTGATGCTGCCTCTGCATTTGAAGGCCCTTCTCCCGGAGATATAAGAATCGATAGGTCTATGGCCAATTGCATTCATTCCATGTTGATAACTATCCTTTCTGACTGGTCCTGTGCCATGTCCACACTCGGCAGTTGTGAGGTATTGGCTCCACTCCTAAGGTACATGGGTCGAAAGGTACTCTGGGGGACCCACGGAAACTATGGCCATGAGGGGAAGTCGCACACTCTCTCAGATCAATAATACAATAAGTTAAAACTATTAGCCTCAGTGGGGATGGCACTCACCACAGTTCCGTTAAGTGTTTCTCTGCTCCCATGCCGTACCCCTCACGAACACTGCCGAACACACTGCACGCACTCCGCGCTGTGTGTGACTATTTGAGTGGTTTCAAACTCCACCTCCGGACCAGTAGACACTGCAGAAAGACTCTGCTAATCTTGGGCTCCCAAAATAGTTAAACATAGTCTCCTGCCATGTACTGCCCAACACACTGCACATACTGCGCACGCTCCATGCTGTTTGAGACTATCTGAGTGGTTTCAAACTCCACCTCTGGACCAGTAGACACTGCAGAAAGACTCGGCTAATCCTGGCTCACAAAAAAATAAAACGTAGTCTCCTGCAGGTACTGCCCTGCACACGCCGGGATAGGATGCAGGAGTACTCCTGTTAGCTGAAGGCATCAAGCTTATCAGGTTCTTCTAGACTGCCAAAAGGAGAGAAATATCTCCCACCAATTTTGAACCCTGTATAAAACTCCTGTGTCATTCCAGATGGGCATCTTATCTGTTTGACAGTCATTTACCTACAATAATAAGTAATTGTTAATGATAATGCTTTTTGTCACGTCAGATCTACATCTTTACAAGAAGCATATGTCAAAATACACCAAATCACGCAGACATTAATATTAGTGTACCACCATCATTTGTTCTATGCATAAATAAATGAAAACTATGGCAAACATTTCATTTAACTAGGATCAATCATCACAAAAGAAATGTGTAAGTCATTAAATAATGTACATTCTTGCTAATCAGATCATATTACAATATTATTTGTAATGTGCACACAGCAAACTTAAATCATCCCAATTCATGAATGGTCCTCCTGTAAAACACCAAACACAAACAGAATGAACTTTCCAAAAATGAGAAGCCATTATCACAGATTTCATTATCATCCCACTTAATGGCATAATTTTATTCACCATAAGGATGAAATGCATTATTATTATTATTTGTAAAAGCGCCATATGCTCATGGGCCTCAGAGGGCTAAGAGGGAAGACAGTAGGACAGGAGGAGAATCATCACAGCACATAAAGAGGTAATCAACCAGAAGCAGAGAGGAATCTAGCAAGAAAGAAATAAGTAGGTCTTAAAGGTTTTTTTGAAACATGATGTGGAGGGAATGCAATGGAGAGAGACAAACTGTTCCAGAGAGTTGGGGCAGCAAAATCAAATATGGAATTGCTGGTACGCTGCAGCATAAATCGACCGACATCCACCTCAAAAGAATTGTTGGAGCGAAGACATCTCCTTGGAATAGAGCGTTTAATGCAAATGGTGAGAGGGCAGGGCCAGCACCTTGAAGACATTTGTGTATCAAAGTTAGAATCTTGTATTTAACATGCCTGGACTGGAAGCCAGTGTGATACTGCCCGGCAGGAGTGACATGATCCAGACGTGCACGATTACAAACAACGCAAACCGTGCTGTTCTGCATAACTTGCAGTTTATGAAAGTTGGCTTGTGAATTGCCTGTGCGAAAGTCATTGCAATAAATTCAACTTAGAATCCACAATTGCCCTAAATAAAAGACAGCAGGTAGTGGCAGAGAGGTAAGGTCTAATGTGTCTGAATGGTCCAAGATAATATGTCCAAGAAAATCTAAGCTGGTTGATATGAGGCGTCATAGAGAGTTCACAATCAAAGATGAATCCTAATGTTAACTTTGTCAGCTACTAATGGTGCAGCAGAGATCGCGAAAGAGCAGTAGTGGGTGTCTAAATTCTTAATGCGTTGACTGGTACCAAGGATACGCAGCTCAGTCTTTGCGTTGTTGAGTGCAAGAGAGGCGATAGCCATCCATGCCTGAATATTGATTGATTAGTTAATTATTATGCGCCTATACACAAGTGTTTCAAGGCGCAACCGGCAAGGGAGGGGGAGCAAGGGGAAGACAAAACAAACGATTTTACTAGGCCTAGTCTCATTTAGATTGTGAAAGTACACATCAAGAAGTGCAAGGGAGAGGGTACAGAGTGAAGTGCATCCAGAGCAGCAGGACTCGGAGTTAAGTGCAAAGAAAGCTGGGGCTACAGGCAGCAGCCCAGCCAGGTAGTGCAAGGTAAGCCAGGCGGCAGTGCAAGGTGGGCCAGGCGGCAAGTACGGTGGGACTGGTCAGTGGCGAGGGGGCTTGTGACCTGCAAGACTCAGGACACCAAGCAGCCAGTCAGCAGATGGATGAACGAGCAAGGGTAGGTTATAAGGGGAGATGGAATGAGAAAGAGGAGGAGTAAAGGAAGGTATCGAGGAGCTTTGTGAACTAAAGGAGGTCCGGCTCCAGGCAGAGAGAGCCAGAATAGACTTGACTGATTGCCAAGGAGTCCTCATCATAATCACCAGATAGTTACAACAGTATCTGGTTATCATCAGCGTAATTAGTTTAGCTCATACCGATGTAGTCAAAAAGATCAAACGGGGGATGAGTATAGATGTTGTAAAGAGTGGGGGGTAAACAAGATCCCTGGGGAACGCCGCAATCAAAAGTATTAGTAGATGCAGAAGCATCATCAGCAAAGACTTTGGCTTGTTTATTGGAAAGAAATTAATTGACCCAGGCAGATGGAGAAAAGTTGGCAAAAACAGCAAGGCGATCAACCAGGTTGAAAGCGCTGATAAGTCCAGTAGCATGAGGAGTGCAAAAGTGCTGAATCTACAAGTAGGCCAGTCTATCAAGAATCTTAAGCAGAAATGGGATGCAGGTAAAGGGCCTGTAGCTGGAAGAGATTAGTGGATCAAGAGATTCTTTAAGAGAGGAGTGATCCATGTCTGTTTAGGATCACAAGGTACAAAAGCTGCATCAAAAGAAGTATTAATAATGTTGGTAATAAGAGGTATTAATGGATCAGCGCAGGATTTAACAATAGAAGTAGGACAGGGCGGATTCCAAGATGGCCCTCGCACGATGAGGATGTGTGTGTGGAGCGCTCCGTTTGCAAGGATGCTGCAATTTGCAAAAATGAAAGGCTGTAAGGTTGTGGCATTTCCACTAATTTGAGGGGACTGGTCAGTTGTGAACTGTGTGGACTTCCGCTTGCCGTCTTGTGCTCCCAGGCTCCTGGCCGTCCAAGGCAGTGGGTGTGGCAGCCCGGGCAGAGAAGTGTAACCAGTGCTGGCGGCCTGGATTTGCGGGGGGATCTACATATCCGGTACTATCTGCAGGTCCTTAATGGGGTCGGGGGTCGCAACTAAGCTAAATAATGGAGGGTCACGGAAGCTGCAACCCCCTGGTTCGGAGGCCGTGGAGACGGTCAGTCTGGCGCAGCAGTGTTGAGAGGCATGTTCCTGGACCTAGAAGATTCAGTAATAAGTGCCACCATCTCGACCCCTTTTCATATACAGGTTTCAGGCTGACCTTGTGTGGCCCGGAAGATCGGAGCACCTGTGTGTGTTGGTGACAGCCTAAACAAAGGTGGATTCCGCAGCGGTCAGTGCTGGGGGGTTAGGGGGGTGGCGGGTGTCTGAGATCTGCGGTGTGTAGCAACATCCGGGAAGCAGGCAAAAGTATAGTAAACTACATTATCTTTTGCCGGATTCTGGTAAAGGGCTACAGTGGAGCTAACCGGTGCATGGAGGGAGTGTTGTGAGGCACTTGCCCTCCTTTTAATGTTGAATGGATCTCTCTTTACGATTTGAAAGTGCACTATAGAACACTAGAATAGTTCTTCGAACCAGATGGTAGAAATGAACACCCTTCCCACCACCCCATAAGGATGGCGCTCAGGTATTTACATTTAAGTGAAATGTTGGAGGAGTGACAGTTTCTCTGCACCTCGTTTGGGTGGCCATTTGACATCTGGCAGAAGGACTCTGAGGCACATAAATAGAAGCTGCTGCTAGGTGCTTTGTTTTTCTGAGGCAAGACATCAGATATAAGGATTCAGGCACATGCCAGGTGGCAGAAGGAAGCAGACCCTGAATGGGCAGCCCCACCTTCCTCAAAACAGAAACTCGCTGGAAAGGTTTCTGGCCAGGCGCTCAGAGAAAACACTACTGACTGATTCAAGCGTGATCCAGCCAACACAAGCCTCTTCCACCAAAGGTTTGGAATTGGCAGCTTCCAAGGAAGATTTCACCAAAGGTTTCCATGATGTTCAGGACAAGTTCTCCGACTCATTCCAAGCAGAGTTTGCCACATTCACCACCGAAATAAGACATTCCTTTGCGGACTTTAGCAAAGAAATGTCCTCTTTCGGTGTTAGAGTGGACTACAATGAGCGAGCAATTCTGGAACTAGTAGAGGACACTAAGCTACTGGATGTTTCTCTTGAGGAACTTGTTCGGATCACACACACAACTTGGAAATTCAATATGAAGACCTAGAAAATCGTTATAGACGTTCTAACATCCAGATAAAAAAACTCCCTGAATCAGTGCTGGATTCAGACTTGAAGGATGCTGTAACGCAGATTTGTACAGGTCTTATAGCAACAGAAGAGGATATAAACATTCCACTAGATCGAATTCACAGGACGGGTCCGAAGAGGATGGAACCGGGATCTCGCCCCTGAGATGTACTGGCTGCCTGTGAATTATATCCGCAAAAAGGAACAAATACTGAAAGCGGCATGGACAGCTACTCCGATCACGTACAATGGGGCCTCGATCCAATTGTACCAGGATCCATATTTGGTGACTCTTCAAAAGCGAAGAGATATGTAACCGGTGGTGAAAACTCTTCAGACATGTGGAGTAAGATATAGATGGACTTTCCCGTTTGGCCTACTTTTCTCATTAGAGAGAAGAGAGCATAGGATAACCTCTAGAGAAGCAGGAATGGTGCTGTTTCAAATTGAGGATGAAGTAATTCCAAGTGGGTCAGAGGGAGCGGAAGCTGTGCTGGAACAATGTCCTAAGCAACACAAGCTGGGGGAGTGGTCGCTATCAGAGCGGCAGAGAAGGAAACCCAAAGGAGTGTGATTGGTAGACTGGAGAGCTCTCCTGAGGGGGCCTAATCTTAAAGCTTCAAAGCCAGACGCTTGAGAGTGAAACATTTGGGAACTGCCACAGATGAGGAGCAGACAAAGTTTGACTTAGCAGGAACGGAGTGCGACATCCCGGAATCGGTCCTTTTAGGCAATGGATGGGGGTGTTATGTCATCCTGCACCTAGCCCTGGGAAAGTTGGCTGCTCGCAGGCCGCTGTATTTCCCCCCCCCCGAGTAACAATAGGTTCTGTGACTCACACAGGGGACTTTTTTGGGGGGATGGGATGGGGGAAAGTTGGGGGGTTGGCAATTGAGGGGTTGGGGGAGGGTTCCCGATGTGCTGGGGAGGTTTTGCAGTATATATGTGGAATAAGGTACATGCCCGATGCCTCTATGTTCATGTGTTGATCGTACTTTCAATTCAAGTATCTATCATTGAATGTTAGGGCTTAATACCCCTGTCAACCGTAACAAGCTGGAAGGGTTTGTTGAGGCGCTACCAACCGGATTTTGTGGCGCTCCAGGAATCACACATTTTGAGGGCTGACGGGGGGCAAATTACGCCTATCCCACTATCCTTTGATTTTACAGGTGAATGCAGAAGGGAAGGGTTCCGGTGTACTTATAGCTATGGCTGCAGGTGCTCAAGCTAAAGTGTTGTGTACTAAGGCCCATAAGGAGGGAAGATATTTATTTTGTTGATACAGATGGGCTCCATTATGCCGACAGTGGCTACAGTACATCCTCCAAACACAGGGCAGGAAGGTTTTTTAAAATGTGTTCTAGGGCAGCTGGAATCATTTAGGGAGGGGGAGATAATATGAATAGGAGACTTCAATCTGGCATGGGACCCTGCCCGAGATCGTAGTACAAAGACCTGTTTCGACCAGGCTCCCCCGTCCGCTCAGCTACAACAAAAATGTGCACAATTGTCCCTTGTGAATGCGTGGTTGGTTCTTAGAGGGACTGAAAAAGGTTACACATTTTACTCGCGTGGGTCGCTCATTCTCACAAATAGATTATGTTTGGATGCCCATCTCATTGTTGGGTAGTATTCACCAAATTATGATCCATGCTAGCTTTATCGGATCATGCGCAAATAACGTTGGAGCTGTGCAAGAAAGTCAGAGGCTCTGGGTATGGAGATTTACATCAGAACTAATACAAGACCAAGTAAGCAGGGAGAAATTGGCATCGCAAATTAAGGAGTTTTTTTTAGTTAAACCCTATTGGGAAAACAGCGATAAATGTTACAAGGCGACCTTGAGGGGAGTGTTGACTGTGGAGGAGGCAAATAGATGGAAGCAGAAAATAGCGTTCGAGTTAGAATTAGAGGACCTTTGAAAGATATGGAAACTAATGCTGGCCCAACTATTCAAAAAGCGTTTAGGGCAGCAGCTGGCAGGCTTCATCTGTCTCAGACTAAGAAGGCTGAAAGGTCCCTACTTTTGCTTAAACAGAATAACTATATTAAGGCTAATAAGACAGATCATCTCCTAGCTAATCAACTCCATCAGAGAACGGCCTCCCGTATTGTGCAAAATATCCGGCTCCCCTCTGGGGATCGGATTAATGAAACACCCATATATTAACGTAATTCCATGTATTTTACACAGAATTGTACCAGTTGGAATTTCCCCGATTTGCAACTTCAGCAGGAATATCTGGACTCAGTTACCCTTCCTTGTCTCACGCTTATGGATAGGGAGCGCCTCAAACTCAATATTACTCAAGAGGAGGTTGTGCAAGTTATTCGCGACCTCACGTTAAATAAAGCACCTGGTCCGTACAGATTTCAGCAAGTTTTTTCAAAACATAATGTGATATATTAGCTCCTAAATTGACTAAGTTATATAATTCGTACGCAACTTCGGGCAAAATCTCTCCCACCATGCAGGAGTCAAAAATGGTGGTGTTCCCCAAACCAGGCAAGGACCCGACAAACTGTGGGTCATATCGTCCGATAGCACTGATGAATGTAGATGCTAAAATGTACCCCAAAGTCTTGTCAAACAGAATAGAAGAGTGACTCCCCTTCTTAATACACAGAGACCAAACCGGTTCCAGCAAGGGTGGGCAGACACACGATAATATTCGCAGTTTGTCATATACTTGAGAAAATTGTAAAGAAAAAGATCCCAGCGGTCCTCGTCTATCGATGCCGAAAAAGCCTTTGATCAGGTCGAAAGGTCGTTTCTTTTTCTTACCCTTGCAAAGATGGGCTTTGGCCCCAAATTCATAGACAAAATTTGGGTAAATTATAAACAGCCGGTAAGCAAGACCATCGATAAATGGTTGCTTGTCTTTGGCCATTTGCTTACACCGTGGGACCAAACAGGGCTGCCCTTTATCTCTATCTTCAGCAGAGGAACTGGCGTTAAGGTCAGGCATGCACTTTGTGTGGGCACAGGGGTGGATTACACTGTTAGAGGTGAGGATAACTCCTACGATTGATGGGTTGTCTGAAGCCAATTACTCCCCTCTGCTGAAAGGCATTATGGCACAACTGTGTGGTTCCCTCACCATTTCCTGGTTGGGCAGGATTAATTCAATGAAAATCGTAATACTCCCAAAAGCTTCATATGTGTTTCAGGCATTACCCATCCGGGTTCCCCTAGCGTTATTTCAGAAGCTTCATGGTGCAATTTTGAAGTTTATATGGAATAACGAACTCCCAGCGAACATTAGCTTTAAGTACGCTAATGATTCCTACGGAGGAGAGTTGGTTGGGTCTTCCAAACTTTATGAAATACTACCATGCTGCGCAAATCAGGGTCCTTCACCGGGGTGAAAAGATGGATACAGATGGAGAGGCGTTGGGAGGTCATTGTCTTGGGGATAAACTTTGGATGCCTAAACCAGACAGACCTTCGAATATGCATGCAAGGGTGATTATGAGCTTGGACAAGGAAGTCTGGGATACTACCATTAAGAAATACCAATTGACGACTTTTCCTTCTCCCCTTACGCCCCTATTTTATAACCCCCAATTCACTCCAGTCTTGAACCCAAAGCATTTACCGAGTGGAAACAGGCGGACTGTCTGAGGGTGAGAGATAGATTTCAAGGGAATGACCCCAAATCCTTTCAACAATGTAAACAAAATTTCAGTTTATGGGAAACAAGTCTGTTTCAATACTTTCAGGTTAGACACTGGATCCTTGCCTCACCTTTTGAAAAATATGTAACATCTAACCCAGGGAATGGGCTTTGATTTCAAATGTTTACAAATGAATGGTAGATGATGCCGGGAAGTACTCAATTAGATCTAAATATTGTTGACATCATACACTTGGGGAGGAATTGCCAGAGGGAGATTGGGGTTTCTTATGGAAAGCAGTTGCCAGAATTACCAGGTCACTCCAAATCAGAGAATTGTGGTACAAGATATTCGCCTAAAGAAAATGAAGCCCTATGTTTCAGATAAATGTTGGGAGTGTGGGGGGTGGGGGGTGGGGGGACTGGAATCATGTTTGGTGGAGCTTCCTTGTTTTGGCCCCATATTGGGAAGAGGTTAATAAATGTATGGTGCAGATCTTTGGCTTGTTTAATGGTGATACTGGAGGAACACTTCCGAAAGACCCCCAAATATGTTTCAAAAGAACAAGTTACTCTCTTACCTGATAACGTTCTTTCGATGGGATGGTCCGACGACGTATTCCATATCTATGACATGTAATCACCACAGCTGTGCTGCTTCGGAAAATCTTCGGCGTCTGCGTCGATACGCCGCCCTCAAGGGCCTCCTCTGACGGCCGACGTCACTGGATGTTAGAAGTAGGACGCACAACGCCCGTAGCCTCAGTTGTAGTTTTTTTCCCCAGAACGTGTGGCACCAGCCTTCTGCCAGTCTGACACACAAAGCCTTGCGGAAACGTAAGCTCCAATCGCATAAGAAATTCTGTAGCGGGGAAGGCAGGGTGGGAGCGATATGGAATACGTCGTCAGACCATACCATCGAAAGAACGTTACCAGGTAAGAGAGTAACTTGTTCTTCGAGGGGATTGGGTCCTCCTACGTATTCCATAGCTATGACAGACACCCAGAGCAGTACCAATGCAAGGAGGTGGGAAAAAAATTTAGAAAACAGAAATTTAGAATGCCAAATCAAATTGCGGAGTAAAGGACCGCCTTGCCCGAGGCCAGATCCTGCCCACGGATGGAATCGAGGGAGTAGTGATGTACAAAAGTATGTAGCGAAGCCCAGGTGGCTGCATCACAGATGTTACGAATAGGAACACCCCTCTGTAGGGCAGTAGAGGCAGCCATACCCCTGGTAGAATAGGCCTGCAAGTCGACCGTTGGGTCCTTACCCGCCAAGCGGTAACACTCAGAGATAGCCAAAACAATCCAGCGAGACAAATTCTGTTTCGTCACAGCTTGTCCCAAACACTTTCCAGCGTAACCAATGAAGAGTTGATCTTCCACTCTGACCCGGGACATGCGTGAAATATAAAAGCTTAACGCTCTCCTAGGATCAAGCCTATGGCGCCCCTCCTCTTCCTTACCAGGATGTGGAGGAGGATAAAACGCTGGAAGAACAACCTTCTGGCCTAAATGAAATTCCGACACCACCTTCGGAAGAAAGGAAGGACGAACTCGAAGGACAACCCTGTCCTTATGAAACACAGTGAAGGGTGGCTTAACTGAAAGTGCCTGCAACTCACTCACTCTGCGAGCGGAAGTGACCGCAACTAAAAATACAGTTTTAAGAGTGAACAGTCTCAAAAGGCATGAATGCAAAGGCTCAAACGGAGCACCCATCAGAAACTTGAGAACAAGGTTCAAATCCCAACCGGGCACCTGGAAAGGTGACACAGGGAACACATTAGTGAGCCCTTTCAGAAACTGAGAAATTAAAGGAATCTTAAAATAGGAACACTCTTCAGACGAGCCCTTAAATATGGACAGCGCCGCCAGGTAACCTTTAACGGTACCCACTTGGGAGCCCCTGTGGGCCAAAGAAAGCAAAAAAGCCAGAACCATGGCAATGTCACATGCAAAAGGATCCACATTCTTAACCCTGCACCAGTCGCAGAACGTACGCCAACGGAACAGGGACTTTGTTGCGGGCCGTCTGGCCGAGAGCAACACCTCCATCACGTCTTCAGGGAGGTCCCAATCCTTATACCTCAACATTTCAGAAACCAAGCGTGTAGGTTAAGGGATCTGACCTCTGGATGGAGAACCTGACCCCCCGCACCCTGTGAGAGCAGATCGTCTCGGTAGGGAAGACGACGTGGAGGGCAGATGGACAAGTCGAGAAGGTCCGGGTACCACGTCCTCTGGGCCCACGCCGGAGCAATGAGGATCATCCGGGAACCGAACCTCTGTAACCTCTGCAGTACTTGCGGGTTGACGGGGACTGGAGGAAACGCATCCAGCAGTGGGAATGACCACTCCACCACAAACGCGTCTCCTAAGGCTCCTTTTGGAGGAATTCCCGCGAGCAGAACCTCTCGCACTTCCGGTTGACACTGGAGGCGAAGAGATCCACTTGAGGGGTCCCCCAAAGGGCAAAGATCTCCAGGAGAATCTCCTGAGCCAACTCCCACTCGTGAGAGATCGCGCTCTGCCTGCTCAGAGCGTCCGCCGTCTCGTTTTCGTCTCCGGCCAGATGAACTGCCGAGATCAAAACTTCCTGCTGGATTGCCCAGAACCAGAGCTGCATCGCCTCCCTGCACAGAGGAAGTGATCCTGCCCCCCCCCTTTTTGTTGAGGTAGTGCATGGCCACTGTGTTATCCGTCAGGATCAGGACATTCTTCCCTCGCACAGTCGGCAGAAAAGCCTTCAGGACTAGCCTGACGGCCCTCAGCTCCAACAGATTGATATGGAGTGTGGACTCCGACGGAGACCAACGACCGCTGACTGTCAACTCATTGGCATGAGCTCCCCATCCCGTGAGGGATGCGTCCGTCACGATCGTCACCTCCGGCCAGGGTAGCCAAAATGGAACCCCCTTCATCAGATTGTCTGCGACGGCCCACCACAGAAGGTCCTGGGCGACCGAGGACGGCACCTGAACAGGGTCCGACAACCTGCCGGAGGACAGACCACTGGAGCTTGAGTGCCCATTGCAAAGATCTCATCCGCAACCTGGCCTCTGGCACCAGAAGAATGCAGGATGCCATGAGGCCGAGCGATCTCAAGAACTCGAACGCTGGGAGACTCTGGGCAAGCTGAAACTTGTGCACCATCTGCTGAATGTGATGAGCCCTCACCTGGGGAGGAAAACACTACCCCAGGGACGTGTCGAGCACAGCTCCGATGTACTGGAGCCTCCGAGTTGGTGTCAAATGGGACTTCAAGTTGAGGGAGAAGCCCAGCTTGTGGAGGGAGTGGCAGGTGACTGACAGATGATCCAGGACTTGCTCGGGAGAGCGCACCCTGATCAACCAATCATCCAGGTACGGTTAGACGTGAATCCCCTTTCCTGAGGTGCGCTGCCACCACTACCATGAGCTGGTTGAAGACCCTCGGGGCGGAGGTCAATCCGAACGGCAGGACCCGAAACTGAAAGTGCGAGTCGCCAACCGCAAACCTCAGGTACTTCTTGTGCTTTGGATGTATCGGCACATGAAAATAAGCGTCCTTGAGGTCGAAAGACACCAACCAGTCCTGAAGTTGAAGGACCTGGAAGACTTGAGAGAGAGTAACCATCTTGAACTTGTCGTTCCTGAGGAGTTTGTTCATGATGGGTCTCAAACCCAGTCTTTCTTGGAAATCAAAAAATAAGGGGAATACCATCCCTTGTTCCTCTCCGCTACAGGCACCAGTTCTATGGCGCCTTTCTCCAGCAGGGATTGAATTTCCTGCGCAAGGAGCGGATCCAGACTCTTCAAAGAGAGATTCCCCGGTGGATTGTCTTAAGGCCTCTGCTGGAAAGGAAGACAGCAGCCGTGGGTTATGATCTCTAGAACCCAAACATCTGAAGTAATGGTGCGCCGCTCTGCAAGATGCTGCGCCAGCCTTCCCCCAACCGGTGAACCATGGGACATGGCCTCATGACTGAGCTGAAGCGGCGTTGCCTGCAGGCAACAGCCCGAGCGGCCTTGGCACCTCGAGTACCTTGTTTTCCACCTCTGGCACTCCTACGGTGGCCCCTTTGACTAGCAGCTCCTCTCGCTTTACCAAAGGATGAGTAATAACGAAAGGAACCTCCCCTCCATTGCTGTCCCCTAGGACGAAAAGGCGGAGGTTGGCGAACTGCATCGCCCAACGACTTCGCTGCAGCTTTGGAGGTCTGCAACCTCTCAAGGCTCTCGTCAGACTTGCTGCCAAAAATATGTTCCCCGTCAAAGGGCATGTTGAGGAGCCGGGCCTGCACATCAGGAGCAAACCCCGACTTCCGCAACCACCAAACCTGCGTATCACGGTGCTCGCCGCCATGGACCGGATGACGCAATCTGCCATGTCCAAACGGCCTCACACATCGCATCCTTGCCATCCTGAACCATGGCAAGGAAACCATCCCGTTCGTCCCCTTTGGGAATATGTTCAGCCGCTAAGGAAACACAGTTCCACAGAGTGTGCATGAAACGTGACAAGGCACATACAGAGTTGGCTGCCTGAAGCGCCATACCCCCGTGAAGAAAACACTTTCTTCGCCCAGCCGTCAAAACGCTTGTCGTCCCTATCAGGGGGGATGGTAGGATACGACGCCTGCTTTGCCGGGGCTGTCGCCGCCTGCACCACCAAACTCTCCGGAGTGGGGTGCTTGGTCAAGTAGCAGGGGTCGCTACTGGCTGGGCGGTATTTTCGTGGCAAAGACTTGCCCACTGCCGGGAGACTCTCCGGAGCAGTCCAAGCCGCTGCCACCCTCCTCTGTAGAGCCATATGGAACGACAGTACCGGGTCAGTTGGTGGACCTTGGTCGAGGATATCCGTAAGGGGACATAAGGCGCCGGTACGGTGAGTCGGCAAGAGTGCCAGGCTCAGGCCTACAAAACTCCACCTCCGGAGAGGTGTCCAGCCCACTGGCATCGTGCAGGAACTGCCGCAGGTCCTCAATCTGGCTATGGCCTGCGAGAATCTCGTCTGGCACTGTATCAGGAACCATGCCATCATCAGAGCCCTCATCCACCTCTGAAATAAACTCAAGATGACGGTAAGAAGGCACAGAATGTGGAACAAAGCCATGCTTGACCTTGGCCAGAGCCTTTCTAGGGGGTTCCACCGAGCCCCGGGGTACCCCTGTCGAAACAGCCTCGAAAGGCGTCGAGTGAATCGGCGTCGACGCTGAACGCGGCGCCGACAGCATCGATGACGTCGACACAGGCCTCGAGGCCAGAGCCCTGAGCGTGTCCCTCGACAGCCTGGGCGCCGATGGTGTCGACTTCTTCGGAGGCCGGGCCTCGAAAGAGTCTGTCGACAACCTCGGCGCCACCGGCGTCGACGTCTTCCCCAAAGACACCACAGGTGCACACGGGCTCGAGCACGTCGAGGACCGGGACCGGGCATGACAATAACGATTCCCCTTGTCCGAGTGGGACCTCTCCTGCGAATCGTGCCGACCACCCGAGCCCGAAGGCGTGCAAGCAGTGTCTCTCGACCGATCACGACCGACCCCACTCGGAGGCGCGGACGGACCAGTGCCCTGCGATTCGAGAATCGCTAAAATTTTCTTCCGAAGGAAGCCCATTCCTCCGGCGTCGCATGCTTGGTGGGATAAGCGAGCTGCCAACGGGCGGTGTCCTCGGATGAGAACAGGGAAGGTGACCGATGATGGTGCTTCTGGGAGTGCCTCGAAGATGCAGAGGAGTGGCGGGACCGACTCCGGGACCGTGACCCACTGGACTTCTGATGACGATGTGGAGAGTCGCCCCTCAAATCGTCCGTCGAAAGCCCCGCAGAACTCGACTTCCATGGCTTGGACACCTTACCTACCGACAACTTCTTCTTGCGCTCCCGCAAGGCTTTGGACGTGAGCGACTGGCAGTCGACACAGTCATCCGTGTCATGGGCCTCCCTGAGGCACCAGAGGCAGGCATTGTGCGAGTCAGTCACTGACATCTTGGACTCACAGTCCCCACACTTCTTAAAGCCCGGACGCGGGGTGGAAGACGAGGTAGACATCTTCACGAAGAATATACTTCACAATACAAACAGGTTCGAAGAACCGAGAAAGAACAGAAACTCCAAAGAGTCGAGGTGCGCCGAGATCTCCGAAGCGAACACGTTCGCAGAAAAAACGGAACTGAAGCTACGGGCGTCGTTCCTCCTACTTATAACATCCAGTGACGCTGGCCGTCGGAGGAGGTCCTCGAGGGTGGCGTATTGACATCATTGACGCAGGACGCAGACGCCGAAGATTTTCCGAAGCAGCACAGCTGTGGTGATTACATGTCAGATATGGAATACGTCAGAGGACCCAATCCCCTTGAAGCAATTGTTATGTTACAGTTGGCAGCTTTGCTAGTGGTTGCCCAAAAGTGGAAGTCGAAAGATTCACCTCACATTAGAGATTGGCTCTCTAGGGTCTGGAGCTACCTTGGGTTCGGAATGGATAACGTACTCCATACAAGGGCAACAGGCTAACTTCAATAGAGACTGGAATATGGGGATGAACATTTTACATTAAGACCATAATGCTGTATACTGTCCTCAAAAGCTACGCATATTGGGAATTGCTTGATGGGGTATTGGAGTAGAGCGCTAGCTTTGACATCCGTGCCGAGTCTGCTAACGCAGGTTCGAATCCCGGCAGGGCCAAAATCAGCCTTTCATCCTTCCAAGGTCAATAATTGAGCACCACACACCGTGGGTAATAATAAGCAGCGCTCAGA
Source organism: Ambystoma mexicanum (assembly GCF_040938575.1). Lineage (NCBI taxonomy): Eukaryota > Metazoa > Chordata > Amphibia > Caudata > Ambystomatidae > Ambystoma > Ambystoma mexicanum. Next base: position 210,660,316 of record NC_090938.1, read on the forward strand.
TACCTGAGGGTTCATAGCGCTATATAAGTGCCAAATTATTATTATCGGGTCAATTATGGGCTATGACTCACCTTGAAGAGTTATATAGGTAATACGCACATCGGGGAGGGGGCGGAGGAGTTGGGATGGTAGGGGGCGGGTTGTTTGGCGGGGAATAAATGTTTTGTTAATAAAGAAAATGTTAATAAAAAAAAGAATAAAAAAAAAAGAATTAGGGCAGGTGTCTCCATTACATGCTGTGGGCTTGAGGTTAATTTCACAGATTGTGTTTTCAGAGACATGACTAAAGACGAAATAGGGGACAACAGCTTCAGGCCGAATGATGGGACTGAAGCAGGCCTGCAAATTAAGTTATTTTGAACGTTAAGGCGTATCTGTAATTTGGCCATCATGGCCTCCTGAATCTTCTGGCACCAGGCATCATCCTTAACAATGCGGGTGTCCTGAGCATTTTTTTCCCTCAAGTTCTTTAAGGATGTCAAAAAGCTCCTAGGTGTCAGATTTGTCTGAGTTTATGCGTACATAGAACACAGTTCTTTTAGTCTCAATAATCGATTTTTATAATGTGCCGCAGCCACAGAGTACTGAGTACTGAGATGTATTCTCAGGAGATGGTTGCATACGCCAGCGGCTCTCAGCTATCCTTTTAGCCTAAAGCAGGATGATAATGTTTTCAAAAAACCATGATTTCACTTTGGATGGAGCAAGGGAATAGATAGAGGTAATAGCAAGGCAATAAAGAGACACGAGGTCAGAAACATTGGAAAGATCATTCATGTGATTTTGTTTAGGTTAAATAACAGAGGCAAAGGCCTCTGGTGTGATTTTCTTAAGGTTGCAGCAAGTTATGTTTTTTTAAGGAGACGAGGAGGAATACAGCAAAATGGAACATCCAGTCGAAAGAACGTTACCAGGGGTAAGTAACTTGTTCTTCTAATGGATTGTGTCCTCCCACGTAGTCCTCATCTATGATATCTCCTATTTCCAGCTTCAGATTTTTTTTTGTTTTTTGCCTGTGGGTGCTGTGCATCGATGCAGTCGACTCGATGTCCCTCGAGGGCCTCCGTCTTGAGGATGACGTCATCAAAGTTATATATGGAATGTGCAGCGCCCGTTGGCTTCAGTTCTGTTTTTTCGTGTTTTTCTTACGGTACAACTACGAGCATTGTGGTTTAGACCATACCAGATTCTGAATGAGCGTAAAGTGTAATTCACAGAAATTATACTGTGGGGTAGGCTGGGATGGGAAATGAGGAATATGTCGGAGGAACATCCAGTCGAATGAACATTAGCAGGGGTAAGTAACTTGTTCTTCAAATGGATTGCGTCTTCCCACGTATTCCTCATCTATGATAGACTCCCAAAGCAGTATTCGTTTTGGCAGAGGGAGTACGAATTTTGTAATCAAGGGTTGTTATGAACCGAATGAAGCACTGCTTTCCCCAAGCTTCCATCCTGGCTTAAGGTGTAATCAAGGCAGTAATGCTTTGTAAAAGTGTGAATGGTAGACCAAGTGGCTGCCTCACAAATATCTTTTATTGGAACCCCTCTCTGCAGAGCAGAAGAAGTAACCATGCCCCTAGTATAATGGGCTCTCAAGCCTTCTGGGGGATCTTTCCCTGCCAGTCTATAGCATTCAGTAATAGCTAATGTGATCCATCTGGAAAAGGTTTGTTTAGTTACAGCCTGTCCCAGTGTATGACCAGTATATACTATAAACAGTTGGTCATCTAGATGAAACTTTGACATTCTTAGAATGTAGAAACTTAGAGCCCTTCTTGGATCAAGTCTGTGCAACCTTTCCTCTTCCTTGCCAGGATGAGGTGGCGGATAAAAAGGTAGGTAATACTAACTTTTGTCCCAGATGAAAATCTAATATACTCTTAGGTAGGAATGAATGTTTGACCTTAAGCACGACCATGACCTTATAAAAAAAACAAAAAACATAAAAGGTGGTTTAGAAGATATTGCCTGTAACTCACTCTACGGGCTGATGTTACTACTAACAAGATGGTTTTGAATGCTAGTAGCCTTAAAGGACATGAATGGATTGGTTCATATGGTGCCTACATGAGAAATTTCTAAATAAGATTAAAGGTCCCAAATAGGACCTTAAAAAGGAGATGTAGGGAACACGCTAGTGAGTCCCTTCAGAAATTGTACTACCAAAGGAATTTTTAAATATGACGTTTCCTCAGATGAGCGCTTGAAGATGGAAAGCACCACTAAATAACCTTTAACGGTTCCAACCTGGTGACCCAGAATAGCCAAATGCAGCAGAAAAGATAACACCTCTGGCATTTTGCATAGAAAAGGATCCACATTATTATCCCTGCACCAGCTGCAGAATTTGTTTCAACGGCAGCGGTACAAAGACTTTGTTGCTGGCCTTCTGGCTGAAAGCAAGGTCTCCATTATTTTTGTTATTTTTTGGGGGGTTTTTAATAAAAAACTTTTACAAAAAATGTTTTAATACAAAACTGATCATGAGAACCGCCAACGGCGAAGCTCAGGTAACTTTCTGAGCAATTGAATTCAGAGTTCTATTGAGCTTCGCGGGATACGGTCGGAAGCGGCTGCTAGCAGGTTTCCCTGATAATCTGCTGCAGTGCGGCTTGACTGTCCGCTTTAGCTCGTTGGTTGCAAGGTGCTTTACTTCAACGTGACGAGGCTCGTGGCCCTGGAGCTTGTGCTGGCACGGAGGCGTTTGTGACTGCGGGATTGCGCTGACTGCGTCACTGCCCTTGCTTTATGGGTCCGCGGTCCCATGTAGCTGTGTGCGAGGGTGTCTGTCACTGTGGACTTTGAAGGGTTGAGCGAGGTGGAGAGCGGCGGAGCTCGGAACGTTGCAGGTAGTGGGCTGCTCCCGATGTGGTGTTGGTGGGAAATCCAGCGATTGAAGTTGATGGTGTGATGCTGGTGTGATTGCGATCCGGTTCCCGCGTCTTGGCACCGTTGCACAGTTAGGGTGTCAGTTGCTGCTGTGCGGTGAGTGGCGAGTCTGATAAAGACAGGGGCTCGCCCGGAACGCCACGTGCAGCAATTTCTATCTGCTCTCTATTGGCCTGTTTTGTAGTCCCCTGCTGTTTTCCTCTGGTGGCTGTGGGCTTCTTTGTTGTCCTGCCCAGTGGACCTATTGATTGGTACTGCTGTGCACAGACCTGCTCTGTGTGGGGCCCATTAGCTAAACTGGGAGACTGAATTAGGATTGTCACTAGGGCTACAGTGACAGTACCAAGTTGAAGGGTGCTTTTAAGGCCCAGGTTGGGGTGTGTTGGAGCTATTCACAACTTGTTCTCACGAGTTTCTAGGAGAGAGGACAATTTACCCAGATAAAGTAAGTGCAAACTAACCTCGATCTTCATACTGGTCAAGCTATTGACTCAGAATGCCTTCGGGGAAAAAGCCTGCACAAAGCAAATATAATTTATGCAAGACGAGGAAACAACTTGAGGCAGATGCCCTGCAGAGTGAAGAGATGGGAAGCATAAAGGAAAACAGTAAGAAGAATCCTAAAAAGCCCATCCTTCCTGGCCAAGGGGTAATCACTGGTTTCTTCCCCCCCCCCCAAACCCATACCAGAAATTGATTCCATGATTATCGAGGAACCTATACTTCCAGGAGCTGGAGGGGGAGAGCCAATGAGTTCTACAAACTTTGACGACATTGACAACAATTCGTTATTAGAACTCTGAGCATTCAGAGAGGGATGACCCTACAGATCCCCAGGCTGTCTGGAGACAATGGTTTGACACAGGGTATCAATCCTTCGGCCTCACCAGTTAGTGTTCTGGGCCATTCGGTTCCGATGAGCAGATTGTCTGCCTCCCCAAATATGGTAATGATCTCAATGGAGGATGTGCCGGACACGGAGGAAGAAGATCTTTCCTCTCCGTTCCCCGGGGCAAACGAATTAGAGATTCAATCTTCTGTGGCCTCTCCTCAATTTGCCCTAAAGATACTGCTCCAAATGACAGGGCGAATTCTAGCAAATACCAACTCACTGACCACGGCCCGGACATATGAAAACAATGAGGGAGCGGAGGCAGAAGTCAATTTATCTGAAGCCATTGTTATGGCGGATGAGATAAATAAGATACAAGATAAAGAAGCCTCTGTAATCATGGATCAGAGTATGGTGGTCTTCTTCTCCCATAAGCAATGCAAATTGCCGAAGAAGGTGCAAAAACAGGAAAATCTTCACACTGTGCCCTGCAGAGGGAGACTCAGCGAACATTGGTGGTCGTTCAAAGAAAGCCAAAAAAAAGGGCAGCCAGAGCCAAGAAAAAGTTTAGCTCTAGATATGGCTGTTTTTCCAGCTGGTTGATAACTGAATGCAATGGCTCCAATTGTTTGATGAATGGGACTTGGAATTGCTGAACGGTTATACTGTAAGTGATCATACCGGGACAACATACTTGGTCCAATGGGTCTTCCTGTAGTACACTCGATTACATATTCATGTGGGCAAAAATGCTTCTGGGTGTAGATGATATGATGGTCACTTCGAATAAATGGAGTCACCATACTGCACTCCGGTGTGAATTAAATATCCTACAAAGAGAACCTGAGAAGAGCAATATGGGTACAGTATACGTAAACAAAGCAGGCACAAGCATAAGGAGCTCTGCCAAGAATATAAATCAGGCAACAGAAGCTCTTGAGATTGAGAAATGGCCGTATTTACCAGATTTCAACGGCATGTCCATTGATTCAATAGAAAATTGGATCAATGTCTTCTCTAGCACTCATGCATCGGGCACTACTCGGCGGATGATTAGATAAGAGGGTGGGTTACTCTCGTTCAATAAGAAGATTAGAGATGCTAAGAGGGACTTGAGAAGGGACATGCGTATCAGCAAGAAAAGGTTTGGCCCTACAGAAGAATTATGGGTAATTTCGAGGAAAATTAAAAACAAATACAGAGCTAACATTAAAAACATACGATATGCTGAAAGAACTTTGTCACATCAGAAATGAGTACAGACCATCTGCTCTAAAAACTCTTGCAGTGTCTGGTCACTCCTAAGTGAAGCAAGGGCGGCTGTTAAGGGTCAACTCTGCTAACCCAATTAAAGCTGAGGAATGGGAACATTTTTTAGAGAATTGTAATGCCATCTTGCAGATAGATGAGAACTCCACCCCGAAAGCTACAATACCAATCGTACCTTTCGATATATCTTACACGGCCATAGTCAGTAAGATAAAGACTCTAAAATCATCTAGAGCCCCGGGACCCAACTGTCTAGCTAATATAGTCATCAAAAGTCAGCCCGAGTTTTGGGCTAGTTTGTTGGCTACATTATTTGAGAAGATAATGGCACAGGGGAAGATTCCAAGTTCTTGGCAGACTGCTGTGTTGATCCCTGTATTTAAAAAAGGCAACCGCTAGACCCAAATAATTACAGATTACTTTCCATGTTGGATACGTCAGGCAAACTGTTTGCGTCCCTGCTTCTCAAAGAGCTCCAGGGATGGGTAGACGAGGCTGATATTTTGTCTAAATTCCAATGTGGATTCAGAAGAGGCTACTCTACTTGCCATAATCTTATGGTCATGAATTTACAGAGATCGAGGTCCCGCAGAAGAGGTGAACCACTGTTATATGCACTCTACATTGATTTCAAAGCGGCCTTTGATACGGTTCCTAGAGAACGATTATGGTCAAAACTAGCCACCCTGGGTTACCCTGCTGGTATACTGTACTATCTCAGATTGCTGCACTATAATACCTCAGTTAGGTTGAAATTAGAACAAGAGGGGCATCTGACTGGTAAAGTGCAGCAGAATAGGGGGGTGAAACAGGGTTGTGTCACTGCCCCCCTGGTGTACAACCTCTACGTCCATGACATACCGGTGGCTATAACTGCTGCTTGCAATTGCCCTCCAAAAATCAGGGAAGCTGTCTGTTCTGTTTTGGCATACGCTGACGTTCTGGTTATTTTTGATAACACCATCAGTGGTCTGCATAGATCTGCCATGGCACTGTGGGAATATGCCACTTGTAATGGTCTCATCGTTAACCTTGACAAAACCAAGGTCTTGAGATTCACCAGTAAAAGAGTTTCTCGTGTTAACCTTATGGTGGGCAATGTCAAGATCCCTTACGCGCCACAATATCGCTATTTGGGAATGGACTTTGAGCCCAGAGGCGATTATGTGGCGTGTAAACATTCCCGTATTACGCGCGCATTAGGAAGTTTAAGACTAAATTTAAGTCCCATAAGGGAACTTGGAATGGTCTTGGAGGATAAACATTAGTTAATCCCTTGAGAAATTGTATTACTAGAGGTAGTTTGAAATAGGATGGTTCCTCTGCAGTGCGCTTGAAGATTGAAAGCGCTGCGAGATAGCCTTTTACAGTGCCAACTTGAAGGCCTGAGTTTGCCAAGTAGAGTATAAACGATAACACCGTTGGTGTACCACATGAAAAAGGGTCGATATTCCCTTCTCTACACCAGCTGCAAAATTTGTTCCAACGGCAGCGGTATAAAGACTTTGTTGTGGCCTTCTGGCCGAAAGCAACACCTCCATGACGTCATCAGGGAGGTCCCAATCCTTGTACCTCACCCTTTCAGAAGCCAAGCGTGAAGGTTGAGGGTTCTGATGTCTGGATGGAGAACCTGACCTCCCTTCTGCGAGAGAAGATTCTCTTTGAGTGGAAGACGGATTGGAGGGCATATGGACATATATAGAAGGTCCGGGTACCACGTTCTCCCGGCCCAGTGTGGGGCAATTAGGATCATGGTTTTCCAGAATCTTCTCAACCTCCTGATCATTTGAGGAATAACAGGGACTGGTGGAAACGCGTAAAGGAGTGGGAACTCCCAGTCCACTACGAACGTGTCTCTTAGAGCTCCTCTCGGGGGAAATTCCCTTGAACAGAACAGATCGCACTTCCTGTTGGTCCTTGTGGCGAATAGATCCATCTGAGGGGTTCCACAAAGGGCGAAGATCTCTTGAAGGACTTCCTGAGCTAGTTCCCTTTCGTGGGAGACTGTGCTCTGCCTGCTCAGAATGTCCGCTGTAAAGTTCTTCTCTACGGCTAGGTGGACTGCCGATAGAGATTCCTTCCTGAATTGCCCAGAACCAGAGCTTTATTGCCTCTCTGCACAGTGGCAGTGACCCTACGCCCCCTCTTTTGTTGAGGTAGTGCATGGCCACTGTGTTGTCCGTCATTATCAGGACATTTCTCCCCTGTACTGATGGAAGAAAAGCTTTCAGCGCTAGTCTGATCGCTCTCAGCTCTAATGGGTTGATGTGTAGTCTGGACTCCGATGGAGACCAACGACCGCTGATGGTCAAGTCGTTAGCATGGGCTCCCCACCCCGTGAGTGAGGCTTCTGCGACTACTGTTATCTCCGGCCATGGCTGGCAAAACAGTTCTCCTTTCAAGATGTTCTCTGGATAAGCCCACCATAGAAGGTCGTGGGCTACCTTGTCCGGAATCCGGAGGAGATCTGTCATTCTCCCTGAGAATTGCGACCACTGAGTTCTCAGTGCCCACTGAAGAGATCTCATTCTCAGGCAAGCCTATGGCACAAGGAAGATGCAGGATGCCATGAGGCCTAGCAACCTCAAAAAGTCGAAGGCTGGGAGACGTTGGGCATTTTGGAACTTGTTGGCCATCTGCAGAATATCTTGAGCCCTCACGTCTGGTGGCGAGGCTTTTCCCAGGGAAGTGTCCAGGACCGATCCAATGAACTGGAGTCTCTGTGATGGCATCATCTGTGACTTCTTTAAATTGAGGGAGAAGCCCAGTCTGTGAAGTGGCAGACATAATCTAGCTGGATCTGAGCTTGTTCCGAAGATACAGCCCTGATCAGCCAATCGTCCAGGTAGGGGTAGACGTGGATCCCTTCCCTCCTTAGACTCGCAGCCACTACCGACATTAGCTTGGTGAAGACCCTCGGGGCGGAGGTCAGCCCAAATGGCAGAACTCGAAATTGATAATGAGAGTCGCCAATTACAAACCTCAGGTATTTACTGTGGCGAGGCTTTTCCCAGGGAAGTGTCCAGGACCGCTCCAATGAACTGGAGTCTCTGTGATGGCATCATCTGTGACTTCTTTAAATTGAGGGAGAAGCCCAGTCTGTGAAGTGGCAGACATAATCTAGCTGGATCTGAGCTTGTTCCGAAGATACAGCCCTGATCAGCCAATCGTCCAGGTAGGGGTAGACGTGGATCCCTTCCCTCCTTAGACTCGCAGCCACTACCGACATTAGCTTGGTGAAGACCCTCGGGGCGGAGGTCAGCCCAAATGGCAGAACTCGAAATTGATGATGAGAGTCGCCAATTACAAACCTCAGGTATTTACTGTGTTTGAGATGGATTGGCACATGGAAATAAGCATCCTGAAGGTCCAGAGATACCAGCCAGTCCTGGAGCTGGAGGGCCTGAAGGATCTGAGAGAGAGTTACCATCTTGAACTTGTCCGTCCTGAGGAACTTGTTCAATTCTCGTAAGTCCACGATGGGTCCCAGTCCTCCGTCCTTCTTTGGTATGAGAAAGTAGGGGGGGGGTGGGAGTACCAGCCCTTGTTCCTGTCCGCTACAGGTACCGGTTCTATGGCACCTTTCTCTAGCAGGTCTATAATTTCCTGCAAGAGGAGCGGATCTGGAACTTTTAGAGAGCTGTGCCTCGGTGAATGACTCTGAGGGATGTGTAGAAAGGGTAGGCAGTAACCCTGGGCAACTGTCTCCAATGCCCAAACATCTGACGTTATAGCCTGCCATTCAGTCATATGGTGAGTTAACCTGCCCCCTACAGGTGTTTTGTGTGGAAAGACCTCAGAGTGGTTTGGGGGCGGCTGATGCAGATGCCGAGGGTAGAGAGGCACCTGCTGCTGCTGCGGCTTTAGTACTTTTGACCCGTCCACCTCGTTTGGATCTCCTTTGGCCTCTTGGAGCCGGCCGTCCTCTGCCTTTCCCGAATGCGGAATAATAGCGAAAGGACTTTACTCTCCCAGAGGTTCCTGAGGGGCGGAAAGGAGTTTGGCAGATTGCAGCTCCTAACGATTTTGCCGCTGCTTTAGATGTCTGCAACTTTTCCAAACTGTCATCAGCCTTTTTACCAAATAAAGAAGAGCCGTCAAAGGGCATATTTAAAAGTCTGGCCTGTACATCTGGAGCAAAGCCAGACTTTTGCAACCACGCATGCCTGCGGATTGTCATATTTGCCGCCATGGCCCTGCTGATACTGTCAGCGGAATCGATGCCAGTTTGAAGTGACTCGCACATGGCATCTTTGCCATCTTTAATAATGTTAAGGAAGGCTTCCCTTTCCTCTCCTTCGGGTATGCAGTCAGCCGCTGATGAAGCACACGCCCACAGTGTGTGACTGAACCTGGCGAGCGTACAGGTGGCGTTGATGGACTTCAACGCCATACTACAAGCAGAAAATACTTTTTTTGCCATAGAATTGTACCTTTTGTCATCTCTATCCTGTGGGACAGTAGGGTAAGCGGACCTGCTGCTTGATGAAGTTGCTGCTTGAACCACCAGGCTCTCCGGATAGCTCTCCCTATACTTGGCCGACAATCTTTTATTGACTGCAGGGATAACTTCAGGAGTTTCCCAATTAGATGAAATCTTTCTTTGTAAGGCTGCATGGAAGGGGATCACAGGATCCTCCTGTGGACCTTTGTCTAATATGTCTGTCAGGTCATCCTGTTCAAAAACAGGTGAAGGCGCAGACCAACCCATAAATTCAATAATCCTTGCCATCAGGGTTCTATAGGGTGTTTCAGCATGTTCCCCTGGGTCTGGTTTAACAAATTCCACTTCTGGGTAAGTGTCCAGCACACTTGCCTCATGTAATGACTCCTGTAGGTCTTTCAACCTTCTTTCCTCAGAGGTGAAATCCTCTGAAACAGGTAGTGTGGTCCTCTGCAACTCGAAGGTTTCCTGGTCAGAATCCTCCCCGTCTTCATAGATTGAAGATAATCCAGGGTACTCTGACCTCAGAAATGGTGTAAAACCCATTTCTAAGGCAGAAGGAGCCAAACCCGTCATTATTGGGTGAGAAAACATCGATGTCGTCGACGCCGATGTGACAGGCTTCGAATGCGGCGAGAACGGCGTCGAGAAAACTGGAAGAGGCCTCGAAGAACTCGAGAGGATCGGGATCCTACTCGAGGATGTCGACGACGGTCTTGGCATTGTGCCGTAGGCTCTTGGTATCACTGTTGGCTGTGAGGTAGCCGTGGTTTTCTCTTTCATCGGCGTCGATGTCGGCGTCGACGATGGCGTTGAGTCGATCGACCGATGCGTCGAAGAACCCTTCGACAACGGCATCGATGGCGCCGATCCATGCGTCGAAGGGATCCTCGACGACGGCGTCGAAGACAGTGCCTGTGGCGCTCTCGGGTGGAATGTTTCGCCGGGTGCAGCGACTCGCAGCGTTTTGATTTTTTGGGTTTTTCACCCGGGGTATCACCCTCAGCTGTCTTCGAGGGGGTCGAGGCCGCTTTCTCGAAGACGCTTAGCATTTTCTTCCTGAATTCCTCCCACTCAGCCTGAGAGCTGTGTTTTGTGGGGCAGGAGACCCTTTCTGGAGAAACAGAAGATGACGAGGAAGGGGATCTTCGATGTCGCTTCTTTGAGTGTCTCGATCTCAACGAATGGTGGGAGCTACTTCGAGATCTAGAATAGGAATGCTTTCAACGGCGAGGAGACGAATGCCTCGACTCAGCCGAAGAAACTTTCGGGGAGGTTTTGACTGACTTACCTCTCTCGAGCTTCCCCTTGTGCTCCTTCAAGACTTTCGCCGTCATGGACAAGCACCACAAGCAGATCCTGTGTGGATCTGTTAGACATTTTCTGAAGCCGGATCGCAGCGTTGTCGGTTCCGATGAAGAAGCCATCGAGAACGAGTTGGTATTTTCTAGTAAATCTAGAAGGTTTATCTGACTGAACTGAGCAACGATATTCCGAGGCCCCACGAAGCACGGAAAAACGGAACTGAGCAACAGACGCTGCGCGTGGCTATTTATGGGCATGGGGACGTCGGCGCCGATACGGTGGCTGTCGAGGGACATCGACTCGGCGGACGTCGACGCACAGCGCCCTCTACAGAAGGGAGGAAGCCAGCGTGAACGCTGTAAACCTCAGGAAGTTCAAACCTGGGAGCACCAAGGTAAGCTGCAGGGATTGGTCCCCGGCAAAGCGGGTGCTGCATCCAGGTCAGCAGGGCAATTTGAAGAAACTGTCATGTGCTCCCATCCCTGGTCGCTCTTGTCATTCTGGAGAACGACACCTCGGTTGTCTGGTGCCATTTTTTCTCCCACCATGGCACACTCCCGGTCTATGTGGCAACGTGCAGTGCGCTCTAGTCTTTCGGGTTGCACTCGAACACAGAATTCTGTTTCCGGGTTTCATAGGAAATACTCTGCCGGCAAACTCAATACCCTGCGACTCATTGCTTGGTAAACCTTTGCCTTGCTCAATGCTATATTGATTCCCTACTTCCAGACCCCTTGTCCCTGCCTGTTCCTCCTCCTTCCTTCGGATCTTTGCTGGTTTTATTTTGTCCCCAGTCCTGCCTACCTGTTTTGTTCCTTCTTTTCATATCTTTACTGGACTCTGACCTGTTTTTTTATTTGTTCCAGATACCTTGGAGAGTCTCGCCCCTACCTGCATGATACCCATTTAAAACAGAAGTCTCGCCAAGGACTGCCTGCTAGTAAATCCTCGTAGAAGAAGTCTAAGGTGAGAGCTACGCTTGAATTCGACAGAAGTCCAGAGTGTTGAGGCAACTGGCTGTTGGAAAAGTCACCAAAATCGGACTTGCCTTTCAAAACTACCTGTCCAGACTTTTCATACAAGTCCTCAAGAACGGACTTCCTTTTTGCTAAATGCGAAAGTACAGGCACGAGGAAGAGGTGCCGAGCAATGAAGATCAATGGAGGTCAAGAGCACAAGCTGCACTCTACTTGTTGCAGGGAAAGGGAAGTTTCCAGGAGATGTAAGCCAGCAGACCAGCTGACAGGGAGACACTGGCTAGAGAACTCTAGTACTCTCGTTGTCAACTGAGGGACTGTGGGGCTGGTGAGAGGTCCATGGAGCAACCGGCTCACCAAAGGAACCAAGAGAAGTGGGCTGCAAAAACAACACGCTGCTACGATGCAAGAAGCAGACACAGAGCTTCAGAGTGTTCACAGGTGCCTAAAGACGGCCTCGTCATTGCCTGAGCCCGGAGAGACGCCCAACTGAAGAGCAGGAGCCGCAAGAGGCACAGAAGCTGCAAGGCAGAGGCTGCGAGAAGGAACGGAACGCCAGAGCCCTGTGGGCGTGCTGTGGGAAACCTATACATGCCATCAAGAGCCGGTGAGTCCACCCAAGGGAAGCGGGGACACCGGGGTGTATTGGTATTCCTCCCAAAAGCAAAACAACATTGAATGAAGTGTATGAGAAAGAACATGAAACTGAATATTACTTTAAAAGACAGAAGAAAGGACATTTAAGAGACTGTCAAGTTTGTGAGTGCATATCAAATACCTATAAGGAAAGCTCTGGCAGGATAATATACCAGGCAGAGTCAAGAAAGAACAGAGTAGATATCAGATTTTAAGTCTGTAAGTGTGTGCAGTGCACATATGGGAAAAACCTGGAAGGAGAGTTACCAGGCAGATTCAAGTCACAAAAACATATATATGAGAAAAGCCCTGGCAGGAGAGTATGCCAGGCAGATGCAAGTTGCAAGTGTGTTCATAGAGAAAAGCACTGGCAGGAGAGTATACCAGGCAGCTGCAATCTGTAAAATTATTAATTTAAGAAAGTCATGGTGAGGAATCATACGAAGCGAAGTTGAACAGTGTAAACACCGTAAAGAACTAGATCAAAGTAATTTATCCAATGAAGCATTATCGACCAGGAAAAGCGTGAATAAGGCCTCGACAGTACCGTTAAAATTTCATGAAAAGAGCCAAAGAAACTTTGTAAGGTTTAAGGGAAGAACCGCCAAGAACCAGTTTAAGGAACTTTTCCGAGCACACCAGGAGGAGGGAGTCATTCTCCTGGTCTTGGTATAGTTGGTAAATCAGATCCTATTGCAAGAGACTACTGTTGAATCAATCTGAGACTGGATTAAGTCACTAGGAGAATTGATTAATTCTCCTGGTGTTCAACGAGGAACTTTATTGAACGCTTTGATTTACTTTTGTAGTGGCAGGGATAGATATTTGGTTTGAGACAGAGGACGGTTTAACAGTTTTGGTTGACTTACATCCTGACGATCACCCGAGTTATTTTAGGTAGTGGCAACGAAGCCTGCTGTAGAAGTAGGGAGAGATAGGTTTCTTACCTTATTTAATACAGGTTTATATCCAAAACGATAGTCAGCCTCTACTCCATCCCACCAAAGTACCCTTGTCTCGAAAAAAGGGACAGAGGAAGAATTTACATTACTGTGTATATAAATGTGTTTTCTTTATGTGCCACTGTGTTTATTGCGTAGATCTATGAATTGTATTGCAGCATGGTCAACTATTGTATGTAAACGTGTATATATTACACTTGTTGTTTGGCATTGTTAGCATTTGTGCACATAAAGGACGCTGTTGCTAGATTGGGCTGGCAGTTGTGTGTTCAGGGTCAGTTGTTAGCAGTTGTGTGGTTGAATTGGTTTATTGTCCAGTTGTGATCATTGGAGACAAGTGTTTCAGTGTTCTGGCAAGAGCCGTGGAGGCTGAGGCAGTGTGAGTAGATTTTGAGTTAATTGTGATTAATGTGTTGTGATAGAATGGACACACCAATGGAACATATGTGTAAAAAACTACCGCAGTATAAGGAAAAGATTTCAAAATACCATGGGGAATGGGTTCAAGAACTGTGGGGAAAAGGTTTACGCCATGGTCCAAAGAGGGCATGCATGATTTCATGTATATATTTGTTGTCAACGTATAAGGGCAAGCACTTGAAAAATCACCAGAGCATTTTAGACTTATGGAAAATGTTTGTAGAAGAAAAAGTGTCCCAGTAGCGGAGGGGAGGGGCTACCACGATAGGTCCACAACCACTCGCCCCACCAACCCGTAGTGGGTCCTACTCTCTGTGGTCCGCAGTAGGTTATACAACTCCCCCCCCGGTATACTTCCCGATGTTGGGGGAAGGAAACATCAGGGAACTCCTGGGGTGCCCCCAAGGATTCTGCGATCTTGGCAATTACGAACAGGGCCCACCAACAGGTGGAGGCGGCATTAAAAGAAGCAGAAAAGGTGCTAAAACAAACATTACAGAATAAGAGCAGACACTTGAACCCAGCACCTCACTAGGGACTGACCAATGGAGGGCAGGGCAGATACTCGCTATTAAAGACCCTCAGGTGGAGACAGATGAGTAAGGGCGATGACAAATGGAGACAGATAACTATTCACTGTATATGGAAATATGACGAGAGGAGGATAAGGAAGGATGGGAGTGAGAAGGGTTGGAGGAGGCAACCACATGGGGCTGCAAGCTTCGACCGCAGTTTGGCCGAATGGTCTTAGCCAAGGGGAAGAGGTAAGGGAAAAGATTGCAGTTCATAAAATGGAGAACACATTTCCCACTACTGCAAAAAGGACTGCAGTACGTGCTCTGGCCGCATATGGATGGGGAAAACAATGCGCACACTGCCCTTCCTAACGGGAAAGGGTGGGAAGGGGTGGGCAAGTGGATCTATGCCTTAGAGAAACACACAGCAGGGATTGCCTTGGCAGTGGGAGAGATGAAGAGCTTGCTTCGAGAGCAGGTGGACAAGATCTGAAGGAAGGCAGGATTGAAGGTGGTGAATTTGAACAACACCGTTCACAATGGCGCCCCGTTTAATAACTGTAGGTGGGCGCAATTGTGGAAGGTTTTAAGGGACACATATCCTGAGAGGCCCTACATGAATTCCATCATGGCTTGTACAATGAATGCAGATGGGGATCCTGCAGCTTATATACAAAAGATACAAGAAACGTGGTTAGAGACTGAGGAGGCACGGGACAAGAACTTCCCTGTCTTTATAACGTGTTGCGTAAGGGCCTCCCCGCAGAAGTGCTAACAAATTTCAGGAAGGTAGTGGGAATAAAACCAAAAGCATGGCAAGAGGTACAGCCACACATAGTACATTATTGGTGACAGAAACTGGAGAAGGATAAGGACCGGACAGAGCAATCGCAGAGGGCGAAAAAGTTAGAACAGAAAAAGTTAAAGTTGATCTTGGAGGGGGCGGTAATAACAGGTACTGAGGATGGTCAACCAGGGTCCGCCCCTGTCTAGGAGGGTCAGCGGATCACGGAGGGTTACTGGGGGGGATACCAGAGGGGAAGTGGAGGTTTACAGAGAAATCGAGGGGGAGGATTTAGAGGAGTTGGTGGTGTAAGGTCCCAGAAAGGTCAGCAATGTTGGTCCTGTGGGAAGATAAGTAATTTTGCACAAGCATGTAGGCGCTGCATGGCAATGCCCTTCCGGCATAATGCTGCAATTCACCAACCCACATACAACACGCAGATCCTGCATCAATCATTGTCCCTCGTCCCATATGCCCCGGGCCCTTCACCGCAGCAACAAGTACAACCCAAACACAGAATTTTACTCAAGCGCAGAATTTCACTCAGACACCCGCCCTGGTATGGGCAAGAACACCATGACACAGGGCGCAGTGACTCACTATACAGCGGGAAGCTTGCAAGGGGAAACCCCTTCACTTTACCAGGATCTAACACCAGCACTCAAAAGGCCAGCCCACAGAGAGCTTTAGCGTGCTGTGATCAATCTAGCGAGTTCAACCCGAAAACCTGGTATGGGCCTCCTCTAACAGGCTGGGGAAGGCAGCCGCTACCTGATCCCGACCCTGGCCGTGGTATTTCGTGGGAGGATCATGTGGGAGGGGAATCATGCCAGGGAAAACTGGTGAAACCCTTAAACCTAGATTCCCCAATCTCCATAAAATTGCGATGGCTTACTTTAAAACAGAACATATTGTTATTACCACTAAGGACTTCAAGGTCCAGAATGCCTTTGGTACTGGGATGAGGAAGATGGGCTCAGGGGTAGTAAAGATTCAAAGTGCAACTAATCTGAATGAGCGGTCTAGTTGCTACAAAGGAAAACACATTAGCGGGGTATTTAAATGGAGAAAATAAAAAGCAGCTGAGAAGAAAGTGGAAATGGCATGGCTGTGGCAGACCAGTGTGCAGAGGTTGCCCTGAGCGTAGAAGCAGGCCCAGATGATGCGAAATGGGAGGACAGAGGACCGTGCAGGGTGTTTGTGCAGCGGGAAGCGGCATCTCTAGAGGGAAGCAGACAAGAAGGCGTGCTGAAATTCAGGCGGGTGTTATTCTGAAGTGTGCAGAGAAACGCCAGACCTTCAGAAGCAGATAGAGCGGTCCACTGAAGCAAAGCGGATACTGCCAGGATTGCGGATTGACCACAGGAGGTCAGCCGTCTCTGATGATTAAGCAGAGTAGACGCTGAGTCAATCCGGTGAGTTGGCCTAAACATGTAGGTAACCCTGGGGCGCACCAAAAAGACTATGTAGCTATGAAAGACCATTTTGAATATCGAACCAAGAAAGAGACATTACGGCGAGCTGGGCATAATTCCTCTTATATAGGATATCAAATAGAGGAAACCTATACCCAAACTGCCAACAGCCAAGAGGCTGTTCAGAAGCAGCATATGAGAAACAAGGGTGTAATTCCTCTTTTGTGGGACACAAATTGGGGGAAACCTACAACCCGCATTACCCTCAGCCAAGAGGCTGTATAGAAGCCACAAAGAAGCAATAAGGGCAACCAATGTTCAATTCTCATCTCATATGATGTTGTTATGGGGAATCTGAGGAACAAACACAACAACTGTAGAAGTAGGAGTTATATCCTGGCAGGCGATTAAACCAGGAAAGGGATCTATAGTGGTTAGTCCTGGTAGGCGACTGGACCAGGAAAGAAGAAGATAATGTGAAACATTGTGTTGGTGGCAAAAAGGTGTTGCAGAAAGTAAGTGTTATCTCAATAATCATTTCTTTACAAACTGATACAAACTGTTGCTTTTTCAAGAAGACTTTGCTTTGCTATCCTGACAAATGTTTTCAGTTGGAATAAAAGTGCAGACGGGCCTCGCTCGGTAGTGACTAAATGACACTACTACAGGGATAAGGAGGACATTTTGAAAAAAGCCAGGAAGGTGTGAGAGTCGGAAGGTGCCTGGGTGAAAATATTCAAGGACCTATCAATGTACACTCTTGAACAGAGGAGAAAGTGCAGGCCCTTAATGAATTGGCTTCAGGAGGAGGGGTGCTGTGGCAGTTCCACTTTGCTTTCTCCTTCAAATACAGTGATGAACACTTTGAGCTAAAGCAGGGGGAGGAAGCGCCCCAGCTACGGTCAGTGATGCAGAAGGAAGTAGCAGCATAGGATCAGGAAGGCCAACGCCAGCGGAGGGAACGTTTCAACAGTGTGTTGGCACAACTGAAAGGTCACAAGAAGGAATGCAGTGCTAAGAAATCCCGGAAGCTTTAGGCTTCTCATTAAAAAGAACAAGTTACTTCTTACCTGGTAATGTTCTTTCGACGGGATGTTCCTCCGACGTATTCCTTATCTTTGATAATACGTTTCCAGCTTGCTGGCCTCGGAAATTTTTTCTGTAGACGGCGCTGCGCGTCGACGTCCGCCGATTCGATGTCCCTCGACGGCCACCGTATTGGCGCCGACGTCACCATGCCCATAAATAGCCACGCGCTGCGTCCGTTGCTCAGTTCCGTTCTGTAGCATAAGAAAAGTCATGCCTGAATTGGTTAGTGACCTTGAAGGAGCGTAAGCTGCAACCACAAGGGAAGTTATCACTGCGGGGATGGTTGGGAGGGGCGATAAGAAATACGTCGGAGGAACATCCCGTCGAAAGAACGTTACCAGGTAAGCAGTAACTTGTTCTTCGAAGGGATTGTGTCCTCCGACGTATTCCTTATCTTTGATAGACTCCCATAGCAGTGGCATGTAATTGGAGGTGGGAGTGATAGTGTTATGTATCCCTTTAGGGATGGACCGAATGTAATACGGCCTTGCCAAATCTGGTCTCTTGAGCAGTGGAGGAATCCAGATTGTAAAATTTTGTGAATGTATGTGCGGACAACCATGTGGCAGCCGCACATATGTCCCGGACCGGTACCCCTCTTTGGAGAGCCGAAGAGGCTGCGATACCCCTGGTTGAATGAGCCCTGAGATTTTGGGGTGGCTCTTTCCCTGCTAGTCTAACATTCCAGGATGGCCAAAATAATCCACCTGGAGATGGTTTGTTTTGTTATGGGTAGTCCCAACTTGTGACCCGAGTATCCTACAAACAGTTGGTCTGCTTGCCTGATCCTAGCCATTCTGCTGATGTAAAAGCTGAGAGCTCGCCTAGGGTCCAGTCTATGTAGCCTTTCCTCCTCTTTCCCCGGATGGGGAGGAGGGTAGAACGAAGGCAAGGTAATTTTCTGAGTAATATGAAATTCAGAAACCACCTTTGGGAGGAAATTAGGCTTCACCTGTAGGACAACTTTGTCCTTGTGGAAGATTGTATGTGGGGGTTTACAGGAGAGAGCTTGTAGCTCACTCACCCTCCTAGCAGATGTTAGTGCTACCAATAGGACAGTTTTAAGCGTGAGAAATCTCAGCGCGCAAGAGTGAAGTGGTTTGAATGGAGTGCCCATTAAGAAGTTTAAGACTAAATTTAAGTCCCATAAGGGAACCTGGAATGGTTTTGGAGGGTAAACATTATAGTTAGTCCCTTGAGAAATTGTACCACTAGAGTAATTTCGAAATACGATGGTTCCTCCGCAGTGCGCTTGAAGATAGAAAGCGCTGCAAGATAGCCTTTTACAGTGCCCACTGGAAGGCCTGAGTTTGCCAAGTAGAGTAGAAACGATAAAACCGTTGGTGTACCAAATGAAAAAGGGTCGATATTCTGTTCCCTACACCAGCTGCAAAATTTGTTCCAACGGCAGAGGTATAAAGACTTTGTTGCTGGTCTTCTGGCCGAAAGCAACACCTCCATGACGTCATCAGGGAAATCCCAATCCTTGTACCTCAACCTTTCAGAAGCCAAGCGTGAAGGTTGAGGGTTCTGGTGTCTGGATGGAGAACCTGACCTCCCTTCTGCGAGAAAAGATTCTCTTTGAGTGGAAGACGGATTGGAGGACAGATGGACATATCTAGAAGGTCCGGGTACCACGTTCTCCTGGCCCAATCCGGGGCAATTAGGATCATGGTTTTCCGGAATCTTCTCAACCTCCTGATCATTTGAGGAATAACGGGGACTGGTGGGAACGCGTAAAGGAGCGGAAACTCCCAGTCCACTACGAACGCATCTCCTAGAGCTCCTCTCGGGGGAAATTCCCTTGAACAGAACAGATCGCACTTCCTGTTGGTGGTTGTGGCGAACAGATCCACCCGAGGGGTTCCCCAAAGGGCGAAGATCTCTTGAAGGACTTCCTGAGCTAGCTTCCACTCGTGGGAGACTGTGCTCTGCCTGCTCAGAGCGTCCGCTGTCAAGTTCTTCTCTCCGGCTAGGTGGACTGCCGATAGAGAGATTCCTTCTTGGATTGCCCAAAACCAGAGCTGCATCGCCTCTCTGCACAGTGGCAGTGATCCTACGCCTCCTCTTTTGTTGAGGTAGTGCATGGCCACCGTGTTGTCCGTCATTATCAGGACATTTCTCCCCTGTACTGATGGCAGGAAAGCTTTCAGCGCTAGTCTGATCGCTCTCAGCTCTAATAGGTTGATGTGTAGTCTGGACTCCGATGGAGACCAACGACCGCTGATGGTCAAGTCGTTGGCATGGGCTCCCCACCCCGTGAGTGAGGCGTCTGTGACTACTGTTATCTTCGGCCATGGTTGCCAAAACAGTTCTCCTTTCAAGATGTTCTCTGGATAGGCCCACCATTGAAGGTCGCGGGCTACCTTGTCCGGAATCCAGAGGAGATCTGTCATTCTCCCTGAGAATTGCGACCACTGACTTCTCAGTGCCCACTGAAGAGATCTCATTCTCAGGCGAGCCTCTGGCACAAGGAAGGTGTAGGATGCCATGAGGCCTAGCAACCTCAAATAGTCAAAGGCTGGGAGACGTTGGGCATTTTGAAACTTGGTGACCCATCTGTAGAATATCTTGAGCCCTCACCTCTGGTGGCGAGGCTTTTCCCGGGGAAGTGTCCAGGACCGCTCCAATGAACTGGAGTCTCTGTGATGGTATCATCTGTGACTTCTTTAAATTGAGGGAGAAGCCCAGTCTGTGAAGGAAGTGGCAGACATAATCTAGCTGGGCCTGGGCCTGTTCCGAAGATACGGCCCTAATCAGCCAATCGTCCAGGTAGGGGTAGACGTGGATCCCTTCCCTCCTTAGACTCGCCGCCACTACCGACATCAGCTTGGTGAAGACCCTCGGGGCGGTGGTCAGCCCAAATGGCAGAACTCGAAATTGATAATGAGAGTCGCCAATTACGAACCTCAGGTATTTCCTGTGTTTGAGATGGATTGGCACATGGAAATAAGCATCCTGAAGGTCCAGAGATAACAGCCAATCCTGGAGCTGGAGGGCCTGAAGGATCTGAGAGAGAGTTACCATCTTGAACTTGTCCTTCCTGAGGAACTTGTTCAATTCTCGTAAGTCCAGGATGGGTCTCAGTCCTCCGTCCTTCTTTGGTATGAGAAAGTAGGGGGAGTACCAGCCCTTGTTCCTGTCCGCTACAGGTACCGGTTCTATGGCACCTTTCTCTAGCAGGTCTATAATTTCCTGCAAGAAGAGCTGATCTGGAACTTTTAGAGAGCTGTTCCCCGGTGGATGACTCTGAGGAATGTGTAGAAAGGGTAGGCAGTAACCTTGGGCAACTGTCTCCAATGCCCAAGCATCTGACGTTATAGCCTGCCATTCCGTCAAATGGTGAGTTAACCTGCCCCCTACAGGTGTATTGTGTGGGAAGGCCTCAGAGTGGTTTGGGGGCGGCTGATGCAGATGCCAAGGGTAAAGAGGCACCTGCTGCGGTCTTAGTACTTTTGACCCGTCCACCTCAGGTGGATCTTCTTTGGCCTCTTTGAGCCGGCTGTCCTCTGCCTTTCCCGAATGCGGAATAATAGCGAAATGACTTTCCTCTCCCAGAGGTTCCTGAGGGGCAAAAAGGAGTTTGGCGGATAGCAGCTCCTAAAGATTTTGCTGCTGCTTTAGAAGTCTAACTTTTCCAGACTGTCATCAGCCTTTTTCCCCGAATAATGAAGAGCCGTCAAAGGGCATATTCAAAAGTCTAGCCTGTACATCAGGGGCAAAGCCCGACTTTCGCAACCACGCATGCCTGCGGATTGTTGTACTTGCCGCCATGGCCCTGCTGATACTGTCAGCGGAATCAATGCCAGTTTGAAGTGATTCGCACATGGCATCATAAATAATGTTAAGGAAGGCTTCCTTTTCCTCTCCTTCGGGTATGAAGTCAGCCGCTGATGAAGCACACTCCCATAGTGTGTGACTGAACCTGGCGAGCGTACAGGTGGTGTTGATGGACTTCAACGCCATGCTACAGGCAGAGAAGACTTTCTTTGCCATAGAGCAGTACCTCCTGTCATCTCTATCCTGTGGGACAGTAGGGTAAGCGGTCCTACTGCTAGATAAAGTTGCCGCTTGAACCTCCAGGCTCTCTGGGGTCGGGTGTTTTGACAGGTATTCAGGGTCAGCAGCCGCTACCCTATACTTGGTTGACAATCTTTTATTGACTGCAGGGATATCTTCGGGAGTTTCCCAATTAGATGCAATTTTCCTTTGTAAGGCTGCATGGAAGGGGACCACCAGGTCCTCCTGTGGGCCTTTGTCCAATATATCCATTAGGTCATCCTGTTGGAAAACAGGTGAAGGCGCAGACCGACCCATAAACTCAATTATTCTTGCCATCAGGGTTCTATATGGTGTTTCGGCATGTTCCCCTGGGTCTGGCTTAACAAATTCCACTTCTGGGGAAGTGTCCAGCCCACTTGCCTCATGTAGTGACTCCTGTAGTTCCTTCAGCCTTCTTTCCTCAGAGGTGAAATCCTCTGCAATAGGCAGTGTGGTCCTCTGTAAACTCGTCGTTATTGGACGAGAAAACGTCGATGCCGATGTAACAGGCTTCGAAGGCGCCGAAAACAGCGTCGAAAAAACTGGAAGGGGTCTCGAAGAACTCGAGAGGATCGGGATCCTACTCGAGGGCATCGACGACAGTCTCGGCGTCGTGCCGGAGGCCCTTGAAATCACTGTTGCCTGTGGGGTGGCCTTGGTCCTCTCTTTCATCGGCGTCGACGATGGCGTCGAGTCGATCGACCGATGCGTCGAGGAACCATTCGACAACGGCGTCGATGGCGCCGATCCGTGCGTCGAAGGAATCTTCGACGACGGTGTCGAAGACGGTGCCTTCCTACCCGATGGCTCATGGCGCTCCCGGGTGGAATGTTTAGCCGGGTGCTGCGACTCACAGCGTTTTGATTTTTTGGGTTTTTCACCCGGGGCATCACCCTCAGCTGTCTTCGAGGGGGTCGAGGCTGTGTTCTCGAAGACGCTTAACATTTTCTTTCTGAATTCCTCCCACTCAGCTTGAGAACTGTGTTTGGTGGGACAGGAGACTCTTTCTGGGGACACAGAAGACGACGAAGAATGGGACCTTCGACGTCTCTTTTTTGAGTGTCTTGATCTTGACGAATGGTGGGAGCTGCTTCGAGCTCTAGAATGGGAATGTTTTTGACGGCGAGGAGACGAATGCCTCGACTCAGCCGACAAAACTTTTGAGGAGGTTTTGGCTGACTTACTTTTCTCGAGCTTCCCTTGCGCTCCTTCAAGGCTTTCGTCGTCGTGGACATGCAGTCCTCACACTCCGAACAATGGTGCTCGGATCCCAAGCACCTTAAGCAGATCCTGTGTGGATCCGTTATTGACATTTTGTTACCGCAGTCTCGACATTTCTTGAAGCCGGATCGCGGCGTCGTCGGTTCTGATGAAGAAGTCATCGAGAACTATAAGGTATATTCGAGTAGAAATAGATAATTATCCCGACTGAACTGAGCAACGACGTTCCGAGGCCCCACGAAGCGTGGAAAAACGGAACTGAGCAACGGACGCAGCGCGTGGCTATTTATGGGCATGGTGACGTCGGCGCTGATACGGTGGCCGTCGAAGGACATTGACTCGGCGGACATCGACGCGCAGCGCCCTCTACAGAAAAAATTTCCGAGGCCAGCAAGCTGGAAACGTATTATCAAAGATAAGGAATACGTCGGAGGACACAATCCCTTCGAAAAACCCTGGTTGATAGTGGGAGCTCCACCCTTAACATAAGGAGCCCCCAACCCATTAAGATGGCACACAACACATCAGTTATTTTTGTTCAGCTAGCCTTCTCCTATAGAGCTGCGTCAATCTCTGCCACCATGCCAACAATGAGCCAAGAACCATTCTGGGGTACGGAAAGAATAAATTATTTATTTAAATTTTAGGTTCAATGAATATTTACACTAAAGGATTACACACACTACCTTCTCTGTGGCATAAAACAAAGCTTCAATATGAAACACAAGTTTTCCTTTTTGTTTCAGGTACATGAACACAGACCAATCCTCTTGGCTCACGAACCCCTTTGATGTCAAAATTAAATAATACCTTCAGACATTACTAGATCATTAGCATTTCTTGATAAGGTTTAGATATAAAACAACTGCAACTTATTCAGTGTTCAAACGCAAATTACACATGCAGTGCTTTATATGTTTAGTTTCCCTGCACACTTAAAAATGCTAGCAGTTTTGAAATCACTGACTTTTAAGAATACGTTGGATTGATAGAAGCCCCCTTCCTACTTTACCTCAAAGCAATACAAAATAATTCTTCTGTGAGGCTCACTTACTCACTCTCAGGAGAGTGTCTGCATTTTTCAATTAGGAATTCAACTTTTTTGCATTAAACTGGACAAAGCACTACTCTACAGCATCAAAAACCCAGGCCTCAGTTGTATTCAGCACACCTCTCTCTGTTTAAAGGCCAGGTCTGGGGCTTGGTGAACGTTAGACATTTCGTTTTTGGACAAGGTCACCCCTTTCCCTTTAGGAAAGCCTGGGGTTGACAGACATTGGAATGCCCAATTACTTTAAATTACTATTCTTAAAAGTACCGCTAGGAAAGAGGGCAGAAGTTTCAAACTCCCCCTGCATCAATCTATATGGGAGTTAATTAAATTATTATTCAGTAAAATATGCTACGGGTCTACTCATTTTGCCCCCACCCACTGACATTGGATTTCTCTGGGTTTAGCACGCTGGCAAGCCAGCCGGGTGTCAGGACCCTCTCTTGTGAAAGCACAGGGATCTGGTCATGTACTTCAGTCAAAAGGTAGGCACCAGCTTCATCCATCTATTTGGCTCTCCTCAGTCCTAGTGCCCAGTCAGCTTTTAGGCTTTCCCAATTGCTGTCTCTTGGGTAAAATAACCCTGCAGCAATCTTCATTAATTCCAACACAGATAGTTCAGGCAGTTGTGTCAGGATTCACCCAGATGGTCTTCAGGCAATTCTCCTTGAAGATTTGTATGCAGCTCTCCTGGCAAGGTTACATTCTGCCACCTTCTTTCAGTATGTCACCCAGATAATTTTAGGCAAGGTCCCCCTAAATAACTTTAGGCAGCTCTCCCCTCTTTGGCTTGTGCAGCCACTTTTAAACCCCCCCTTCCTCCCAAGTCCCACCACCGAACTATTAAGACCAGGAGGTGTTAACTTATTAGCCTTGAATTTTGATTGGACTCCTTACAATCCACTCCTCCTCAAGGTTCTGAAGTTGAATTGATGTACATGTTTTATACACATGTAGATTTGCACTGAAAAAGTCCTAAGTGACAAAAACATGGGTTTTACAAAAAAACATAACTTCTCATATATTTTTGTGTTCCCCTAATCAAGCAGACTTATGAAAATTATTCCTGTTTCGGCAGAATATTGACTGTGCAAACCATGGTTTTTCGCAACGTACCCAAAAATGATAATAGTTATGAACGTGACATTTTCTACCCAGATACCCAGATATCTAATTTAATAAGCCACAAGCTCCCAAACTTCCAGCTTCATCACAGTTTTGAGAAAGAAAAATCCCCAAATTATGATTTTGCATACACTCATATTGACTTGTCTTAATTAAATGCATATTTTCTTCAGTTCCTTGGACCTCTCCGTTTCATTTCTCTTGGAGCATGTGTCCAAACCTCTCTGCTCTCTCAATGTTGACTTTGCTTGTAATGATCCCATCAGCCTTTGTTCTCTCATGGCTAAGGATCATCCTGCTGTTTATCTCAGAGACCAGACCACCCAATAAATTCCTTACTCACTGTCCGAGTGTTCTGGGTTCTCAGGAATCAAAACTTGTTGTCATACATTTCCTTTCCTGATAAGGCCTTTACATGTTGCATCAGAAAGAGAATAGCCTTTTCAATCTGTGGCATTTATTTTTCATGGGAAGCCTTTTATATAATTTTAACAACTTGTATCTCGCCATCACTGTTCAGGTCCTTCTCATAATATGTTCATTTTGGAAAGCGAACATTTTTCTCCATGTCTTTATTTCCCAATGCGAAATGCACATGCAAGGAGCTTTTAAATCAGTTTTTCTTGCACTCAGCATTTTTTTTTCTCCAATGGGGCAATTGAACGTGAAACGCTGCTGTTCCTTTTGTCATTCACTATGTGCATTTTTAATTCCTTTCTGCTATCTGGATTTATTCTTCGCATATTCCTGGTTTCACTTGCAGAAAACACAATCTGTATTCACTAGGCACCTTGGTTGTGTTAAAGTTTGATGCTGGCTTTTCATTCTGCCAGTGTGCCTTTCCATAAGAAGAACGTATTTCGCATCAGAGACCTAACCTGGTATTTCGGTTCATTTTCCTGGGCTGAAAATATCCCACAAGAATGAAAATTCACCCTGTGATAAATGGGGGGTGGAAAAGTTATTACGGTTTAATGTTTTGTTGTTTGACAGGATGACGGCCTCACCGTTTTCCTAGTGACCCGGGTACACCTGGGGTCTCAAGAAGGCTAGGAATAGGGCCCTGGCCGGATTCTATCACCTATGAATGTTAGGAGTAATAATTAAGTTGTGGGGGAGAAAGGAGAGAGCGTGACATGCATTGTTTTGTCACAATCACAGTTTGAGAGTCGCTTGACTAGAGCAGAAGATCAGGAACAGCTTTCCGATGAGGATATGGACAAATTGAAGGCTGCTACATTGAATGTGAAGGAACTGAACTCCCCAAAGAAAATATCCCTAATGATAGATCTGTCCCCAAAACCCCTACTGTTCCTGCAGGAAACCCACTTTAGGCAGGGCAAGGAGCGTGCTGTAAAGAAGACAGAAATCGGGCAAGCATACTGGGCTTCACACAAAATGTGTAAAAAGGAGGGGGTGGGCATTGTCTTAGCAAAGTCTATGCAGCTGAAGGATGTACAAATCTGACGAGGGATTGGAGCTGGGTTTATAGCGATCAAGTGTTGTCTAGAGGGTAGATTGCTCACCTTAGCTTCAGTACATGCCCTCTATGTGGACCAAGTGGCATTTCTTTAGAGAGCCAAGTGGCATTTGAGAGTATTCAATGTGATGGAAGAATGAGGGGGAAGGATCAATGGATGTGGGAGGGGACTTTAATATAAAATCGCAGACCTGGCAAGAGATTTGTGGTCTACAAGGGGAGATGCAAACAAGACAAAGGGAAAGAAGTACCACGAATTTACACAACTACTACAGGAATTATTTCTGGGCTGATGTGTGAAGGTCCTGGTTCCCACAAGCAGGGGGTATATCTTTTTCTCACCTCCATACCAAACCTACACTACGATAGACCTCTTACTAGTGCCTCAAGAATGTGGGGGGGGGGAATGTAACCTTTCGCAAGGTGGGTACAGTTACCTGGTCAGACCACAAGATGGTCACAACGGAATGGTGGGTGGAGGAGGGGAGGAAAGGGACGCTGAGATTGCACTGTAATGATGGTCTCCTCCGGCCCCCAAAATGCGAAGAATTTTGGGCTAAAAGAGATCTGCTGTTAGTTCGAGACCAACACTGGGGAGGTACATCTGAAAAATGTGTGGGAAGCAGCTACGGTAACGGTCCGTGGCCTCCTCATAGCAGAAGGTGCTGAGAAAAGAAGGGACAGAGCTCTGGTGGAGGAATGAGTAAGAGATGAGATACAGGAATTCGGGCAAACTTAAAACCAGGAGTGGACCGCACAGGATTACTGAGTGAAATAAGGGATAAAAGGCAGGAACTGCACTCGCTCCCGATAGAAGTATTAAACTAGATGAGATATATTGAAAGGGGAAATCAAATGAGGACACAGCTGGTGAATAGGATACGTGAGAATAGAATAGAGCAGAAGTTGGACTGGATTAATGATGCAAGGGGGAATCCGATTACTGCCCAGGGGAAAATACTGGATTGCTTTGCAGAGTATTACGAACACCTTTATACACAACCCCCCATGAACAAGGAGGTGGTCATACAAGATTATCTGAGCAGACTTCCCATCGCACAGCTGACCACGGGGGAGAGGTCCATGTTGGAAGTGGACATCACAGTTTCGGAGACCCTGGCAGGGCCCTGAACCAAAGTCTTCACCTCTATCATGGGAGCTGATGACATAGTGCCCACGGTTTTGGAAGCACTGATTACCGTTATACCCAAACCCCGTAAGACTGTGCGCATAGCTCATCATATAGACCTGTCATTATTAAATGTAGACACCAACATATTCGCTAGGGTATTAGCATCCAGGTTAGAAGCCCACCTACCCAGATTGATCGACCCAGACCAGACAGGGTTTATTTACAACAGGCAAGGCTAAGACAGTTTGCGGAAGACCCTTTACGTACTAAACGCACTAGTAAGGCAAAGTGGGACCTGATCTTATCCCTTGACGTCGAAAAGGCTTTTGATCGGGTCAGCTGGTCCTTTATGAAGGGGGTTGTAAAGAAAATGTGTATGGGAGTGAAGTGAATAGGATCGATCTCTGCTGTGTATTTGGCTCCAAGGATCAGAGTGGGGGGAATATCAAGGACGCTATTCTTGAACAGGGGAAGCAGACAGGGTTGCCCCCGTTGCTCCTTCTGTATGCACTGGATAGGGAACCATGGGCAATTGCATTGAGGGAAGAAGAGAGGAGCACAGGTGTGGAAATGGGAGGCATGACATACAAGGTGAGCCTCTTCGCTGATGACGCTCTACTCTATATCACAAATCCACGCAGCTCTGTTCCCTACCTTCTCCGGGGACTGACTGTGTATGGCAACTTGTCAGGGTTTAAGATTAAACTGGACAAATCAGTGGCATATTTGGCTGGGACCTGGAGTCAGGTAGATAGGGACTTTGTAGGGAGCCTCAGCTTCAGGATTCAACCAGACAAGTTACGATATTTGGGGGTTGATTTAGCGGGAATCACTAAGGACTGGTTTAGTAGAAACTACCTCCCCTTCTCGGATAGGATACAGCTAGACTTGCAGTGATGGGGATGGTTAAACCTGTCATGGATGGCACCTTTAAATTGTATTAACATGACGATCCTCCGCAAACTATTGTTTCTTTTCCAGATGCTCCCAACGGTAGCCGGAAACCTTTTTTGCGACTATGCAAAGGGAATTCCTGTGCTTTTTATGGGCAAGGGCAAAACCTAGGGTGGCCTACTGGACACTACGGAAAAAAGATGGAGGGGTGGGATTCCTGGACATCATGACATATTACAAATGTGCGCAACTGCAGATCATGGTAGACAATCTAGGCCCCAAGTCAGGGAAACAATGGGTTCATATGGACAACACAGCCCTCACACCGGTCACATTGGGTGAGTGGATTTGGGTTCCCCCAGAAAGAGATCGCTAGAAGGCTACTGACGCACCCCTTATTGGAGGTATTTTGGTTGATATGGCGGGAAAATAGTACCACGCGCTGGCTATAGATGTGGCCCTTGCCCCTTAGTTGTATTTGGGCACCCTGCTGAGAAACTCAATTGTCGAGCCATTACAGTTCCAATCCTAGTCTGAAGCAGGCCTCTCCAGAGCAGGACAAATGTGGGATGGGTGTAGTTTTGCATCTCTAGACCGACAGGAAGAATGTCTTCATATATGTAAACTCTCAATCTTTTGCTGCTTGCAGCTTGTAGGGGTACTTAAGAAGCCAAGCTGGGGGCACAATCTGCGAAGGGATATCACCTCCTTTGAAAGAACACTATTGCAAAGCACAAACACAAAGTATCAGATAGCTAAGCTATATGGGCAACTACGGTAAAACGACCCCGTTGGTGTCCTGCCGACAAGGGCAAAATGGGCTAAAGACTTTAATGGATCAGTTGTGGTCAAGGACTTGTAGAAGGGTAAAGTAGTCCACGGCATTCCTGCAATACAGAATGCAGGCGGTCAGAATCATACATCAATGGCATTATCCCCCTGATGCATTGGCTATAATGTACCCAGTAGCGGACTCACGCTGCTGGAAATGTAAGCAACCGCAGAGCGACTTATCATATGTGGTGGGATTGCTCTCACATACAGAGATGCTGGACAGAAGTGATGATGGGATTTATAAATCTGGATTGGATACAAAGGAAAATGATC
This sequence comes from Ambystoma mexicanum, assembly GCF_040938575.1. Taxonomy (NCBI): domain Eukaryota; kingdom Metazoa; phylum Chordata; class Amphibia; order Caudata; family Ambystomatidae; genus Ambystoma; species Ambystoma mexicanum. The sequence goes on from NC_090938.1 coordinate 210,689,907, forward strand.
GCCATGGTTATTGTTATTTGGGGGATGTGTGGAGGCAGACGAAGAGGAGGAGGGCTACATGGTGCCATATTGTTAGTGGCAGCTAAAAGCCGCAGAGTGCAACATTGGAAAAGAGACAAAATTCCTACTATAAAGGAATGGGTGCAAAAGGTGAGGGCCACATATGATCTGGAGTACCGAACGCATATGCTGGACTAGGCACACATAAACAAAGGGAGCCTGGCTTCTATTTTTGGCAAAAAATACGGACGGTGACCTGCCATTAGAGAACTACCGCACGGAATAGTTGTGTATGAGATGTTACGAATTTCCAAGTTATTTTTATTGTATTGCGTGAGGGAGGGAAGTGGGCGTAGGTTAAAGTAAAAGTGTCATGTTATCTGATTGGAAAATGTTTAAATGTGTATTGGTACAATAAGAAAATGATAAGAAAATGATTTTTTTTAAAAAGAAAAAGAAAATCACACACAGGTAGCGAGGACAGACAGGCCTCTCCTGTCCTCTTCTTTAACTCTACCTTGCCCCCCATCTGGACTAGCCTCTTCTCTTTTACCTGCAATTCACGACCTATTAAACATTACTGCGCTTGCGCGTTGCCCTTCTTCTCACTTGCCTCGATCCACGGCCCCACTTTCCTTTGGTCTTCAACTGCTGTCTGCACTTTGATGCTTTTAGTGAGCTGCTGCACTGACTGCTTTCTCCTTCTGCATCATGTGCTGTGTCTTCCTTTTTGCCTTTCCTACACCCTGCCTTTTTATTCGCAGTCTGGGATTTTTCTATTTGCCTCCTGCTCCCCTTTGATCTAGGTCTTCTGCCTTGTGCTGTCTTTTTGCTCCCATGGATTGACTTCCTCAGCCCTTGTTGTGTTTTGCATCTACCCTCCTGCAACAACGGATTGTCTTTGAAACTGCTGTGTTGCCGTTCCCTCCTGCAACCACAGATTTGACTATTGTACCTTGCTGTGTTGCTTTTTCCACCTGAAACCATGGACTGACTTTTGAACCTTGCTGTGTTGCTTTGCCCCACTGCAACTATGGATTGACTTCTGTATCTTGCTGTGCTGCTTTCCCACCTGCAACCATGGATTGACCCTTTGAATCCTTGCTGTGTTGCTTTGCCGCCTGCAACCACTGATTTGACTTTTGAACCTTGCAGTGTTCCTTTTCACACCTGCAACCATGGATTGAATGTTTAACCTTGCAGTGTTGCTTTCCCACCTGCAACCATGGATTGACCCTTTGAATCTTTGCTGTGTTGCTTTGCCGCCTGCAACCACAGATTTACTTTTGAACCTTGCTGTGTTGCTTTCCCACCTGCAACCACTGATTTGACTTTTTTTTTTGTTGCAGATTTGATTTGATTTTGTTATGCAGGATAACATATTACAACATTACAACTTTAGTACTTCAAGAAACAGAGAAATACTGAAAGGAAAAAAAAGAAACATCAACCATTAGAATAACGCCGACAGTTCCCAATCTTTCAACCCCACCCCGCCCCCCCCTTACCCACTGGTACTGTTTGTTTATTCTATGTTCAGGTTCCAGGCCTTTGTCCCGTCAACAGCCTACGTTTTGGCCCCCTCATTCCCCATCCTCCTCGGCGCTCCATGATCACCCTCTGAACGACACTGGTTCTCCCCACTTTCATTTCTGCCCTTCCCTACCTAGACCCGTCACCTCGAGTTCAACCTCCCTTCACCCCGCCAGCATGTCCAGAGTCATATCTGGCCATGAAGGGGTACCAGTCCATCTCTGCCGGGCCCGGCCTTCCGTGGAGCCCTGCTGTAATTCTTTCCATTGTGTAAATGCTCTTGGCCACGTTGGTCCATTCTCTCTTACTTGGTATGTGTTCACTTTTCCATTTGGTGGCAATGCATGCCCTGGCAGCAAGCAGTAAAGCTGCTGCCATCTTTGGAAGCCTGGAGAACTCTCCCTCCACCTCCTCCATCCCAAACAAAACCAACATGGGATTTTTATTTTTGGGTATCCCTTCCAAGTCTCTGATCCACCCCAGTATCGTAGGACAGTCCCACCACATATGCCCATAGCCACCCTCCCTCCCTTCACAGACCCTCCAGCGCTGTGGGCTAACATCGGGGAACATCTTTGACAGTCTGAACGGGTCATACTGGCATCTGGGGAGGAGCTTAATCGCGTGCTGTCTATACTGGCACGACAGTGAAGTCTTATTATCGCCCCTGCAAAGCCTATTCCAGAGGGTCTCATCTACTTCTGCCCCAAGTCCCTTTCCCATCGCCCTCTCAAATGCTCCGCGGACCAGTCTCCCGCCCCAACCAATGCCCTGTACATGGCTGAGATTAACCCTCGCATTGTCATGCTCCTGTCCAGCAACTTCTCAAACGAGGTGAGCTCTCTACTACTCTTGTCCCCGACGCTCGCATCAGTGAAGGCTCTCTTGCCCAGGGCCTCCTCTAGGTCGACAATTGAAATGATGGTGCCCCCCCCACCCGAAGAGCTGCCGTATCCTCTCCAGGTCCGCCTCCAACCATCCCTGAAACCGTCCTGGATTGGGTATAGTGTCTCTAATTCCCAGTACCCAGAGGTGTCCCAAAAGCGACGGCCACATAGTGACCCCCTTCATGTCCGCCCCCTGTCTCCAGATATCCCATATAGTTCCCAGTATGGGGTGATCCCGTATTCTCCTTGGCAATTTGCTCCTGGGTACCTACAACCATTCCCCAACTGTGGCCGGGCTCAGGTGGAAGTTATCCATCGCCACCCTTTGATCTGTCTGGGGCCTCAGCTGGGGAAATCAAAATTCTAAGCTAGGCTGCCTTATAATAGAGCCACACATCGGTAGGGCAAACCCCTCCCTTCTCTGTTGGTAACGTCAGGGAACTCCTACGGATTCTGGTCTCCTTCCCCTGCCAGAGGAACCTATGAAGCACCCCCTGCACCACCCAGAAAAACTCTGGCATGCAAATCGGGAGCATTTGGAATAAATATAGTACTCTCGGCAGGACCACCATTTTCAGTGCGTTTAGACGACCCAACCAAGAGATTGTAAGCTTTTGCCATTTTTAAATATCTGCCTGTATTTTCAGCTTCATTGGGGGGAAATTGGCATCAAATAAGCTCTCAAAGTCCCTAGTGATATTAACACCTAATTACCTCATCGTGGCTACATTAACCGCCAGCCCAAGTGGGGTGAACCTTTTAAGTTCCCCGTCCCTACCCCTATCCAGGGGAAAGACCACTGACTTCTCTCTATTAATCTTCAGCCCCGCCATAGTACCGTACTGGTCAGACGGAGAGCCGTCGGTACAGAGACAAGAGGTTTGCTCAAATGAAGCAACATATCATCTGCATATTAGGTGACCTTATATTCCACGCCTCCCATTTTGATGCCCCCCACGCCATGGTCATCCCTAATCCGCTGCGCAAGGGGTTCTATCGACAACACGTACAAAGTAGGAGAGTGGGGACACCCCTGCCTGCTTCCACTCCCGGGGGCAAACCACCTCGAGGACCCCCTGTTCACCATTACCGTAGCCATGGGGGCTGTATACAACGCTAGGACCCCCGAAGAAGCCTTTCCCCTATGCCAAACAACTAAAACAGCCCTGAGAAAACCCCACTGCGCCTGATGGGGTCTCTGCATCTATTGAAAGGAGGGACAGGTCCCCACCCGCATCTTGGGATGCGTCTAAGAGATGTAGTGTCTTCCTGATCGTGTCTGCCCCCTGTTGCCCCTTAATGAACCCCATTTGGTCTGAGTGAATCAGACTCGGTATATACCCTTCCAGTCTCGTAGCTATCATCCCATTATACAACTTGGCATCCGTATTAAGGAGAGAGCTTGGCCGATATGCCCCAGTGTTCCGGTGAACTCTGCCCTCTTCGGGAATCACCGTGATCAAGGCGCGGGAGAAGGATTCCAGAGCCCTGCCTGTATCCAATACATAATTGAACAGCTTGGTCAAGAAAGGGAGTAGGGCGGGGAGAAATGCTTTGTAGAACCCTGTGGTGAAGCCATCTTCCCCCGGCACCTTCTCCACCGGTAATCTTGCCACCGCCTTTTTAACTTCCACCTCTGTTATGGGATCTTCTACCACAGAGGATTCCTCCTCGGAAAGTTTGGGCAGGTCAATGGACCCCACATAGGCGTCAATATCCTGCGCTTCAAGGGAACCTCTGAGGCATACAATTTCTCATAGAAAGTTGTGAAAGCCTCTGGAATTCCCTCCCCTGTTAGACCCGCTACCCCGTAATTTCCCACTATTTCTACAACCCACTTATCCGCTCGCTGACCTCTCAGCCGCACGGTCGGTCATTAGGGAGTCTGCTTTATCCCCTTCTTCGTAGAATTTTTGTTTCAAGAAGAGCAGGCTATGGATAACCTTCCCCTCCTCCAAGAGTGTCAATTCCTCCCTCTTACCCCTTGCCTCCTGTATGTTCTCCTCCCGATTCACAGAGGGGTTGTGGGCCTTTGCATCCAGGCATCTTATCTCCTCCCACAATCTTCGCTCAACTACTGCCCTTTCAGTCTTCTTGCAGCACTTTCCCGAATCAGCATCCCTCTCCACGTTGCCTTCCCTGCCTCCCTTACGGCCCTCATATCCACCTCCCCATCATCAAGTACTCCTCTATTTCCTTGTTCATTTCCAAGAAGAACACTCGGTCCTTCCAAAGTGAATCATTACATCTCCATATTGACCCCTGGGAAGAAAGACCCGCCCACTGTATATTCACTGTCAACATGTCATGGTCAGACCACGATATCGGGATGATCTCAGAGCCCCATGCCAACACCCATATATATTGCAAGATGTGCAGGTAATCAATCCTTGTATATGTCCCATGTGGCGGGGAGTAAAAAGTGTAACCCCTTATCCCCGAATGGAAGTGGCGTCATATGCCCATCAACCCCCACTCTCCCAGTGAGTCCTGAAACTCACGATGCCCAGGGCCCGGTGGCTCCCGGGCCTTATCCCTGGGGCTGTGCCTATCCATTACCGGATCTGCCCATGTATTGAGATTCCCCCCTGCGATCCCGTGCCCCGAACTCTCTACCAGGATTTTTGCCATTGTGTCCTTCAGAAATCGCAACTCTCCCTGGTTGGGCGCATACAACGTGGCAAACGTGAACCTTATCTTTCTGATATCCCCTGACACCAATAGAGCCCTCTCATTCACGTCTGACCAGACTTTGGTGACCTCCATTCTCAGACCCTTCTGTAAAAGAATACCCCCCTGCCTTTCTCAAGGGGCCAGAGCCCCAGAACTCTCGGCCGACCCACCCACAGGGAATCCTTCTTTCCTCCCCCTTGTAGTACTTGGTCTCCTGGAGAAACATAACGTCCAATTCGGCCCTTCGAAATTCCCTCAACACCTTAGATCGTTTGGTGGGCGAGTTCAAACCTTTCACATTCAGGGTGCCTATCTGCAGGTAACCGTCCCGTCATCTATTTCCCAATGGTGTGCTCATGTTACCCATGTCCCGGGGTGCCCTGCACTCCTCCGCTGGGACCTCAATACGTCAGCCTGAACTCTACAGAAACCTAACTCTACTGCTGGAACACTGCGTACCAGTTGGGCTCCCCTCTCCCTCCCCCTCCACAATCCTCAAATCCCCCTCCCCCTCTGGTGCTTGGCTATGCCCTGTTAACATCACCGGGTGAAGACTGAACCACTTATGGGATCCCCCCTGGGAGGGCCCCTTCTTTCCATACCTCTTATCCTTGAGCCCCCTTATTTTCCCCCAAGTCACAGCCAATGCTCCCGTGAAGATCCTTAACACTCCACTCCCCCAACACCTTAAACCATAAAACCAGCTGCCCCCTCAAAGAGCCAAGAAAGTAACGGGAGGAGCCCCCACACATGGCGAGGGACTGAAAACATTACCCGGGCTGTGAACTCAGGTTCCTTAGAACACTCTGCATCTACTACTCTTTCACACAAATACCACTTGCATCAGGTCTCATCTGTCGTGGGAGTGTTCAGCTTCCAGAACTTCCGCCAACCCATAATACGCCTTCTCCTTGATCCCTGGGTTTGCCATTGTCTATCGTCCGGCCTCCGTTCCCTTGACGTATGTTGGGTCTCTCCTTCCATCAGTTCGCTCATAGCCCTCTTAATCTCCTGCTCCGAGCTAAGTCTGTATTTGCTCCCCCTGCTTCAAATGAGATGGAAAAGGGGAACTCCCACCTGTATCTGATTCCCTTCTCATTCAGCCACGTGGTGATGAGGGCACAGAGCCTTCTCTTTGTGAGGGTGAATGAGGAAAGGTCCTGGAAGACCGTCACCTTAGCAGAGTGATATATTACTGAGACCTTCTTTCTTGCTTGCTCAAGGATTTTGAGTCTGTCGCTATAGTTGTGAAAGTGAACAAGAACAGATCTGGGGCCACCCCCCACCCCCCCCACCCCGGCCATATGTATCCGCTCAATCTTGACATCATCCATTGAGTCATTGTCAAAGATGAGTTTGGTGATGGTGAAAAGGGCACTTCGCAGGTATCTCTCGGTCTCCCCTTCTTTCTCCGGGACCCCGAATAACTAGAGGTTATTACGACTCTTGTGATTTTCTAGGTCATCCATCTTCAGGAGGATTTCCTCCTCCCTTCTTTCTACTTCTGTGAGACGCACATCCATTTGAGTCTCAAGGGTGTCCAGGGAGGACTGGTTATGTTCCTCCTTCTCTAATCGTTCCTCCATCTTGTCAATTCTGTGGGAGATCTGGTCCACTCCCCTCCATATTTCTGCCCTCATACTTCTGATCTCCTCCAGGAGGGCCGCAACATCCTTTTTGGTGGCACTGCATCCTCCTCCATCCTTGTCCCCTGATTGAGGTTGGTTGTACTCTCTACTGGGGCTCATGGGATGTACTCAAAAGGGTGAAAGCTTCTTCCTTATGTCCATGTATCTCGACCCCTTGCTCCACCCGTTCTGCCAGGTCCATGGGGCGGCCTGTCCAATCACAAATGGATGTTATTGTATCCCCGGAACTAGGGAGGACCTTCCTGGGGGCCGCAGGCCCGGGGCCCCTATATCACACACAGGCACCTCCTGGAGATCCTTAGCTGCTTAGCTGCTTCCAAGATAGGAGGCCCCACGATGTGTGGAAGATTGTCCGATGGTTTGGAAACCATGCAGCCGCGGTGCGCTCCTGGGGGCCTTCTAGGGCTCTGTCCCCAGATCGGGAGGAGCCCACCGTTTTCCGGCATGACTCCTCTGGATATGATCTTCAGCCAATTTGCGTCTGATGTGACGGTGCGGGCACACACCCCTGTGAATGACCCCGGGGGCTCTCACCCTGCCTCCTCTCCTACGTGCCTGGGTCGTGTCTCCTTTTCCTGTTGGGGGCCCCTGGTTCCCAGCACCCCAGGCACTTCTCTGATCACCCCCTGGTCTCCTATGGGCGACACTCTCAAGGCACTGCTGGTATCCTTATTCCCTTTGGTTGGGATGAGGCGGGCACATGCCCCTGTGAGACCCAGGGGACCCGCACCTCACTCACGGGCCCCACCGTCCTGCTCTTCCTTCCAGGCTGCCTTTACGGGTGATCACCAATGCACACTCCTCTTCTACCGGCAGGCCCCTCAGTCCTTGTCCCTACTCCTATTGGAGCACCAAACACCCACTGTGTCCTCCACCGCCACCTCAGCTGAACCTGGGACACCCCCCTCATACCCTGACAGGCCACCATGTTAGGGTGGGCCAGACACCCACTCCAATGAGCCGCTGCGGTATCCCTCGTGCCTTCTGCACCTCTGGTACCTCTTTCCCCAAACGGGGCCAACATGGGAGGGCCGACAACAAATCCACCGGGTGGGGGGGCCAGAAGCTGTTCCAGCACCCAGGGGTGTCCCGCTATCCTCCTACAGTGGGTTTCTGGTGTCTCAGGCGCTGCGTGCCTCATTTCTGTCGCAATCTCCACCCCCAGAACGTACTCCTCCTCTCTCAGGCAGGGGGGGGTCCGAGGCCCACAGACAGTCCCCGCCGCAGCAAAGCTGGAAGGGGTCCTCACCCCACTGTCCGCGTCCAAGACGCCTCCTCACCTAGACACTCAATGCTCCCTATGAGCTGCAGCAATGGAGCGGGTTCACCCCCATGGGCACAATGGGGAGGCGGAGCCCTGGCCCCAACCACAGGCCCCGCCGGGCCAAGCCGCAAGCTCTGCTCCACTGAGGCCCGCGCCTGGTGCCTCAGAGTCCACAAACGCATTCCGGGGCTCCTCCTCCTCCTCATAGCAGGGGGCCCTGTTAGTCGACCCCCCCTGATGTAATGGACGGGGCGTCTGCTTTCCCTCTGGGGGTCTTCTGCGATTCGGGCGGGCCGCTGGAGACTTCTTTTGAGCAGGGCCGCCTCTGCCCGTTCAATGAGGTGCCTCACTCCTGGTGCCCAGTGCCGCCACTAAGCTGCGTAACACCCTGTAGCGATGAAGATCGGGCTTTCCTTCCGTTTCTGTGCACCCTCTGTCCCATAAATTGGACCGTGGGGTGCACCAAGCATTCATGCACACCGCAAGGGGGGGGCAATCTCTTCAGATGGGGCCATGTGGGGGCGGGGGGAGGAGTGGCCTCAACCCGCGAAGAGGCCCTGTGGGGAGGAGACTTTTGCAGAGACTTCCTTATCTCCGCGCCTCCTGGTGGCCACCACGGATTTGACTTTTGAACCTTGCTGTGTTGCTTTTCCCACCTTCAACCACTGATTGACTTGAAATCTGGCTGTGTTTTGCATTCACCTTCCTGACATCAATGATTCTGACCATTTACCTGCATTGTGATTTAGCCCCCCCTCATCATATGGAGAGGTTTTTCCATTCTGCATTCGACCCACCTAGTACTTGCATTTACTGAACTTGTTTTGCAAGTATTGTACTTCTCCCCTCTGCCCTCTGCACTTCCCTTCCTCCCCCTTTCCCATTTTCTTGTTTCAACACTTACATGACCCAAATCACCTTACAGCTTAGTAGGAACGCTTTTTGTAATTTTTCATCCCTTCCTCCTCTTCCTGCACTTCCCTTCCCTTCCCTTCCTCCCCTCTTTCCCGGCTCTCGTGTTAGCACTTGCACGTTCTGAATGTTTCAAGACCTTTTAAGAAAGTTTCTTTTGCCGTTTTTTCTTTTCCTCATCCTTATTCACCCCAGCATGTCTTGATGTGCCTTGAAACACACATTTTGCTGTACATTGTGCATTACAAATAACCAAATAAATAAAAATAACCAATCGGAAGCATTATATTAGTCAGTTACAAGCACAAAAACACAGGGAGGGGCACCACAGTCAAGGTCACATCAGGTCAGAGAGTGGAAGAAGGACGGGCACGTGTTTCAGGCTAGGAGACAGTAGAAGGGGACACAAGCCAAATGAACTTTCCAGGCCAATGCCCTTTTCCTACTAATATATTTGGCAGCTAGAGGGCTTCTCATATGCTTTATGAACGAAAAAGCAGAAAATACTTGCTGAAAGAATGATCATTTGAGAGAGATTGGAGAGCTTGTGAGCTGTACCTCAGACACTAGCGCAGACCAGACCCGCCAGGTGTCAAACCATCTGTTTTAATAAAGGTCACTAGGACCCTGAATCCCAGTCCTCCATCCCGGCCACTGGACGACATATCTTGTAGCAGGGCATGAACAGGAGCGAAGGAGACACTTTTTAACTGGGCCTGTGTACGGAGAACATGGTGGGAGTCCAGCTGGGGAAAAGTACTACTATTCGGTTGAGAGTGGGGGGGCGGGGGGGTTACAATAAATCAGACTTCGTGCCTACCTCAGTTAGTGGGCCACGTATGTCCTCCTGTACAGATCTTACATCTACAAACTGGGAAACCTAGTCCAGTTCTTGGAATGTCCACGTGTAATAAATTGCAACTGAGATTATTTTGATGTTTTTAGTCTCTTTAAAAAAAGAAAACTTTCTTTTGCTATTCGTGAGGCCCAAGCCCTGCCCAAGTAGTAATGGGAACAACTAAATGTTCTGTAATCTAGGAAAATACAAACGGAAAGCAACAGAACATGACTGAGCAAAGAGGAAATGACAGCTGGAGAGTCTAAACATATATTCTTAAAAATAGTACAGTGGAAAGTGAAAGGAGCCCGAAGCTAGATAAGCCGCTCAGGGTTAGTTTGTGATGAGACAAAACGTGGATACACTTATGCCAAATAAAGACCAAATTCAAAGGCGAAAAAGGTCCTTCTGGGCACACGCTCATAGAAGAATTGAATTCAGATAAGCGTGGACGCAAGTAAAAATTAAAGTAAATAAATAAATAAATTCTTTAATGTGATATAGTATGAAAATAAATTCAGACTTTACACATACAATTTTACATGTTGCAAGATACATAACGTTGTGCTCAATATAAAATGTACATAAACCTAAAAAACAAATATAATCATATATACATACCGACATTAAAAAAAAACTCTGACTTGAGAAAAATCATTGCATATACTACATGGGAAGCTAATTTCTCTCTCCATAGAGGATCTCTGAATATTTTCCTGTGCTCCTCAATCTTGGGTAGATTCCGCCCTTCCCTTAAGGCCAAGTTCTACTTGTTGCCAAATGTTATAAAGTGCAATAAATAAGTGCATATTGCTGGTATTGGTGCAATAAATCCAGAAAGACATATCATGTATTGTTACACAGTCGTGTACAAAATCGCCCAGATGGCGGAGGATAGTATCTCTCAGCGTCTGACATCCCGTGAGGAGGTGTCTAGCAGTCTCAAGACAGTCTGGGGATTTACAGAGACGACATATACGCTTGTCCATCGGGATTTTCTCCCAGGCCCCTCTGATATACAAAGTAGGTAATTGTTCTAGTCTAAACAGAATGATGAAGCGTCTGAGTTTCCTGGAGGGGCAGAGAGAAAAGTAAGCTTGAGGCTTAATATAATAATACTGCCGGTATTTGACAAAATGATATGTCTCAAGTTTACTTATGTGCGCAAAATTCTCTAGCCAGTCCCATCTGTCTATTTTATTACCTAATGCATGTATAGTTTCTTTTGTGACCATAGTCTCTCTGTGTATCCAACCAATCTCAGTGAAAAATTCAACCATATTTTTGTTGAAGGGAGAGGTGGAATATTTTTTGATCACCTCCTGGTGGATCACAGATAGTAAGGGGTTGCTAGAGTCACTTATCATCTTGAGGTGGAAACCAGCTCTTTTCCTCATAACCATAGCCTTGAGGGAGGGAAGGCCCAGCTCTAATCTAATCAGTGCCATCGGTGTCCCCGGAGGTAGTCCCAAGATTCGTCTCCAGAACTTACCCTCCAGCACTTGTAACCACCCTAGATCCATAGTAAGCAGTGATTCAAGTCCATACACGATCATGGGTGCAAACACTTGAATGTAGAGATGACGCGTCCCCCATAGAGTGAAGCCACCCTGCTTGCTTGTGAAGGCAGATATAAGTGAGGTGACTTGCATTGCTCTTGTGATTCGCCCCTGTCTACAAAGTGCATAGTCGCCTAGGGGCTCAATGTCAACTCCTAAGTAGCGGTAGGATGGAGCGTAAGGTATAAGGTTACCATGTACCATCAGATTCACGCGAGTTGTTCTTTTCCTCGTGAATCTTAGTACTTTTGTCTTATCCAGGTTAATCACTAGGCCATTAATTCTGGCGTAGTCCCAGAGAGAAGTAGCAGAACGTCTTAAGCCACCTATGGTGTTATCAAAGATAACCAGATCGTCCGCGTATGCAAGTACTGTGCAAGGTACTTCCCCGACTTTAGGTGGACAATTGTCAACCTCAGCCAGGGCTGCCGGGATGTCGTACACATACAGATTGTAAATAAGGGGTGCAGTGACGCATCCCTGCTTTACCCCACTGTCTTGTGTCACCTTTCGAGTCAAGTGTCCTTCCTGGTTTAATCTAAGGCATGCAGTGGTGTTGTGATGGAGTAATTTTAGGTAATATGGCAGCCCTATCGGGCATCCCAATTTTTCTAGCTTGGCCCATAGTCTCCCTCGGGGGATCGAGTCAAATTCGGCCTTGAAGTCAATGTATAGGGCGTACAACGGGGGCTGTCCCTTACTAAGTGCCCGTGTACGCAGTATATCCATGACCAAGAGGTTATGTGCGGTGGAGAAGTCCCGCCTAAACCCGCATTGGAATCTACTGAGTATTTTTGAATTATCCACCCATTTTTGCAACTCACTAAGTAGCAACGAGGCAAATAACTTACCAGAGATGTCTAACATGGATAATAGCCTATAATTATTAGGATCCAAACGGCTACCTTTTTTGAATACCGGGACAAGAATGGCCGTTTGCCATGATCTGGGGATTGCCCCCTGCTCTAATATTTTATTGAAAAGTAGCGCAAACAAGTCGGCCCAAAATAGAGGATGGCTCTTAATCAATACGTTGGCTAGTCCATTGGGTCCAGGGGCTCTGGAGGATTTGAGGGCCACTATTTTGTTCATTATTGCTTCTACGAGATGTCAAAGGGCATCGGGAAAGGAGCCTTCACCATAGTGCTACTCATGTTTTCTATGCCTCCTGAGTTCCGATCTAATAGGAACTTTTCCCATGCCTCCTTACTTATTGGGTTCACCAAGGGGGATTTGGCCTTCTCTCTGTTCTCGTTTAGGAGCGACCAAATGCCGCGAGAATTTCTAGTGCAGATCGTTTGTACTAGCTTCTGATACCTGCTGTTTTTTCAGAGCTCTTGATATATTTGATGTCTGCTCTATATCTATTTTTGATTATCTTTAGTTTCTCCCGGTATAGGGCTCCAGGTAAGTTCATCAGTTTCAGGCCTCGGATAGCCGCTCTGAGGCCTCTCTTAGCGTCCCTAATTTCCCTGTTGAACGGGGGTATGTACCCCCCTATCTTTAGCATATGACCCTTATTGGCCCTAGCGTGCTGGCCTGAGAATTTAAATATCCAGTCCTCGATCTCATTAATTGACATGTATTCAAACTCATGAAAATCTGGAATGGCCGTAGATTTAAGTTCTTCCGTAGCGGAGCTTATATTTCTCTCGGACCATACAATTCTGGAACCTGCACAGTTGGTTTGAATACTGCCTATATTGGGAGGTACTGATGAGGGGATAGGGATATATAGAGTGCAATGTAGCGATGCATGGTCGCTCCATTCGTTGTGCTTTACAGTCATATCAGACACTCTTGTCTGTAGCTCGGGGCACATGATTATATAGTCTAACGTGCTAAAAGAGATACCGTTAGACCAAGTGTGTTTCCCCGGTCGATCTCCCCTGGTACGACCGTTGATCATAGCCATGTCCCAAGCTCCGAACAATTGTAGCCAGCCTAGCCCTTCAACTTCTCTCTTTCCATGGGTCATTTCACACCTGGTGTTAAGGTCAGGGTTAGGGGGTATGGATGTTTCATCAATCATGTGGCAGTTAAAGTCGCCCATGATCATCACGGCCACATTTCCATCTCTCAACCACCAGGAAGACAACAGGTCCTGAATCGCCTCCTGCAGCGAGTCACGCCTCGATTCTCCTGGGGGGTTATAAAGGTTGATTACTAGATATCTTCCCAGCCCTCTTTCGTCGTATAGTTCAACTTCTACTGCCAAGAGCTGCTCCTCGGCTTTACACTGTATCTTACGAGATGTAAACACATTCATTACCCCAGTTAGAAGCCCCCCGTAGGGACGGCCCGTACTGCCATGTTTGGCCCCCGCTTGATATATAACAAAGCCGTCAAGTAACAAAGGGTCGAGAGACCATGTCTCTTGGAGACAAATACAGCTATGTTGTGACAGTAGGTCAGCCGAACCCTCAGATCTCAGTAGATGAGAAAAGCCTCTACAGTTCCAAGAGAGTAATGAAAAACATCAGTGGTTCTTTAACATTTGAGGGATATGTTCTAGCAGCGATTTCAAGGCTTGCTGTATTTCAGCCAGTGCAAGGTTATCCCCCTCCCCCATTTTAGGTACAGTCTCAGCCGGCACTGCGGGCATAATGTCTTCTGGTTTTGATGAGAGGCCCTTCTTCATGGGGTCCACATCAATCTCAATGTCCACTGCTAACATGTCCTCTTTGAGATTCCTGATTAACTGCGTCGCAGTTGGAAAGGTACAATGTATGGCCGAGACGTTGGGATTTGGGCAGCCAAGTGGTTCAATGAAAAGAAAGTCCTCGGATTTTAAAACACGCAGTTGGGGTATGTGGTATAGTCTAGCAAGCAACTCAGAGCGTGCTAACCAGGGGTTTTTGCCACTAGGATATAGGTTCTTGATGAAGCAAATGCGATTAGAAGTTGTGTCGTTCACTGCATTCTTCGGCTCTAATGATGGTGGCTCCCCGGGTTCCACTGACGCCTGTGTCTCAAGCACATACTCCGGCTGTGTATAAATGCTGGTTTCCTGGTCAGGCTCTTCACACAGCACAGGTATGTCATTATCGTCCGCTTCAGTAGCCTTATCTTCAGGTATCAACCAATCTGACAGGGGTCCCTTAGCCCTAGCCGCCCATTGGGCTGCTCTCACCATTCTTTTCCTAGCCTTTTTCGACCGTGTCTCCGGTGCTGATTTCGAATCCAATATGGGAGATTGGATACCTATGACCACTGGCATATTCTTCAGTGCCTTTTTTGCCAGTCTGCGCTGTTTGCGTGTAAGGGGGGCCTGGGGGCTATATTCCTTCTCCCGTTCCTCCCCCTCTTCTAGAGGGATCTCAATTATGCTGTTATTATTGGATACATTTGGCCCCTCGTTTACTTCCATCTCCACGTCATGTTCATTAATCACGTCTGCTGTGAATAGTGCAGCTGAAAGATTCATTTCAGCCTCTTCTCGTGGGAGTCCTTTGGGGCCTAAGGCTATAGTGATAGCGTTGGTGTTGGCCAAAATGCGCCCCGACATCTGTAGCAGTATCTTGAGGGCAAATTGCAGGGCCGCCACCGATGATTGGAGCTCAATTATCTTTGATGGACTAGGGTGAAGGTCGATGTTGTCTGCCGTTAAGTTATCTGGATCATCCTCCATGGATGTCATTACTAAGTTAGGAGATGCAGATAATCGTCCGCTCCTTTCCGGCGAACGATGTTCCCCTGTAAGATTATTCATGCTACTGTCTTTGGTGGGGATTATGCCACTGTTTGGCTTCATCGGAGTTTGGGTCTGCATCCCTTTCTGTATGGTCAGGCATAGATCCAGAAGAGAATTGTTATCTATGTCATCAAAATTGGAGGTGTTTAAAGAGATGCCATCGTTGTGTGTCGGTGCTGTCGAGTCCTCAATTACTGTAGAATTAATGGCCGGGGGAGGATTCACCGGGAAGAATTCGGTTATAGCCCCTTACATCACAGGTAGAGCATTTTTAGCATTCTTTTTGGGTTTCCCCCCTTTCTTAGGACACTCTTTGGATTCCTTCATGGATGGGCACTTATTTTTACGTAAATTGTATATTGAATGGGGGGCTCTTCTGCCCCGCTGTATAGCTGTGTTGTAGTTCTCTTTACTTTCCAGATTAAAGGTAGAAAGGTCCGGTGTTTGCGTGGTGTGGTGATTCCCCTCGGTCCACGTGGGGGGGGGGGCAAAGTTGCTTTTCCGCTTAACTTATAGACCCCCCTTTGCCAATCGACCCGAGGGCTATAGCGCCCGTCTCTTAGGCGGGCCCTCAGTCCCTAAGTATGGATAGAGGGTACCCCCTTTTTCCCCGGTACAGCTCAGGGTAGGGTAGGATTATGCTTGATGCCTCTGCACCACTTGTAGGTGCCTCCCTGTCACCTCTGACACCAACCCCTCCTCCTATCAAGGGGAGAGGTTAGTCAGGTGAGGAAACTGCCGTCTGCCCCCTTCAGTCTCTGGGGCGGTGCTGGAGGTGCCACACCACCTCTTTCTAATGGCTCCTTATATGTATAGAGGGGGGCCCCAATTGGGGCAGTGGGGCAGAAGGGCCGTGAGAGTTAGGCACCGCTGATAGCTTCGCTCGCCGCCGTGCCATGGTGTGCGATATTAGGCACAATTCCGGAGCAACCCGGTATACGGCACGGCGCGTCGCAATGCGGCTCTCACTTTTCACCTCTCACCTGATGTCTTGTAAGCGGGGCCTCTCCTTCTTTCAGTCCCTCTCCCTCGCTTTCTCCAGGCTTTCTCCCGGCGTTGTTCTCCGCCGTTCTCCGCCTCCGCCCAGCACAGACTTGCTCTCACACTCAAACGAGACGGGCTGCTGGCTGCCGGAATCACAGGCTCGAGGCTCGAGGAAAGGACCCACCAGTTCGTCAGACCGCGTCAAGCCGCACCTCTTCCGTTCACGTATTTTCCTCAGAGGCCGCCTCCGACACAGCTCCAATTATCAAAAATTAAAGTGGCAATGGGACTGAAGTTACCGTGTGAGCAGGGAGTAAGGAGTAGCCCGTCAAGTCCTGGTTTTATTCTTTACATTATAGCGCCCCTTCGTTCTAACAAAAACAAAATCACAGCTATATATATATATATATATATATATATACACACAAATGTAGTGTCAGTGGAACTATCAAGGTATGACGAGTAGCCTTTTCAGTCCTGGTTTTATTTTTTAAGGAATTGAGTACAATAAAAAAGAAAAAGTACAAAAGCAGAAAACGGAAATCCAGAAACACAGGAAAATAAGAAAAACTAATGTACAAAGTGGAACAGAAATAAAAGAAGTTAAGAGAAGATAGAATAAAAGCATGGAACCGTGTGCTGCATGGGGGTGGGGGGTGAAATCAATTGAGACGCTTTTTGCCTAGGCAAGGGACTGCCTTTTGGTAAACATTACCATTTAGGGGTTTATGAATCAAAGACTATTCATTTGCTGAAGGGGTTTTCCGAATGTGCAATCTAAGAAGCAGAATTCACCTCTTTGATCAAAAGTGTCCAAAACAGAAGAAATAGCATGTGTCCCACTTTTGGGGTAATGTATGGCCTAGGTAATACACCCAACAACACATCCCTCAAGTGCCAAATATTAAGATGAAAATCGGATGGGTTTAATGGGACATATTTTTCTAAAACCTTCCCTTCAAACTTACGATCAAGATAATTGGAGTTGCTATCCTGGGTCTGCAAAGAAGCTGGTGGTGTCAGATGCAGATCAGACTTCTGCAGGGCTTACACCCCTTTACATGAGGACTATTTGACAATGTGTAGAGCACAGAGATAGACCCTTTTCAAAACCCATACTGCAGCTCTACACATCCTGAAAGATTATTTGGGGTAAAGGAACATGATATCTGGGACTCCACACCCTTACCGATCAGGCACTCCACGTTTATTATCCAATCCAATCCAATCCAACTCTAGGAGCATGGAGGCAAACCCATAAGGCAGAAGACATGTAATATGAAATATTTTACGCTATCACACCAAAGGGCCATACATCATTGTAATTTAAACATCTGAACACCAAACTTTTACGGAACCCTTTCGTTTCAAAGGGATCCTTGAATTGGTTTACAGAGGGTTCTTAAACAGAGAAAAAAACTCCATATCCTTTCAAGAAGGAACTGGGCCACATCAATTGGTCTAAAACCCAGCAAGACCCCAGCCCCAGAACCTCAAAGGGAAAAGCCTAAATAAGGACCCCAGGTAGCAGTGCTTGTGAAGGAGAATGGTCATCTCCCTCCCCTGTATCTTCAGCATTTAATTAGAGAAACACTTCCTTCCCCTTGCAAAAGGAAAACAGATTTTACACAGGTGGGAATTTACTATAGGTTTTCTTTTCCCTTGTGATGGACTTTTAAAAAACCAAAAACCCACAAAATTAACTTCTGTGCAAGGAGTCATCTAGAAGGCAAGACTGCAGAACAGCAGCATACAAACACCAGCTGCGGCACTGGAAACTAAATTTAAGAAATAGAAAATGGTGGAAAGCCTTTTAATGACTTGCTTCCCCTTGCTTTGAATAGGAAGTCAGAATAGGAAGTCAATTTACCAATTAATCTGAATGTTTGACTCAACCGACTTGAGGACTGTTAGGTCTTTAAACAGAGACTAAGAAGCACAGAGGGTGTCTTTTTGACCTGGGAGCTGAGGAGAGGAGTGTGCTGAATGATCGAGAGAGCACTAGAGAAGGGGAACCCCTTGAGCCCAGAGAAAGGGTGTGCACCGGTGAGGTGGAGAGAGCCCCAAGAAACACAGAAGAGGCGTGTTCTCCTATGAGGGGGAGAAGGGGCTCTTGAACCATAAGAGGAGTGTATTGGGGGGAGCGTGAATGGGCCCCTGAAACCACAGAAGAGGGAAGTGCTCTAGTGTGGGAGAGCAGGACCCCAGAAAGTCCAGTAGGGGTTGTGCTCCAGTGAGGGAGAGGAGACGGCTTTTGAGACCAGAAGAAAGCGATACACCAGACCAGAAGAGGAAGGGCTGAAATGCAATGAGAGTGACTTTGATGATCCCGGAAGAGGTGATGTGCAACAGAAGAGAGCATATTGAACCCCACAGGAGGAGTGTGCTCCACTGCGGGGGTGGGGCCAGTAAGCCTAGAAGGGCAGTGTGCTATTGTGAAAAGAAAGTGATTTTGATCCGCAGTAGAGGGGACGTGTAACAGAAGGGGAGACCCCCGTTTCCTGAAAGGGAGGACTAAGTAACAGAGTGAAGAAAAGCCCCAAGAAGGGGAGGACATTTGGTAAGAGGAGAAAGACTGAGCACTAGAAATCACTAAGCAGGAAGCTGTTCTGCTTGGAACTTTGTGTGCCTTTTATTTTTCTGTCCTTCATATATCATCCTTTTTTCAAGATTTGTGTTTCACATGGACCATTATTTTACAGCCATGCTGAACTAATTTTCATGGAATAGTCTTAAGTTTTACCTTTGTTTAATAAAACCCGTTTAGCTTATTCCAGTGCCAGTAGTGTGTTTTCTCAGTTATGTGACATTTTTTAAGTCCCCACTTCAAATAAAATCCAGCTATTAGTGCTTTCTCTTCCATTCAAAAGCCTCTCTCCTCGTCCCCTTCCTTCAGTCACTGCTAGTTCAAAGAGGGTTGTTGAAACATGGCTCACTAATTACCTACTCCTTCATTTTAGTCCTTCTGCAGACATTTTTTAAGTGACAGTCAAAGGGTTTGAAAATGCTGGGAGCTATTTAGCTCAAGCTTCTAGCCTAGGAGAGCCGGGTTAGCTTGAACCCAACTGCTACGAGGAGCTACTTTTGGCTCCACTGGTCCTTCTGACGCCTTACAAACATACATGTGAGACATTAACTGAGTATTTGAGAATGTTAATAAAAAAGAATTGGGACACATCCAATATACATTTAAATATAATGTGCAAAAAGGTCTGATTTTTCTTCTCCTGTAGAAGTTACATGTGTTGTGTGCTGTGTACTCTCCCCCGGTTTACCAACGGTAGCTCCTGCCTACTTGGTGATGCCTGGCACCCAGGAGCTGGTTTTTGCTCCTGCTCTTTTAATCTTAATTTCAAACCCTGCAGTCATTCCAATATATATTACAAAATAAAAGTGCAGAGAAAGAGTTTGGTACTGTGTTAGTGCAGTTTTAAAATGAAACAAAATCCAAGTCGCACTAACTGAAAATATTATGCTGAGATGGTCGCTCCATTAGCTTTCAAAGTCCCACGGGCTTCTTCATGAGATGGTGGACACTTGATAAATGAGCAACAAAGAAAATCACACACAAAGTTGGACTTCGCTTTTACAAAGAAAGCAGGAAAAAAAGGTCAAGGCATTCTCCTGCTTTCAACACTGTTGGCAGCGGGAAAAATGTATGTAAGGAATCCAATTCTGCCTGGCTCCTTTATCTAAAGGGCCATAACATCAGAAAGGAACAGACCCATCCTCAACACTGAGAAGCAATTCTCATCACCCAGAAATTACATTTCAAGCACAGGCAGTATTTTGCTTGTAATATATGTGTCCAAACACTTAAGCACATTAAACGTAATAAGTGAAACCCAGAATAGAAAGAAAACAGGGATGCTGTTGCAGAGAAATTCCAAAATGTTAGTTTCAAAGGCCCCCAGTTTCAAAAGAAGGTGAAATCATACCTTCCCTGCACGGTCTAGGTTTTTTCACATGTGCAGTTTCAAATGTTTCAGTCAGCCTCAAGTTTTTCCCAACTACAATGCAAGTTTTCCTGGCAGCCAAGCCAAATCATTGGCTGCAGTGATTTAATGCCTAACCAGACAAAAAAAGGACTCTGCACAAGTGTC
This sequence comes from Ambystoma mexicanum, assembly GCF_040938575.1. NCBI lineage: Eukaryota > Metazoa > Chordata > Amphibia > Caudata > Ambystomatidae > Ambystoma > Ambystoma mexicanum. The sequence continues at coordinate 210,710,003 of NC_090938.1, forward strand.
TTGGGACTAAAACATTGTTACTGCACGTTTGTTCATCCTCCATGCTCTACTATGGTCCCATAATATCTTAACCAGAGTTAACTAGGCCTACTTGCATTTATATGGTGGTACCAATACAGAAATCTTCCCTCAGTGTCTAAGGTCTCATGTTCAAATGTACCCACGTTGTGTCTCATGTGATACAATTAGGACATGTATCGATCACTAGCAAATGAATGTCTTGGTATAACGTAACATTCATTTGAAGACATTGAAGACAAGAAATTCGTTTTTTTTTAAGTGAATGCAATTGGACACATCAATTATTACCATATACATTTATTTGGGAAGGCAATGCAGGAGGAGTATTCATAATGTTGTAAACAGAGATGATGAAAAGTGTGGACAGTGGGTGCTCTAATTAAAATGCGCTCAAGAATAAATAAATATGTATTATGGTGGATATCTTTGGATTTGTGTTTTTATTGGAATCTCGAACATTGCCCCAGCTAACACCCTTTCTTTTTGTTTACCAATCTGGCTGCCACCTTAGAGTGGCACTTGTTTTATTAACACCTTTTGGTTTTCTTCCATCTATTCATTGCATCCAGGAATTTATTCTGTTCTTTTGCCGTCTGTTACCAATTCTTCCCTTGCTTCCTAAACAAATTCCAACAGAACCTCTGCCCTATAGGTTTCATTTAGTACTCTACTTCCTATGCTCAGCGCTGTGTGTGATCTAAAAAATTCTGACATGTTTCCTCATCCCCTTTCCTTGGTGCTGCGATCTACACTGACCACTGGAAATCAACTACAAGTATCTTTTTTTTCCTCCTACTCCGACTGTTCCCTGCATGCTGTAACACCAATTCTAGTTCCTCTCCAGCTCTGAATGTTCACTTACATCATGACTATTTTGTATAGTTAAACAGATCAGAACAATGTGAGCTTTCCAGATGCCAATTATATGTGAGTAGCTACTTCAGCCCAGGTTTTATTATTTTAATTCTTGTACTTGCAGTTCTGCCTTATCCAATAAAAGAAAATCTAAATTTCTGATAAAAGAAAGGCATGAACAGGGCTGATGGGAGGCACGGATTTTCATTCTCACACCCAAACAGACCATGTCCCACCATGTTGCAGGGCAACACACTCTGCTTAGTCACCAGCTAGCTCTGGCTTTAAAACCATTACCGAGTGCAAAAAGATATGGACTATATAGGACCCTTCAGACTACAGGACTGCACAGGAGTGAGCCCTGAAACTATTTATACAGCAAGTATGTTGTATTCCTTCGTGGGGTGGGGGTCTAAATAGTGCTTTTTCAGGCAGAGAATGTTTTCAAATGGGGATTCTAGGATCCTTCCAGACTCAAACTGATTTTCTCAAAAAGAAACCAATCTTGTACGTTAGTGTATTTAAATTCTTTGGACACTAGTAACTTCCTGTTACACTGAAAAAACAAGCATTGGCAAAACAATAGTTTTGGCTTGTTTTGGTTAGGTTTGTGATAGGCATTAGCTAGGCACTGATAAAATGTCACTACCTGGCCATAACATTGCATCAGCTGGAAATGTATGTGATTACTTTGACATATGACAGCAGTGCCAGACCTATCTAATGCCTTATACATAAACTGCAACTGCTGGCTTTGTCAATGCGTTTTTTTAACAGGACTTCAGTGCAAGGAACAGATATAAATCAGGTGGTTGAAGGAACACTCGGTTGGGCCTTTTTTACTACACAATTAGCTACTTACAGCAGTAATGAAGGCATTCATTCTCAGCAGACCACATAGAAAAAAAACACTGGCAGGCTAAAGTTGGATGTTTCTGCTTGAAAGAGCAAGCTCAAACCGACCCCAGGAGGGTGTTTTGTGGGGAGGGTCAGGTATTGGGTGGGAATGCCAATAGGGATTAGCATGGCCAAGGAAAGTCTATGGGTTGGTAAGTAACCAAACCCCCACAAGCTGTGTGTCCTTCATTGTATCATTTCAGGTCTACATACACTCCGATGCAATAGTTTTGGCTTAAATCCCAAACTAAAAAACAAAGCAAACAGAGAAGCTATGCTGCCTTCCACACAACTGCACAAGGCGCCATTTACAAAGCACATCAACCACCTTACAGTGAACCCGGGCAGGTTACGATTGTGTTTGCTTAAGTATGAAAGTGACATTTTATAAAATTCACATTTTACAAAAGTTGTGCTGACATTTTTCAGTGCTGCCTGTTATTGATAACACAGGAAATAGTTCTCCTTTGCTGTGTACAGAACGATCACAAACCAGGTTTTACTTCCTGGACGTGCAGTGAACAGTAATTTATGGGCGGAGTCCAGCTCACAGGATCTGATAATGAATGTTTATTGTGGTTGCCCCCAACTATACAAATACGTTAGCCGATCGGTTGAATGCAGCCTGGCAAATAAATACATTTGTTTTTTTATGCCCAGTGAATAAAGTCCCAAAAAGCTGCAGCTAGAATTGAGGCAACCCTCATACATTAACGTGCTTGGTGATCGCTTAGCGAAAGGTTTCATTTCAGAAGAGCTCAGACAGACGCACATGAACTTTTCGCACTTTCCTGTCCATTGAACTCAATTCTATGGCTGCAGTGTTCATTTTAAAAGGAACACATATTAAAAGTTCCTTTGGATGCGTGGGATGAAAATCCTGAATAGTGTACAAGTACTGATCTGCATGTTAGATAAGGAATCCAACAACAGGCACCCCCGTCCAGTGAGCTAACCGAGTTGATTCTGACACATCAATGACATCTTTGATCTTTGTTTTGGAAGGCGCGACAATTATCGCCTTTCTGCCCTATTAAAGTATTACTTGGAACGTACACATCTCAACCCCTATAACCTCTTACAAATAATGCAACAAAAGCTATACTCAAAATGCAGTTGGCAATCTCTTCCTGGACTAGTGTTGCCCTAAAATTACGTGAGTTTCAAATGGAGCTGGATTACAGTTGTCATTTCACACCATTCGAAACGCTTTCCACACCCATGAAAGCTACTCATTTTCTTTGGATGAGTGATGTGCTCGGAACCAGCACCTGCAGGTGGATCATCGACTGCAGCAAAGGTGCCTTAACTTGACGAACTACCCAACTGCCACTTGGTCCCATAAACATTGTACGACCCACGGGAATAGAGGGGAATATTTCTGGAGCCTTCGCCGAGGGCTTACAATCACGGGAAGCCGTTTGGTGTACACTGCATTATTCCTAGCTCAATGCCTTTGGCAAATAGTGCATTACGCGAGAAAAGAGAGAGACCTATACACAAGAGTAAAATGCACGCCACCAGCAGAAAAGGCTCAGATTGGCAGCCACAGAGTTTGATAAAAATGAGGACCATTGAGGTGAATAGTAGTAAAGAGGGCTATGTAAGCACCATGAGGCATTGTAGCTGATGGCGTGCCCTGAATACATTGTCATAATCGCTGGTTAAATGTGCTTCTTGTCTATTTGACGTGCAATGGTGGCATAGGGCTTTACGTGGACTTAAAAGTACCTCTTGCATGCGTCTCTAAACGTTAAGTAGAGCCGAGCTGGCTTTGCTCAGTACAGTAAAGTCAAGATTGGTTAGAAGAGAAGATTGCCAAGGCAAGACTATTTTTGGTCTTCCATTCATTGGATTAAATTGGGCATCACGGCCTGTATTACAGAAACTTAACACTGATGCACTGCTATTCATGCATGGTATTTCCAATGAGGTAACAAAATGTCCCAGACCCAAAATGTATTGCAACATAACATATTTACACCAGTGCAGATTTTCTTTGCACTGATGCAAATTCCACTAAAATGTGCCCCAGCACTGGTGCATAGTTTCTGTAATATGAACTCAGGTATTTTATGGTGCTCACTTAAAGACTCTTGTGTTCCTCTTCATATGTCATTCCTTCCTATCCGTACTCCAATGCAATGGTTTCTGCTTATAGATGTCATAACATGCAACACTTAATTGTCCAAACTAATAAAAATGTTTGCTTTGCCAATGCTAGTTTTTAATAGGACTTAATTGAAGGACATGCAGCATGCTTCTAAATCGAGTGGCTGAAGGCAGACCTGGTTAAGACATTTTTATTTCAACAGTAGCGAGTTTAAAGCTCCATTTACGTCATTAACTCTCAGAAGAATGCTTTAAGAAAACACTGGCAGGCACTATGAGCGCACAGTTTGATGGTAAAGCTTGATTAAAGCGAGCACAGAGTTCCCATGAGGAGGTATTTTGGAAGGGGGGTGGGCGGGGGGGCGGTGGAACAGGATCTTTACTGCCAGTCTATTTTTTTTTTTTTAATCTCAGGGTATTTTGCTCTTAGTTTAATTTTTCCACTTACAGTGCAGCTCTACAAGTTGCAGATTTGCAGGATGTGGTTCTAGAGGTCAGGACTAAGGGCTGCCTCACTTGAAACTGGACAGCTTGTAATCCATAGAAGCTTTAATTATTGCAAAATGTCTGGCACCACCAAGCAGCCTTGTTTAGTGAACAGCAGCTTGGCTTCTGAGACTAGTTATAGAGCTATATATTGACCAACAGTATTGCTTTCTTGTTTCTTTGCATTCTTGTACCCAATATGTTGTTTCCACCGAGTTCAAAAAGAACAAATCTTGACTGAATGGACTTTCCACATGTGATATGATGAGTTATTTATAACGTGCCTGTACACAAGTGTTTCTAGGCACAGCAAGACATGGGAGGGAAGACAGAGGGAGGACAAGACAAACAATCTTACTAGTTCTTGTGTCATTCAAATCATGAAAGTGCGAGAACGAGAAGTGCAAGGGGGAAGGAGTAGGGGAAAACAGGGCAGACATGCTGAGTAAGTGTAGCCAGGGTAGCGCAGCTCTGGGTAGTGCAAGGAGAACAAGGGACTGTAGGGTTACAGTTACAGCCCTTAAGTGTGTGGTAGGCCCGGAGGCAGTGAAAGGGTGACTGATAAAGAAGAACAAGTTACTTACCAACTGTAACGTTCTTTCGATTGGATGTTCCTCCCACGTATTCCTCATTTTAGATATCTTGTCTCCCAGCTTTGCTGCTTCAGAATTTTTTTTTCACCAGAGGGCACTGTCTTCGAGTCTGCAGAGTCGTAGTCCCTCGAGGGCCGCCGTCGAACGTCGACGGCATCCGCTGTATAAAGGTCTCGAGCCACGCCCATTACCTCAGTTCTGATTTTACAGCGTTCACAGTCGCATCAGTTCATCAGGATTTTAAGTCCTCGGGCTCTTAAGGAAGTTCGAGTGCAACTGGCGTAAACTGTACGGAGGGGTAGTTGGGAGGGTTGATGAGGAATACGTGTGTGGAACATCCAATCAAAAGAACTTTACAGTTGGTAAGTAACTTGTTCTTTGAATGGATTGCGTCATCCCGCGTATTGCTCATCTTAGATAGGCTCCCAAAGCAGTAAGAATTTGGAGGAGGGAGTACCAGAAATTTCAATCATGGATTGAATGAAGGACAGCTTTTGCAAAGAGTCCACCTTGATGTTGTAGAGTCCAAGCAGTTGTGTTTCACAAAAGTGTGCATTGACGACCAGGTAGCTGCAGCACAAATATCCTGCACCGGGACACCCTTCTGAAGAGCTGTGGAAGTTGCCATGCCCCTGGTTGAATGAGCCCTTAACCCATCTGAAGGCTCTTTCCCGGCCAATTTATAGCACTCCGAGATTGCTAGAATTATCCATCTGGATAGCGTTTGCTTAGACACTCCAAGGCCCAATTTGTGTCCAGTATACCCAACAAATAGCTGGTCACATTGTTGAAAATTTGCCAGTCTAGAAATATAGAAACTGAGCCCTTTTTGCATCCAGTCTGTGCAATCTTTACTCTTCCTTCCTAGTGTGTGGAGGAGGATAAAAAGAAGCTAAAGTGATGTTCTGTGACAGATGGAAATCAGAGACCATCTTAGGCAAGAAGGATGGTTTCACTTTTAGAATAACTTTGTACCTATGGAAAATGGTGTGGGGAGGCTTACAAGAGAGCCCTGCAACTCACTCACCCTGCAGGCTGACGTTATAGCCACTAACAAAATTGTTTTTAGAGTGAGAAGTCTTAATGGGTACAGAATGTAAGGTTACGAAAGGGGCACACAAGAAATTTTAATACTAAATTCAAATCCCAGATAGGCACCTGAAAAGGTGTCAGAGGGTACTCATTTGTCAGCCCTTTCAAGAATTGAATGACCAAGGGCATTTTAAAATAGGACACCTCTTCCGAGGAGCGCTTAAAGACAGATAGCGTTGCCAAATATCCTTTTTATAGTACAAACTTGGAGCCCCAAATTGGCCAAGTGTAAGAGGAAAGAAAGTACTGTAGGAGTATTGCATACAAATGTATCTACATTCTTATCCCTGCACCAGTTACTCAATTTATTTCACTGACACTGATACAAGGATTATGTTGCTTGCCACCTGGCCGAAAGCAAGATCTCCATTACGTCATCCGGGAGGTCCCAATACTTATATTCCAGCCTCTCAGAAACCATGCGTGAAGGTTGAGTGTCATGACCTCTGGATGGAGAACCCAACATTCCTCTTGCGAGAGAAGATCGACTCTTTGTGGAAGACGTATTGGAGGTCAGATGGACATGTCCAGAAGGTCCAGGTACCACGTCCTCCTGGCCCATTCCGGGGCAATTAGGTTCATGGTTTTCCAGAACTTTCTCAACCTCCCGATTACATGAGGAATCACAGGGACCGGAGGAAACGCGTATAGGAGCGGAAATACCGAGTCCACCACGAACGCGTCCCCTAGAGCTCCTCTTGGGGGAAATTCCCTTGAGCAGTACAGTTCCCATTTCCACTTAGGGGTTTCCCCAAAGGGGGAAGATCTCTTGAAGGACTTCCTGAGCTAGTTCCCACTCGTGAGAGACTGTGCTCTGCCTGCTCAGAGCGTCCGCCACTGTTTTCTGCTCTGCAGCTAGGTGAACTGCTGATTTCGTGTATTGCCCAGAACCAGAGCTGCATTGCCTCTCTGCACAGTGGTAGTGATCCTACGCCTCTGCTCTTGTTGAGGCAGTACATGGCCACTGTGTTGTCCGTCATTATCAGGACGTTCCTTCCCTGTTCAGCGCTAGTCTGATTGCTGTCCGCTCCAAAAGGTTGATGTGTAGTTTGGACTCTGATGGAGACCAACACCCGTTGATTGTCAGATCGTTGGTGTGGGCTCCCCACCCCATGAGTGAGGCGTCCGTCACTACTGTTATCTCCGGTCCGGGTTGCCAAAAAGGTTCGCCCTTGAGGATATTTTCCTTGCAAGCCCACCATAGAAGATCTTGGGCCACTTTGGCCGGGATTCGCAGAAGATCTGACATCTCCATCGAAAATTGGGACCATTGAGTCCTGAGGGCCCATTGAAGGGATCTCATCCTCAATCTGGCCTCTGACACCAGAAAAATTGCAGGATGCCATGAGGCCTAGCAACCTTAGAAAATCGAATGCCAGTAGATGTTGGGCATTTTGAAACTTTGTTACCATCTGCAGAATGTGGTGAACTCTCTCTTCGGGAGGCGAGGCTTTCCCTGAGGAAGTATTCAGGACTGCTCTGATGAATTGGAGTCTTTGGCTTGGAATCATTTGTGACTTCTTGTAATTGAGGGAGAAGCACAGTCTGTGTAAGTGGTGGCAGGACATAGCCAGATGTTCCTGGGCTCGTTCGGGTGAACTTACCCTGATTAGCCAATCGTCCAGATAAGGGTAGACGTGAATCCACCCTCTCCTGAGACTCGCTGCCACTACCACCATCAGCTTGGTGAAAACCCTCGGGCGGACGTCAGCCCAAATGGCAGAACCCGAAACTGATAGTGAGAACCGCCAACCGTGAACCTCAGGTACTTTCTGTGCTTGAGATGAACTGGCACATGAAAGTAAGCATCCTGAAGGTCCAATGGAACCAACCAGTCCTGAAGCATAAGAGCCTGAAGGATCTGAGAAAGGGTCACCATCTTGAACTTGTCCTTCATGAGGAATTTGTTCAAATTTCTTAAGTCCAAAATGGGTCTCAAACTCTGTCCTTTTTGGGGATGAGAAAATAAGGGGAGTACCAACCCTTGTTCCTTTCCACTACAGGCACATTTTATATTGCACCTTTCTCTAGCAGGGTTGAAATCTCCTGAAGGAGCGGGTCTGGAATTTTTACAGAGTTGGCTTCCGGTGGATGAGCTGGAGGACTTTGATGAAAAGGAAGGCAGTAACCATGGGTCACTAGCTCTAGCGCCCAGGCATCTGACAAAACGCCCCGCCATTCGTTCAGATACCGAGTGATTCTGCCTCCCAATGCGGTCTTCTGGGTGAAGACCTCAAAGTGGCTTTGCAGCGGCTGCAGCAGTGGCTGAGGAGGTAGTAGCCGCTGTTGGGGTTGATCTAGCAACTCTCCCCTTTCCACCACAAAGGGGTCTTCTCTGTTGGCCTCTTTGACTGGCCTGCCCCCTCCCTCTTCCAAAAGAGGAGTAGAAACAGAAGGGACGACTCCTCCAGGAAGATGACCCTGCGTAGGAGTGTTGTTGAGGCTGTTTTATAGCGGCACTGAGTGATTTTGCTGCCGCTTTCGAGGTCTGCAGCTTCTCCAAGCTCTTGTCCGCCTTGCTGCCAAACAACCTCAAGCCATCAAAGGGCATATTGAGTAATCTGGACTGCACATCAGGTGCAAAACCAGATTTTCTCAGCCATGCTAATCTGCGTAGGACTGTGCTAGATGCCATGGACCTGCTTATACTATCAGCAGTGTCCAGTCCTGACTGGAGGCATTCCCCCATAGCCTCTTTCCCATCTTTCACTATCAGCAGGAAACCGTCCTGTTCCTCACCCTCTGGGATGTGTTCAGCTGCTGATGTCATACAGTCCCACAGGGTGTATGTAAATCTTGCCAAAGTGCAAGTTACATTAGTCGATTTAAGGGTCATGCAGCCTGAAGAAAAGACTTTCCAGGCCCAAGCATCAACTTTTTTATCATCCCTATCTGGTGGTATTGAAGGGTAAGCTAACTGCCTAATGGAGGTTGCAGCTTGTACCACTAAACTTTCAGGAGAGGGATGTTTAGATAGATATTCAAGATCTGATGAAGATGGTCTGTACTTTGCCACACATTTTTTATTTACTGCCGAATCCAAATCAGGGGTACCATCACCCTTTTTTGCAGTGCCTTATGGAAAGGGAGGACAGGATCTTTTTGAGGTCCCCCAGTCAGGATAGTCATATCATCCTGGTCGAAATTTGGGGAAGCTGCTTTCCAACCCATGAAATAAATGACCCTTCCCATGAGGTACCTATACCCAGGATCTGTATGATCTGCAGAGTCTGATTTCCCAAATTCCACTTCAGGGGAAGTGTCTAGGCCACTGACATTTTGAAGACAATCAAAGATCTGTCATCTTGGTATTTGGGTCTACTAACTATCCGGGAACTTCTCTGGCTTCAAACCTAAGCCCAGCTGAAGTTACATCCTCTTCAGAGGACTGCTCTTCAAAAATGGATGTCCCAGACCTGAAAGATTCTGCCTGGGTTGAGGCTGGAAAACCTTTTCTGCTAAAGTGGGTGGCACCGACTTAGGCTTGGACAATGGCGTCGACTTTGGTATCGGTATTAAGGAATGCTTCGATAAAGGCGTCAATGGTATGGACGCTGGCTTCGACGTATGTCAAAGGTATCGACGCCATTTTCATTGGCGGCTTGACGTTATCGTTGTGGACTGTGTCGAGTCGGATTTCAACGTCGATTCCGCTACACCCGATTTATGCACCAAGGGTTTTGACTTTACATGAGTGTCGAAGTACTTTCTCCTGATGACACCCTCGACTGTTTGTCGGATCTCGCATGCCTGGTCTTTGATCTCCCTCTGTCACTTTTGGAGTGGGCAAGGGCATGATAGCCACGTGGCTTTTTCGAGGGGGTCTGGAAGCTTTCTCAAAGATTTTAAGCATCGAAGCCCTAAATGCCTCCCATTTTTCAGGGGAATCGTTCTTGGAAGGATAAGTCGCCCTTCTCTCAGAAGAGGAGGAAGAAGACCTGTGAGGTTGCTTTTTTGACTTCTTGAACGAAGACAAGGAGGATTTTCTCACACGACTCTTGGACCTCGACCACCTCGACCCATGTCGAGATTTTCCTGAATCTTTTGGTCTTTCCGAAGACCTATAATATTGCTCCCCCACCGCCAGCTTACCTTTCCGTTCCCTAAGAGCCTTATTGGACATGGCCTGACAGGAACCACATTCGTCAACCCGATGGTTGGGGCTGAGACACCAAAGACGATTCCGATGGGGGTCAATAATTGACTTTTTCCTACCACACTTCAGAGATTTTTTGAAAGCCGTCTTGGGTGTGGTTGGAGTAGATGACGAGGACATTGTCGAGGAAAAACCTGAAGCGCCGTTCTGTGACACGAAGCAGTGCTCGGAAAAACGGAACTGAGGTAACAGGCGCGGCTCGAGCCCTTTATACAGCGGATGACGCTGGCCCTTGAGGGACTACGACTCTGCGGCCTCGTACACAGCGCCCTCTGGTGACATTTTTTTTCCCCAAAGCAGCAGAGCTGGGAGACAAGCTATGATATGATATGATAGGTTATTTATAACGCACTTAATACCCAGAGGTTTCTAAGCGCGGACCCAGGGATCGAACCTGTGTTGCTCCGTGTCGTTTTGTTTCCAAGTCGAGCATGCTGCCGCTGAGCTATCCTCCTGGGACATCGGAGATATCTGAGATGAGGAAAACCTGGGAGGACACAATCCATTTGAAAGAGCTGGTACCCAGTGAGACTCTGAGGGTACCCAAGCAACCAGTCGGTACATCAGACAGGTAGGTCAACAGGGGAGGGAGAGAGAAAGTGGTCAACTTGAGCTGCCTGTAGTATTTGCACGTCGAGGTGCATTGCACAGCACATTTGCAGCAGCAGGTGGATTGAATTGGATTTTTAAAGCTAAAGATGGCAATCACGCCAGAGTGCCAGCGATGCAAATCAAAGATTTAACTAAGCCCAAGGTCAAGTGTGAGTGGAACATATGAGTTTCTCTGAATTCCGGTACTTTTACCTTTCAATTATAAATGCAGAGTAGCAAGCGAATGCAAGAAAAAGAGGCAAGACACGACCCACTGGAGGGATAGTGTGCTGTGGGTTGGTTAAAGGGCACTTGCTTTTTCGTTAATTTAGAAATGCTGGTTGCATGTTTCACATTATGTGGATAAATGTGCAGTTGTGAAAAAAAGTACTTTGTTTTGCTAGTCAAACAATTTAAGGAGGAAGACTTGTAGGTTTTACAAATGTAGACATTCGTCCACACACTAAAAAAAAGCCAGCTGCTCTGCGATGTGTGCACTTTGCGTTGAAAGCAGAGTTAAGCCCAACATTAGCATTTACCATGAAGATTAGAACGTTTGCAAGTTAAAAGTTCACCGAGATGAAATTCCCTCACGACCCATTTACCATAAATTGCTGCCTGTGTTGCAGCCTTCTCTTACAACTAGGGTGCAAATCACAGCTCTAAAGAAAAGCACATCATAAAATGGAAAGGCCAGCAGGAGCTCTGCCCCAAACACATTCGGACCAGAGGACTGTTAATCCAACATCTGTAAACATGGATGGGGTGGAGCACGCCACATAAAGCTGAATGTCATGACATTTGGGCTGGTGTCCCAGCATAAAGAATCTGGAAACCACTGATCTTAAAGATGAGGGGTTGTAGGCCCTGCCAGGATTTGATCAGCAGGCTGGGCCCATATGTGACGCAAGGGCATAACCCGCTGAGATATCTTCCCAGATTTCCTAGAAAGCCTGGTTTGAGGGAGAAAGGATAAACTAAAGCATCTCAGTGCTGCCAAAGGAAGAACCAGATCAGGTGACAAAGGAAACCGAGTACTAGGTAAAGATGTGGAGAAGTGATAAATAGGAGGGCAGCAATAGAAGTACAAGCACAGGAGCCATGCAAGTGAAAGAAAATATATTCTGTACCAATCCGAACTCGGCATAAAGACCAAACCTCACCAAGCAGGGATGAACTACACACAGTGCGCTTAAACTTTTACAATAATCCTGTAATGCAGCACAACATTACCTTAGCACAACTCTAGTCAAAGTGACCAAAGCAGGTACACCAATTGTGTTATGATATATGGCATTTATAACGCGCCTATACACAAGTGTTTCAAGACGCGACAAGGCAAAGGAGGGGGGAACAGGGGGAAGACAAAGACAACGATCTTACTAGGCCAGGTGACATTAAGAACGTGCAAGTTCAGGGGAGGAGGAAGGGAAAGTGCAGGGGAAAGGGGAGTGGGCAGTGCAATACATATGATCAAAAGTGAAAAATATATAGAATAAATAAAATAGGTAAAGTGCAGCCAGTTTGTGGCCAGTGCAGGGGTAAGTGCAGACATCAAGTGTCAAGAGCTGGTGGGGACTGCCGGATACAGAAACAGTCCCAAGTGCAGGGGTTTCCCGGGAGGCTATGCAGCTAGCGGGGCAGGGGACCTGGGCCCGAGATCTGAGGGTAGCCAGGAGGCCAGTGCAGTGCGAGTCAGGAGCTTAGCAGGGGAGAGGAGGAGAGAAAGCAGAAGCAAAGAGGAAGGTCTTGAGGTGCTTTCAGAACCAGAGATGGTTCTCCTCAAGTTTCAGGGAGGAAGGGAGGCTGTTCCAGAGGGAGGCCCCAGCAGAAGAAAGACATCTACCACCAATTCACTGCTTGGAGAGGCGACTGACCCTGAAGGAGTTGGAGGCAGATGAGTGAAGAGCTCGAGAAGCAAGATATTTAGGGAGAGAGAGAGTTGAAGGTAATGAGGACCCATACCCCAGATGGCCTTGTGGACAATGCAGAGGGTTTTCCTCGCAGCCACTGGGAGCCAGTGCAGGAATTTCAGTCATGGAGAGATACGATCCCTGGGCTTGAAGCAAAGGACAAGTCTTGCAGTCCTGTTCTGGATGTGTTGCAGAGGGCAGAGAGTAGAAGCAGGCAGATTTAGAAAGAGGCTGTTGCAGTAATCCAGCCTAGCGAGAACCAGAGCTCTGGAGACAGTGAGCTTCTGGGGAAGGAGAGGAAAGGAAGAATACCTCTGAGGAGGTGCAGTTCCGGGTTTGACCATTTCAGAACCATTTGTTAGTGCTTGGACTTCCCATGTAATTTTCTAGATCTACTATATTTAGCAGACAAAATTGTCCCAGTTGTTGGTTCGGAAAATATGGAGACGGGAAAACATGTGCTCAAGCCATAATGGTTCTTCCTACATAAAAATGATTGCTTAACATTTATAAAGCACTTAGGAAGCGGTTTGATTGTTTAAATAACATTTTCCAAACAGTGCTAAGCATTTTTCTTCTATAGCAGTTTATTTGCCAACCAGGAGTACAAAGCTTAGAAAAAGTGTTCAGACTTTAATTAATTTTCAGGTTTTCGTACCCTACACATGCCTTGGGGCGGCTTACGAAATAGTTCTATACAGTATTTTATAAGCAGTTTGCTTGCTTAACCAATGCCTTCCATTTTGACTAAGAAAGCAGAAGCAACGGCGCAGCAGTAGCCTTCGAACAGCCGGTAATTCCAGCATCCTCACAGCATTTGGGTGCGTGTGTGGGGATGGCAACTTTTACCATGATCTAAAATACTTCGCTTCCGTGACAACGAGCAGGCAAGGATTGCACAGAAACCACAATGGGACACCCAAACTTGCTACCCAAACACAAAGAAGCCAGCAGTGCAGGAGGGCGGGACGAATCCAGTTTGGACCTGTGCAGTGCCAAAATAACAGCGTGGCGGCAGGACTCAAACGTGAAAGCTATAGAGGACCCCCCTGTGACAAGAATTACATGGGATAATTTACTGCATTTCCCCCTGCGAGGTAGAGCATGTTGACTTCATGCATTTGTCTGTTTTGCATAAAGTGCCAAGTGCATGCCGTAATTATCAATGCGCATTATATATTAGTATTTTTGAAGAAAATAAAATATTAACTACAAAAGCGTGATCTTCAAATAACGTACCAAGTCAATAGAGCTATACAAAATGTAATAGCAGCAGCCAAAAAAATAAAGCAAAAACTATCCAAAACCGAGCTGCACACAAACAGGCCCCGCGGTTATGGGAGCGCGTAAGTGTCTCCGGTAAGCAGCTCTGAACACTGGTATTTGTAGTCTGCATTTCAATGCAAGGTTACCAGTGTGAACAAAAAACAGTACAAGAAACGAAACCAGAAATGCTCAGCGCACAATGGTCAAGTTATAGGCGATATAAAACGCACATCGCCTCGCAGGAGCCATTGATAAGCTGCCATGAGAGGCTTCATCAATATGAAATTTAATTTAAGAAAAGATCTTCGGATTTAAGGAGGTCAATAGATTACAAGCATGATTAATTTAATGGAATCTTTAAAGATTGCAAGTCAGTAATAGAGCCTATAAGAAGTTCAGAACGTATAGTTCCAAGTGCTGGGTAAAAAATTGCTCGAACTCACTGCCACACTCAGATCTACTTGAGGTGAATATCATAGTTGGGAATAAAATCAGAAATTGCTTATGCACAGTCAAAAAACCGGGCTCTCTTAAACATACATCATGCTTTCATTGTATAACATATTAGGCTGTTATTGTTAGCAATGCAAATTAAATAGAAAGCTAAATGAGAGAACACAAAATAAAAAAGAGATAAGTGAAAAAAGAAAAAAATTGAAAAATGACACGAACCAAAAAAGTGAGACAGGGATCAAATATAAAATAAATATATATGTGCAAAGAATAACGAGATATTTTAAGCTAAAAACCAAGTGAGGCCATAGATCTAAAAAAAAAAAAGTACACTTGCAAGAACCCAAAGAGAGGGAAAATTAGTAGAATTGGGCTCCACGTTCATGGGAAATTGACTCGAATGTCATTGCCCACAAATAGAGAAGGAAGTCGAAAATGTGCTATATTCGAGTGTGTTTTTTCCAATGTTATAAATGGTGGAGCATGATTTACTTTTTTCTGGAACAATACAGTGATTGACATTTCTGGAAGATATTTAGATCTTTCTTGTAGCCTACAAATGCCCGATTAAATCCATACCAAAACTTGGGTGTTAATTTGTCTCCACAGGCCAACTAGCGTCATTTAAACATACCCATTTAACATTAACTCATTTATATTTTGGAATGTGTATAACAGATCCCTAGAGCACACCAAGAAGACATCTAAAAGCATACTAGGTCATATGTATTGAACAATTATAGATTGCATCGCATGTAGAAGTAAGATTTGTGGCAGACTATGATCTAGCATATCGTTCTGCAGAGGTAGCATCTGTTTACTGAGTTATGCCTGCTACATAGGAACTCTTTAATCTAATCACATGCATAATACGGAGTGATGGGAACGCACTGATACTCTAACAACCTGAAGCTGCACTATATCCAGTATAAAGTAACCTCTCACAGACTGCCAAGCGAACAGCTCTTGAAACTCCATTGCTCATGAGGATTTCAAATCTCACGTCCTTTAATTGGATTTTTACCAAGGCATGGTGGCAGAAACATACATCGCCACTATACTTCAAGCCGGCTAGACCGACCAATGTGATGCCATATTTTTGTACTTATTCACCATTTATTGCAGTCTCCTATTGGAACTTACTTCAAATGTGAATTACCTTATCTGTCAATTGTTGAACAGATGCCTGAACTGCTTCAATGTACATTTTTTTCACCCTGATGAAGGTTGGGGTGCACGAACTGAATAACCCTTGTATTGTTGAAGATACCAATCGGGCGTCACACACCAGACCAGGACACTTTGTCTTATCCTGTGATATGGCGCTCAATAGGAATGCTTTTTCTTTAATTTCAATTCGGTTTGCTGCCTCTTATCCCGGACTAACTGCTGCTTATTTCCATCCACTCAGAATTCGATTATTTGTGGGTTGAGGGAACATTGCAGGGGGAAACGTTAACTTGGGTGCTATCTATTCTAATTCAAAAAGTGCTCCTATTCAATTGTGCTTTGGATATGTTCATGTAAAAGGTTAACCAAGTGTAGTTCAGTAGTTTTTATTGCAATTATCACCCCATTGGTGATTGCTGCCCAATATTAAAATGTGCGTGATTTTAGGAATTCGAAAAATAAATATTGTATTTTCACCAACCGGCCTGGTTCATGGTCCATTGTGACTCGGGATGTGCGAGATGGGTCGTGTATCGGCTCAATTTGAATTCATTGAAATTAAAGAAAAAGCATTCCTATTGACCGCCATATCACAGGATAAGACCAAGTGTCCTGGTCCGATGTGCGACGCCCGATTGGTATCCTTAACAAATTGGGGGCTTGAGTCCGAGATTGAGTTTGTTTATTCACCCGTGACAGCCTAGCACAGCATACTGACCTACAAGGTAGCAATACTTTGCGTAGTTGGAATACTGGGTTACACTGTAGAAGCGCCTCCCAAAACCAAAATCCTAAGTGCCAGGCCTGTGTATAAAATTAAAGTTAAATCAACCCCAAAAATAGAAAAAAAGCAATAGAACACAGATTACCCTTACACAAATAAATTAATAAAGGTACGACACTGTCCAAGATGGCCACAGTAGAGATCAACATAGCTAGGGAACACCTTCTGCACAAACTATATGTCAGGGGGGGAATGGCCAGAACAAGATGAAAAAGTCTGGCTAGAAGGAATGACGCAACAGGTCACCGCCATAGACATGGATACATGGCAGGACGGTTGCCTATTACACCAAGCTTTGAGTGAGTTATACATGAATCCAAAAATTAAGGAGGAGCAAATTAAAATTGTCAGAATCGCGGCCTATATCTCTCTTCATATGGGAGTAATGCGTGAAAAGCATGAGGAAAATAGAAGTCTTGTGCAAAATCAATCCGAACTTTTAGCTCAAATCCAGACTGAACTGAAATTAGCGGAACAAAACTTGAAAAAGAGCCAAGATTCTGAGGCAGAATCTAGAAATTACGTAAAAAAATTAAAAGAGGACTTGGCTTTCCGACAGCAGAATAATGTAGACCAAGAGGCCCAATTAAATGCTTTAAGAATGGAGTGCCAAGAAAAGTTTGACTCCTTGGAAGAGGGTCAACTGAAATTAGAACAAGTAAGATACAATAATGCCAGTACAGAGCAAATGGCCATTTTACAGAATCAGATAAAAAGATTGGAAGAGGAAAATCATAAATTAATTATGAGAGTCCTCCACTTTCAATCAGAATTTGATGAAGAGCGCCGGAATTGGGCGCCATAACACAGCAAAGGGATGACCTGGCTGAACAAAGGGCTGCCCTGTGTCAGGAGAAAGAGACCCTCCACCAGGAAATGTGTAATTTAAAAACAAATCTGTAGAGAAGGGAGTCAGATCTTCAGGGACTGACTGGCCTACAAGAAGAATATGACAAATTAATAGGACATAGGAGACAAATGGAACGCGAGTTAGAGCAGGCCATAAAGGCTCTAAATTTGTAGAAAGGGGAAGCTCCCCTCCTACAACAAAAATGCACTCAGGGTGCCCAAACTATACAAGCAGCACAAAGAGTTAATGAGGCCCTATTTGAGGAGAATGATGGACTCCACAAACAAGTGGCAGACAAGTGGCAGCTCAAGAGCGGGTCATAGAGGCCAGTAAAGCCCTGGTAGCCGAGCAAAAGGCTCAGATCTTTGCCTATTATCAAGAGATAGGGGCTGAGAAAGGAAAACTAGCGAGGTTGAAGAAAGAGCAGGCTAGATTTGAAACAAACTGGAGGGACCCGAACAAGTTGAGAGGGACAGGACAACCCCTGATTATAGTATTATGACCTCTGTACTAAGAGACTCAAACCCATTTAATACATTAAACACGGCTGACTTCCTGTCTACTGGTCTATATGCACCAGAAACAATGAGGCAATCAGAATTAAATAGGTTTAGTATGCTGGATCCGACAGGTCAGCGCCCCCCAGAAATGGATGGACGGGCGTCCCTGTATAGATACCAAAACATCAAGGCTGATGTCTCCGACAAGGAAGTCTCCTGTGAGGGGAACGTCAGGGAATTAGATCTACAAAAATATTACCTGCCAAGGGACCAGTTGGTTCAATTTGATGAAAAACCGAATTACATGAGGCCCAAAAAGAGTGTTTTGAAGACCTCCACCCAATCAAGGCAGTGGGGGGGGGGGGATCCTCGGCCAACCATGGAAGCAGGGAGGCGTCAGAAAACTACTCTCCTGTGTGCCACAGGGGAGTAGAAACTAAGCCCCACCATTCTGCAAGCCTCTCCCAAGCTCAAAGAATCAAGGAGTGCCTAGAAGATCAGGAGGGGTCCTCCAACAGTATCGTCTCTGAGTTGGAGGGCGAGTGGACTCGAGTGACTAAGCCAAAGAAGGCAAAGAAACTAAAGAGAGTTATGGCAAAAGACCCCATTAGACAGATTAAGGCCATTAGGAGTTTCATAACTCCATACCACAAACAAAAACGCAAAATATTCTGTCTGGGAACATTTGGAACTCTATGAGCAAATGATGGACACTTTTCACCTGAAAGAAAACCCGAACTGCATAGAGTATGCTAAGTAGAAGTTCTCTCCAGAGTACTGCAGCTTCTTTGCTGGACTGGAGGACCAGAACCATTCAAGATGGCCCACCTACAGGGCGGCCATCTTGAAACACTTTCCGCCAACAGAAACCCCCAAGAGGCTCGCAAAGTGGCCTACAATTTGCAGTGCGGAGAAGATCAGGCCCCACGAGAATTTGTGCAGGAACTAAAACGCGCCTTTGCACAAACTACTAGGAGGGTGCGCACGGATAGCAGGGAGTTTATAACTACCTTTTTTCATGCTCTCCCAAAATATATCATGACCCAGCTGGTGAGGGATTTCCATGAAAAAAAGATCTCTGGACTTGGTAATAGAGCAGGCGACCCGCATTTAAAAAAAATAAAAATGTGGTTAAAAACTCCAAGCCAGCCAACACCCCTGCTGCTGCTAAGGTAGCGCAGGTGAAGGTTGCCCCCATTTTAGACCTAGAAATGGAGGAGTCTAAGAATGCACCAATCCCAAACCAGCAAAACTAGAGGCCATGAAGGCCTTCAGGCCAATCACAAACAGGTGGCAATCAGGGAGGTAATCCTACTAACGGGACCCCTAATTCTCCTGAGTATATAAGCCCCAGGTACAAGGGCAACCGGCCTATCTTGGGGTATGTATGGACTCCTCCAGCCCAATGGGGGTCCTGCCAGATAAGTACTCCACCAGGAAATTTCCCTCAGAAGGGCAGTAATCCCCCAAATCCCGGGTTAAGTTTCTTTCCTCGGTACGCTCAAAACCCCAACCTGCTGGGCAACCCCCCTTTCTTTCCTCGGGTTCAGGAGCTCAGACAACGCAATCCGGGAGAGGC
This sequence comes from Ambystoma mexicanum, assembly GCF_040938575.1. Taxonomy (NCBI): domain Eukaryota; kingdom Metazoa; phylum Chordata; class Amphibia; order Caudata; family Ambystomatidae; genus Ambystoma; species Ambystoma mexicanum. Next base: position 210,729,321 of record NC_090938.1, read on the forward strand.
CAAGGGGGGAGGGCTACCAAAATCCACCATATCCAAGGTACTACGGGAGAAGGGATAGTTAACCTTCCAGTGAACAACCGAGGTATGAGCAAAGACCCCCGTACCAGCCGGAACAGGTGTCCCAACTGGAGCGCCAGGTCCATAACCTCACCCAGGATCTGGGTCGCATGTTGAGGGCTCAACAGAACCCTCAGATGAACATGGCGGCTCAGAACCCCACATACCAAGGGTCTGGCACCCCAGAACAATGATGGGGAGAGAACCCAGACAAGTCACCGGTTCCAGAGGAGGAGGCACGGGGGAAGGGGGTGTAAAGCTCTAGAGGAAGCTTCCTTCCTCACCCGTGAAAAGCCCCTGGACACCCATGAACCGGAACAAAAATCTCCTGCCCCTGAAAATCTGCCACCCCGGGAACAAAGGGTGGGTAGGAGAAATAGAGACAGTAAAAAGGCCCATTTTGGGGAGGAAGTTAGTGTCCTCCAATTTGAAGGGGAAGGGTCTTTCCTGACCCTGTCATGCATTTCTTTTAAGGTATGAACCGGTGCTGTGTCGCTTGCATTTCTGTTCCTCAAATAGGATAAAAAAGCATTTTTTGGGTCGCATTTTACAGTGGCAGGCATCTGGAGGGCCTGTCCCTATGAAAGGCGCTGGGAGCTTGCAGAACACTGTCGGGAGAGCGATTCGATTCAAAGTACTGCCCATTTTGATGACAAAAATCTATCGAATGTTACAATTTGACCTATTTCGTCCAGTACTATTCGATAGATTTTTATAAATACCGAACATGTGTTGCGGGGGCATCACCCGCTCCCCATGTTCAGTACTTTTGGTCTACGGTGGTTGCAGAAGTGTTTTCCCCTTTTTCCTCAAAATTGGAGGTGGGGACAGAAAAAAAGAATAACGAAAATGGGACCCTGCAGAGTCGGATCCGACCCACATTAGAAGGACGGATCTGGCACCGCAGGGTTTCAGGGGAAGCGGGGAAGCAGCATCGACCAAGCAGTTAAGTAGGGGAGGGGGTGGGGTGGTGGTGAAAGGTACATTTTGGGTTGTTTGGCTGAAGTGCAAATCAAGTCGCAGCAAAACTGACTACGGTCAATTCCGCCGCAAATAACTACACTTCGGTGAAACAACCCAGAACACCATTCAAGGCAGCTGGCCAGCGCACAATTTTTTTTTTAAACTTCTTTTTATTATTCAGCGTGGCAGCAAAACACAAGCGAACAGCGTCAGGCATTACAATATGAATACAGTATACATAATGCAGGTGCGCAGAGGATACTACACATAATAAAACAATCAATGGGCACAATCACAGCATGGAGAGGGCAACAGAAGACTGTGGTAGGGGTGAGGACCCGAGCTGGTGGGGGGAAGTAGGCGGGGGGGAGGTATCCGGTGTCGCGATTAGATCGGACATGTAAGAGCGGAACCTGAGCCAGACATTCCTAGGCCTGGAGTGGGCGGGTTGCATATGGGACCAAGCTTCCTCAGAGTCCGAGGCCCACGTGACCGCTCTCAGCCATTGGGCGTGTGTGGGAGGTGAGGGGCGAAGCCAGCAGAGCAGGATGGAGCGCACCGTGAGTAGCAGGCAGAGGCCAGCTAATTTTTTGGAATCACGGGAGAGGCCTGGGAGGTCATGAAAGAGGCATACCACCGGGGAAGGAACAATGGGATGGTCGAGCACAGCAGACACCGTCGAGCAGACTGCCTCCCAAAACTGTGAGAGGCGGGGGCAGGACCAAATCATGTGAATGTAGTCGGCATCGTCCCGGCCGCATCTAGGGCAGCTGGAAGGGTGCTCCCTGGACATGCGATGTAGTCTGATCGGGGTGTAGTGAAACCTATGTAGTACTTTGAACTGAATGAGTTTAAACCGGGAGTTGAAGGACACTCGATGTGTGCGCTCGCATAGATGTGCCCAGCGCTCATCCGACATTTCAACACCAAGGTCTACCCTCCACGCACGCTTCAGTTTGGCAAAGTCTGGGACAGATCTGGATTGTAACATAGTGTATAGCCTGGAAATGTTACCCCTCATGGGCCCAGGGGAAGTGAGCTCCTCAATAGCAGGGTCGTCCGGTGGCAACGCGGGGAACGTTTGGTAGTTACGCTTAAGGGTCCTGCGGAGGGATGCGTATTGAAGCCATACACTCTGGCCACTCCTCAGGGGCAATGGGAGATCGGGCCATACAACAAATATACCCTGGTCAAACACATCACGTAGCAACTCGTAGCCCGCGTCCGCCCAGCGACGAACCGTGCCTGATGGGACCCGCGGGACCCCCGGGAGGAAATTCCAAAGAGGGAGGTTGCCATGGAAGGCGTAAGTAGTCTTGATTAGCCTCCACATCTTCGCTAATGCGATGGACGTGCAGGCGACCGGGCTCTGTGAGTCCAGTGCCAAGGGAGCGGGTTGTATCACCAAGGAGCGGATGTCACGGTCACAGACCGCAAGCTTCTCGAGTCGGACATGCGGGGGAGGGTCCATTGTATTAAACCAGTAAGAAGTGTATTGGATTTGGGATACCAGCCAGTATTTAAGAAAGTCAGGGGCACCGAAGCCCCCGTTAGACATGGGAGTAGACAGGGTATCAATTTTTAGGCGGACCGCACCTGAGTGCCAGAGAAAGGAATTCACAGTACGGGTCAAGTCGCGGAAGAAGCCCCCCCCCCTGGCCACAAGGGTATGTTAGTGAACATGTAAAGCAACTGGGGCAACACCACCATCTTCAACAGCCCTATACTGCCTGCCAGGGAGATCGGGAGTTTGTCCCAGACCCGGACCTTAGCCGTCAGGTGCGTGAGGTACTTCTGATAGTTTTCCTGGAAGGTCAGCGCCTGCTGGCGCGTTACCACTATTCCCAAGTAGGTAAATGTGGATTGAGCCCATGTGAAACCAAAGGTGTTGTGAGGAGGGAGAGTGCATTCCGTGAGTGGGAAAAGAGTGGATTTCGAGCAATTCACTTTAAGGCCAGAGATTCGACCAAACTGAATGATGTCCTCCAGTATTGGGGGTTAGTTGATGGAGGGAGAACGCACAAACAACAATGCGTCATCTGCATATAGGGACACTATGTCTGACTGGCCCGCAGTGCGGAGGCCTCTATGAGCGTGGAATTGGCGGAGCATATCAGCGAAGGGCTCTATTGCTATAGCGAAGAACAAGGGAGAGAAGGGGCACCCCTGTCTCGTCCCTCTAGCGATCTCAAAGAGGGGGGAGCAACGGTCGTCGGTACGGACCCTGGCCACAGGGGTAGAGTAAAGCAATCTGACCCAGGAGAGAAAGGAGGGGCCGAATTTGCAGCTCTCGAGAACCCGCCATAGGTACCTCCATGAAACCAAGTCAAACGCCTTTTGCATGTCGAGGGTGACAGCCACTGCGTGCGTCTCAGGACTGATTCTGTTAATTATGTTAAATAGGCGCCTCAGGCTCAGGGAGGTAGAGCGACCCGGGATGAAACCCGCCTGATCTGGATGGATAATAGATGGCAGGAAGGGAGCTAACCGGAGCGCCAGAGCCTTGGCGTATACTTTGACATCACAATTTATAAGTGAGAGCGGGCGATATGAACCACATTGCGAGGGGGGATTTACCAGATTTAAGTAGTACTGTGATTGTGGCCTCACGGAGTGAAGGGGGAATACACTGGACTCCACAGACTCTTCACAAAGAGCCAGCAAGTGAGGGAGCAGCTGTGACTTAAAATGCTTGTAAAATTCGACCGGGATACCGTCCGAGCCGGGGGCTCGCCCCGAGGATAAGGAGTCAATGGCGTCTGACAGCTCCTCCTGTGTGAGAGGGGAGTCAAGGGAGGCCGCGGCCTCCGGGGACAGGGCTGAGAGAGGAAGGGCATCGAGAAAGGAGTCGATCTCCTCCACTGATACCTCATCTGAGTTAGAGTATAGGGTTTCGTAGAATATGAAAAATTCCCTGTTAATGTCTTGCGAAGAGGCAGCCATGGAGCCGTCAGGTCTCTCAATTCCGAGTATGTGTGGGGACCCCGTCTCGTGATGGATCAGTCGTGCCAGAAACCGACCGGGGCGTTCCCCTTCCCCGTACCTCCTCGCCATGCCAGGACTATCCAAAAACCTTTGTTCACGATCCGCGAGGAATCGGAACGTGTCCAATTCCATCCCTATGTCAGCCAGGTTGCCCGGGGTGGAGTGAAGTGAACATGTAGCTTCCAGGGAAGAGAGTCTGGATTCACTAGCGGCAAGATCTCTCCGGATTGACTTAAGGACCCCATTCTCTTTGGACAACGCAATCCCTCTAACATAAACCTTAAATGACTCCCATAAAGTGGCCTGAGACGTTACCGAGCCCGTATTAGTCTCGAAGAATTCTTCAATCGACCGCTCGAGCTCGGAGCAGAACTCCGGGTCCAGTAAGGAGAGGGGTTTCAACCTCCAGTTGCGTGTCCGGCCGGGATCAGGACCCCAACCGATGGTCACAGTAACTGGAGAGTGTTCAGACAGGGTTCTGGGAAGGATCATTAACTGTATAACGCTCTTAACCAATTCGTTGGAGATCACCCATCTGTCAATCCGGGAATAGGAATCGTGGACTGAGGAGTAAAAAGAGTACACACGGGAGTCCGGGTAGAAGAACCTCCATGCGTCTACCATGGCGAGACGGGGCAGGGATGATAGTGCAGCATAGGCTGCCCTGGAAAGTTGACGGGGCCTGGATCCAGATCTGTCGAGGGCTACATCGAAAATCGTGTTGAAGTCGCCCCCCCAAAGGATGGGGACAAGGGGGAAGCCATCAAGGAGGGACGTGACCTGTACATAAAAATCAGGGTCATCTAAGTTAGGGCCGTAAATGTTCAGCAGGACCACCTCCATGTGTTGGAGCGCAGCATGAAGCAACACATATCTGCCTTGAGGGTCTATTTGTGAGGAAATAAGAGTAAACTTGAGGCTCTTGTGAATGAGGGTCATGACCCCGCGGCTTTGGGTAAAGAAGTCGGTAAAGGATCTATGGGGACCCCAGGTTTTGGCAAAACGCATACACTGTTCCGCGCGAGCATGTGTCTCTTGTAAAAACAGAATCTTGGACCCATGACGCTCGGCCTGCAACTGGAGCTGCCTCATCTTTTTAGAATTGCCCAACCCACGTACGTTCCAGCTCATGAAGGTCAGGTCACTCTCGGTCACAGATGCAGTGGTGGTTGTAAAAGAAAAAATGTCAATACCCAGCGGGCCAATTTCACAGCCCTGCAGCACCAAGTCCTGAGTACCACCTCGCGGTCCGCCTTCGCTGCCAATGCCAACTTTTTAACAACATAACCCCCGACATGACCCACCCCCACCCACACCCCCCCCCCAAACAGAGGGATGACAATCCCAACCCCCCTCAACCAAAACCAAACCAGAGGCATCAGCGCCTGGGGGCCTGAAGGCCGGACTGGCCACCGCAGTCCGGGCTGCGGCAGATCCAAATAAGACAAAAGGTGCCCACAGTAGACATTTGCAAATAACTTGAACGGGGTTCTGGCCCATGTTGATGTGGCACATTATTTGTAAAGTGAACAAAACAAGCAGATTCCGGAATAGAGGATCAAAGTGACCCAGATGCAGGAAGGCGGCCGTGCCTGGCCTCTCCTCGTCGGGATAGAAGGATAACTGCAAAACCGTGATCAGAGGAGAGGGGTCAGCCAGGGAAATGTTCGTCGATAAACCTGGAGGCCTCCTCCGGGATCGTGAAAAAAAAAAACCTGGTTGGCGTGTTCTATGCAGAGTTTGGCAGGATAGAGCATAGCGTATTTGACTGAGTGATCTCGCAGCCTACGTTTCACAGCTTGGAAAGTCTTGCGTTCAACGTTGGACGGCCGTTGAGAAGTCCGGATAAAGATGAATCCTTGCGCCATCCAGTAGTAGCTCACCTTTAAGTCTGGCGGCCCTGAGGAGGGCAGCTCGGTCACGAAAGTTCAGCACCCGGGCTATGATGGGCCGAGGTGGAGCACCGGGCTTGGGTTTAGCCGTCAGGGCTCGGTGTGCCCGCTCAATGGCGAAGTGCGGGGAGAGCTTGGGAGAATCCAGGAGCGAGACCAATGTATGCTCAATAAAGTCCTCCATTGGTTCATGAACTTCATTCTCGGGAACCCCGATAATGCGGAGGTTGTTACGCCTCGATCGGGATTCCAAGTCCTCGTTCATCTTCTCTACCTCGAGGACTCGGTTGGAGAGAGCAGTGACCTCAGAGCGCAGGGCACCCAGTGCATCCTCTGCGGAACCGACCCGTGTCTCGACCTCTGACACTCGGCTATCGGTCCGCTCGATGTGGGCCTTAATAGAGGATATAGTACCGTTCATGTCATCCAGTTTTGAGTGGAGTGCAGTGAAGCCCTCACGGATAAAGTCCATCATATTTTGGGATTCCGGTGCTGTGGCGGGTGGTGATGGAACAGGGGCCTGCTCAGCGGTCTCCTCTGATGATCTCCACGCAGCCTTCGCAAACATGTTGATGGAGCTCTGTTTCCTCACCCCTCCCTTGGTCATCCTGACGATGTTGGAGGTCGAGTGAGGGTGAGGGGGGGAACCACAGCAGCCCTGGGAGAGAGGCAGGGGGGAGCTCGGACCCTGTACCACGTGAGGGAGAATGCGGAGTATGGTATGAAACAGGGAGTAATGCAGAGGGAGCCTTGGCTGTGAATCCGTGTAGATGCGGTATTGCGGTTACCAGTGTAGGCCGCGGGGTCTCAGCCAGCCCAGGGATGGGGGCGATGACGCCCAGCGGACACTGTGAGAGCAGGAATCCAAATATGAGTGGCCAAGTGCGATGAATGGAGAGGAGCGCCTCCAGAGCAATGCTCCACAGGGTAGACAGGCCGCAGCTTCGAGCACAGCGATGAAGGATAGGGCAGGCAGCCGATAAACAAAAGGTCCTGTGTAGAGCAGTGGCACTTAGATCACCGTGGCCCCCTCAGATCGTAGGAGTCCCCCAAGAATGAGGACACATGCGGCCCGCGAGGTCCAAGGCTCCCCTGATGGGGCGTGAAAAAGAGTCCGCGAGGCACCCAGACAAATGCAGGCCAGGGAAAGCGCCAGGCCCGGGGCGACACCAACCGTTAATGGGCCCAGAGGCTGGGGGCCGCCGGCGGATAATCCGCGAGGTACTGCAGGGAGGGGGTGAGGTAGTGCTGCCGCCCAGGGACGTCCGCGGGGCCTCCCCGCCCCACGTACCTGGTGGCTGCGAGGATCCAGTAGCAGCACGTGTGTCCCCCGAGCGCTGGGGCCTCGCTGTCAGCGGAGGGCGGGGGGAGCTCCCGCCGAGTCGGCACCACGGCGAAGCCCAGCAATTGAAGGGAGGGGCCCGGGCAGCCCCGATGCAGGGCAGACGTCTCTCCAAATGCGCCCAGCACCAGCGGCCACGGCCGCCCAAGCCGGCGGTGCGCGGCCTCAGGGTACGCCCGGACCGTCTCCAGATCGCACCACCAGCCAGGACAGAGGCGGACCGCCGCCTGCTGGCGCACATCCACCGGGGCCAGAACACGCCACAGGCCTCCAGGCGAGTCTGTCCTCAACTCCGCCGGGGCCGGGCTTGGCGCGCGGGAGCGCCGCAGGCAGGCGGGGGGATGGTCACGGCGGCGCCCGAAGACAGCTCTCCACAGCTCCGTTTTTCGTCAGGATTCGGTCTGCAGGGTCCCTGGGGTAGCGGCTCCAAAAGCGTGTAAGCCGGGATCGGCTGCCAGGTGGTGAAGGTACCGAATTAGGATCTTGCGATCTGCCGGCCACGGAGCTCGAGCTTCAGGCGGCCATCTTGTTCGGCGCTCAGGCCAGCGCACAATTTGCGCTACAGCTCAAGCCTGTGGAAATGCGCCGGTCACCTTTGAGAATAAGGTGACCTGCTCATTTCCAAAAATGGGTTGTCTAAAAATAGCATATCCTCCGTTCTTTTTTTAAATGCCCCATTATTTGAGGAACTGGGTCAAAATCTACATTTAAAAAAAAATTTAAAAATGGTTATACTATGAGAGAGAGGGAGGGAGAGTGATGGGTGAGATGTGAAGTGATAGGCAAGAAAGCAGAGGGAGAGCAGTGGGTCAGAGGAGGAAGCGCTGCACAAGAGAGCAGAGGAAGCAGTGATGCTGAGGGCCAGAAATCTGAGAGCGAGCAGAGATACAGAAAGTAGCGGGAGCGTGTGGTCAGTGAGCCAGAAAGCAGAGAGGAAGCGGTTGGCCACAAAGAGGCAGTGAGCTGCAGATTGGGAAAAAGGATGAGGGAAGAGTGCAATAGAATGGGAGAAAGGATGCAAGATGCAGAAGCAGCACAAAAGAATGAAGGACTGTATATTGTGGGAGGAATTGTAGAGTGTAAGGTGTGAGTTGGGAGTATGATTTGGAGTGTAGCAGGGACTGGGCAGTGCAAATTGTGACTTAACAGTGTAACATAGCACGTGAGTATTTGTATGACAGAGTGAGAGGTTAAGGAATGTAAGTTGTGATGGAGAGTTGGTGAGATGTGTGTTGGTGAGAGAGGTGTGTGGCTGTTTGGGGGATTGGAGAACATAAAGGGGAATATTTTCAGCATTACAATTGATAATGATCAATTTAGTTCATATTATTAAATAGGCATGAACATTAAACCATAAATGCCAAATCAAACACTGTTCTGCCAAGCCAGAGACATCTGGGACTCTTCCTATTAAATGAATACAAAAGATACATAATGATACCCTGTCTCTTGCAGCCTTGCACTCTGCCTATTTCCTGCAATGTGGCAATATTACACCCTCCAGTTAATACAAAATGTCCCGCAAAAATGCTGCAATAAATAAAGGTTTGTGCTGCAAAATTTGCCATTTCATGCCGCAAAATTTGCCATTTAATGCCGCAAAATCCTGGAAGGTCTGTCTAGGGGGAACAAGTACATGTTAAACGTAACATGCTTGTTTACCAAACGGGTGAAATGTCTCCTGGCCCCAAATTGCAAGTCAGAAAAAGCAGCTGCCCTGTTGATCAACCACATCTTCTCACGTTTTGGCCTACCCCAAAGGATTGAGTCAAATCGAGGCAGTCACTTCACCAGTGAAGTGATGACAAAGATGTGGGAGATACTTGGGGTAAAAAGGAAACTTCACATTGCATACCGCCGGTCCTCTAGAGGGGGAGTTGAGAGGTACAATAAAACAATTGTGAGCATTCTAAAAAAGTTTGTGGCAGACTCTGGGCCAAGTTGGGACATCCGATTATCGCTTGTCCTGATAGCCATCAGATCTACACCTTCTTCTGCAACCAAGAGGTCTTCATTTGAACTGATGAGTGGACTGATATTTGAACTGAATCTCGTCCTTATCTCAGAGCATAAGGACTGGATGGCAGACGAAATGGCCGCCGAGCCATCCTGAGGCCTAGGATCCAGCCGTGCCGGAAGGGAAGGCCGCTCTTCCTCACCATCGTCGTCTTTCTCGGTTATCTCCCGAGGATCTTCCTGACAGGATCGAACCTTCTCGAATTGGACTTCGAGGTTCCTCACGGCCTCGGTCAGTTCCACCTCCGAGGCTGACTCCGAGCTCGAGGAGGGTACCGTGCCCCCCCTCGCTTCTTCCATCATGACGGCCACAACGATGGGCTGAAAAGAGGATTCCCTCCTTGGCGGCAGGGAAACTCTAGTCCCGGAGGCAGTCTCCGCTGGCGGTGTCTCTGCCGGCTTGGCCAGAGTCGCCGCGATAGCCTCGATAGAGGCCTTCGCCTGCTGGGTAGGGGCCTTCACCACCTTAGGTGCGTCCCGGGCCTTCTCCTTTGGGGGAGGGGCGACGCCTCGCTCCCCCTCTTCCGAGATCGGACGGGGCTTCTCCCGAAGCTTACCCGGGGTCTCAGACTTTCTCTTCCCCGAACCGGAGCGTTGGCTCGTGGTTGCCCAGCCATATTCACATTGTGCTCCATCGGAAAAGAGCATTATTCCAGAGTGGCAGGCTGTGCCAGCCAAATCTGAGAAAATCAACAAAAGCTTTACTTCCACTGCACGGAAAAACCCTTAAACGTTTGCTTAAAAATGTCAAAAATCACAGCTTGAAAAGAAATTCTAGCTTTCTGTGCATATGTCAATTTCAGTGCATCTGTGGTCCAAGCAAAATTGCTGTATAAAGGAACTAACTATGCCTGAAACAATATGGGAATCCAGATGGAAGAGCAAAACCGAATTTGAAAGGAATATGCCAGCTTTCACCACGTGTCAAAATGGGCTTTTGCAAATCAAAGAAGAAAATGCTAGTTTTAAAGCTACTATGTTGAACAAAAACACATCCTGTGAAATGTATATATGAGAGGTTTTACTCAGCAGGCTTTTCTCTGATTCAGGACAAAAATAAAAAAGATAAGGAATTCTAAGGCAGTGGCTACATGTGGGGACAATCAGCCCAAAACAGGTTTTTGCTGGGAGGATGCTATCAACAAAAGGGCCCTCAAAGTAGATATCTCTCTCTCTCACACACACAACACACAAACACACACACACACACACACGTAATAATTGCTACCTTTACAGACTTCGGTCTGTGCTCCAGTCTCTTACAATGGGATTTCTGGGACACAGATGTGCGAAGTGAAAAATCACACCTCCCTGTGACTTCTACAAAAAGCTACAAGGAAAACTCCATGACACCCCTGGATTGCAGGGGGTAGCTTGGAAGATATACCCATATATTGGGAACAATACTAAAGATTTGCTTCCAAAGACTATTTTATAAATAAAAAACTTGTAAGACTTTTATCTTTGGCACAGGACTGTGCAAAAATGTGAAAAGTTAACAGTTTAAATGTGATTTTATGGGCTTTCATTTAAGACGTCATAGACTTCACCGCCACATGGGGAATAGAAATGGCAGAGAATTGGGTATTATAAGGAAAGTATCCATGATGGCATTGCGAATGTTAATACTTACATCCTTTGTGATAATCCACACCCATTTATAAAGTTATAGAATTTTAGGCTGAATATTTCATACTCAAAATGACTAAAATGTATCAAAAGGGCGAAACAATGTCTCACAAGCTGAAGAATTGGTCGGCTATGCTCTACACAAAATATGTAATCTGCCTATGTAATTGGTTAAAATGCCACAACTGTACAAATGTGTAAATTATGTTCAGGTTCATTTTTGGCCTGTGCGAAGTCTTTTCATCTCATAAAATGCAACCTCATGAACTGAGTTACCTCCTAGAGGAGGTAACCAACATTGATTGTCCTATTCAGTTGTTTAGAGAGTGCTCAGATACGCCTGCCCCACTATATAGTCTATGATGTCACTATGCATTATAAATAAGAGATCCTGACAGGACTCCAGACACTCTCTTCTGAATTTCCTGATCTTCAATTCATCCTGCCAGACTCCAGAGCCCACTGCAAAGCCAAAGCATAGCTGATTCCAGATTTCACTGCCAGGCCAAAGCATAGCTGACTCTACTCCAGCAAAGGCCTATATTCAGAAAATCCCACTAAAATCCCATTAAAAAGGGGAAAGCTGTGGTACCCTTTTTGGGAAGCATCCTGAAACCAGACCGGCTTCTTGCCACTACCTGCATGCCCGCTGACCTTTAGTATCCGGTGAACAGACCTTGCCCAGCTGTCTTTTGCCAGGAGAGTCCGTTATCCGGTGACCAGAATCTTTCGTGACCAGAACCCGGTGACTGTCCAAAAATCCTAGATTCAAAAGTGGACTGAGTATTTTCCCCACCCCATAGAAACACATAGCCTATCCACATTGACTTTGTCTTTGTTCCACTGTCTAAGTAATCCTATCCATACCCCGGTAACTTGTTAAAACTGTTAGAAGCCTTTTCCTATTCCTGTTTGTCCTGCATAGATCATAAGCCCTCAGTCATATTTGGAATAATCAAAGTAATTTCCGGATAAGGTTGAACACTGGGGTGACGGGGTTGACGTTGCGAATCAACCTTGGATCTTACTGTGTCCCTCTTTATCAATATAGTCTTAATAATCTAGTTTAAGTCAAACCCGTTCTTTTCTCAGCTGATTTTCTTTTCTCTTTCAAGACTTCATTTTACCCAAATCAAACCTTTTTCTATCTTGCCTATCTCACCCAGTTTGGTAGCTGCAGACATCATTTCACCTCTATATTATCCCTGTGAAATACATCTGTCTCCCAACCCAAAAACTAAAATCCAAGTATTTCACCAGTTTTTCCTCAAATTCGTTTGTCATTTTAAACGGGAATTGAGAAAATTGCAACTTTCCAATGTGTCATTCGGCTGCAGCAGGTTCTAGCTTTCCACTTGTTTTAGAATTGTATGCCTTTTGTTGCTCCATTGCCTTGTGATTGCTAGTGTTTATGCCTTACTGCCTTTGTGCGAAATCATATTTGCCTCATAGATTTTACTGCATATGAATTATTTGTCAATTTCCGAGTGTCATTTTATGCCATTGTAAAGGGTTTAAAATCTTTTTTTCCCTCTTATTTTGTGAGGGAAGGTCGGATTGATTCCGTTTGCTGCCTCCTACCCCTGACTACCTGCTGCTTCTTTCCATCCACTCAGAATTTGATTATTTGTGGGTTGAGAGAACATTGCAGGGGGAAACCTTAACTTGGGTGCTATCTATTCTAATTCAAAAAGTGTTCCTATTCAATTGTGCTTTGGATATGTTCATGTAAAAGTTTAACCAAGTGTAGTTCAGTAGTTTTTAGTGAATGCTGCCCAATATTAATATTTGCAGGATTTGTGAATTCTAAAAATAAATAAATATTATATTTTCATCAACCAGCCTGGTTCATGGTCCATTTTGACCTGGGATATTTGTAAAAGGGTGTGTGCGACGGGTCGGGTATCGGCTCAATTTGAATTCATTGAAATTAAAGAAAAAGTATTCCTATTGAGCACCATATCACAGGATAAGACCAAGTGTCCTGGTCCGGTGTGTGACGCCCGATTGGTGTCCTTAACAGTATACAGATAAATGCATTTCTTTGGATTTCTTTTTACAATTCTTTCAACTGGATGAGTTTGCATAGGTTTAATTAAAGCTCAAGTAATACATTTGTCTAAAGGTTATATATTTAGTTATTGTTTTTCATTACGACCACACATCATGTTTTGTTGCATCCACCACTTTGAATGACTCAGTCTCACACTTCTTGGGTCTTTATGGTTTGTTGTTTTTGTCAAATTCCAATACTAATTTTTTCATTGCCTTTTTTATGCCCATTGTCTTTGCATTACGCTTGATGTGCTATTCCAACAAAAAGCAATCTTTGCCTGTTACCCAGAAGGGAGGACCTTTTCCTTGTGCTAAACAGGAGCTCCACTTAATGACTTTTCATCAAATCTGTATTTCAATACTGGAGTTGACTGTTGCATACATTTTCGGGATATCTTGCATATAGAAGACGTTTCACAGAGATTTGAGAAAAAAAGCATAAGTATCAGGAATGTCTAATTGCAGCCTATCAGGTCCAATGGCATTGTTTGTAATGCACATAGGCATAACTGAATCTAATATTTCTTCACATGGTGAACTTGGGTCGGCAGCTAACACTTGTTTCTGAAAAAACATCAAGGCATAATGGTTTGGCAATTTGGATGGCAGAAAAGGGTCAACTAAAATGTCTCGGGTGTGTGGTGCTTTTAGAAACATTACTCCAATGGTTGCACAGATTTTACAAGCTCAGACAGCAGAGCTATCCTTGAGGAAGACATTTCAATTCGATTACCATTTTTCTAAGCTTACTCCCACTTCAGTTGTCAAACAAATTTATCAAAAGTATTGACTCAATTCATGAATTTCTTTGGAGTAAAATACCACCCATAATTGTGTCAAACCCGTAAAGACTTCTGTGGTATTAGGGGAAATCACCAACTACCAACCTAAACACAAGGGAGTGACAAAGTTAAGTAAGTTAGCCGGGTCTGTGGCTCAGTGGACGAATGCATCCACTACATGAGACTGTTTGACCTCATGGTCACAGGTTCAAGTCCCGGCAAGTCCACTGAGACCTTCATCCTTCCGAGGTCAATTAAATGAGTACCAAGAAAGAAAGAAAGAAAGAAAGAAAGAAAGAAAGAAAGAAAGAAAGAAAGAAAGAAAGAAAGCTATATCTCAGAGCCTGGCAGACCAGAGGAGAGAAATGTCAAAGCTTGTTGAGGGCCGTATCTCACACCTTGTGTGAAGGATCAGAAGCAGGAGACAGACCAGTATTTGCCAATTCAAGGCAAGTTATCTACAGGGCAGAGGGCAATGTGTGTTTGGTAACAAATTAATGGTATGACCTGGCCTGTGGCCTAGGCTGGTAGGCTCAAAATAAAGATATTGGTGCAGCACGGACAAAGGCCTCAAGCCGAGCTAGTGCGACCTCAAGAGACTGCAACACGTTCGGCTGTGGCGACTGACCATGGCTGAAGGCCATGGCTAGTGGGCCCGGAGGAAACTAATGTATAGCAAAACCCATGAAATTCAGTGAAAAACCATTTGTTAAGAGAGCAAAAGTGTTCAGATTTAACGCAACAAAACTCCTGAAATTCAGCAATCGCCTTTCAATAAAGTCCATCTCGGAGAAGAAAATGCATCACACTAACCAAACCGTGATAGGGGTTAATGGCCAGGAGTGGCCCTGGGAGAAAAAAAAAAGCGATCAAGGGGACTAAGGGGACCATGGTAAGAGAAGGGGGCACTTGGTGAGTGCCTGTGAAGACAGGGAAGAGTTTGGGATTTTAAAGCGTTAGCAGGGGAATACCAGAGGAATCCCGCGGGCATGGGTAGTTCAATGCTGCTGTATGTGTAGTTCATTGACATTGGGGGAATCCTGTGTGAAAGGGCATAGAAGTAATTTTACACCTGCAGTGATCACATCTCCTAGGCAGGGAGCAATGGGTCTCCGAGCTGAAAGTTATGGCTACTGGGCCCCAAAGAAACCTATTGGTTCAACATGTACAGTGTCCACAGCCAAAGGCCGTGGCAACTGGTCATGGCTGGTGGGCCCCGAAAAAAACTATTGGTGCAACACGTACAGTAGCCACGGCTAGTGGGAACCAAAGAAACCCATCAGCTCAACATGTACAGTGTCCACGGCCGATGGCCATGGCTAGAGGGCCCCAAAAAAAACTTTTGGTGTAACATGTACAGTGGCCACGCCCAAAGGCAATTACTAGTGGCCCCAAAGAAACCCATTGGTGCTACATGTACAGTGGCACACAGATAAAAGTCAAGGCCACTGGCTAGCGGGCCCCACGGAAACCTATTGGTGCAACATGCACTGGCGTAACGGGGCCCTCTGCAGTGCTTGGGCCCCCTAGCACATGTCCTGGGATGGGGGGGGGCCTCCCATTTTCAGAAAAAAAAATATATTTTTTCAAATTACTTTTTTTCCCCTTATGTTTCTTGTTGAATTCACTCTACATTCATAAAGAAATTATTTCTATAACAAATAATTTCTTTATGACGGCAGAGTAACTAAAAAAAGAAACTTTATTTTTGAAGTCCGAGGGCTCCCCCATGACATGGAAAACCCCAGGCTGTAGGCCTCCATGTCATGCTGGGAGCCCTAGGACTTCAAAAAGAAATAATTTCTTTATGAAGGCATAGTGACTTCAAAAATAAACTATTTCCGTTATGGTTCAGTCCTTAACGGAAATCATTTTTTAATGAAGTCAGAGTGACTTCAAAAAGAAAATTTCTTTTTTAAGTAATAGGGGTCCCCTCAACCCCATGACGTGTGTGGGTGAGTGTATTTTGAAAGGGTGCACAATTAAATGTGTAGGTGGCTGCCTGTGTGAGTGTATGATGAAAGAGTGCACACAAATGTATGGGTGGCTGGGTGTGCGTGTACGGCAAAGGGTGCACATTTAAATGTATGGGTGGCTGGGTGTGCGGCAAAGGGGCGGGGGGGAGGTGTGTGTGTGTGTGTGTGTGTGTGTGTGTGTGTATATATATATATACACATATATATGGTGAATGGTGTGTGTTCTTGTGTTCAGGGGTGCAACAAAACTTACATTTTGGGGGGCTAATCCTTCAAATGTTGGGAAAGGCGCTAACTTCACGGGCGGTGGGGGAGGGGCAAACTTATTTGTGTGGGCGGCATCCAACTTCTTTACACATTTTAATGAGACTTAGTGCAGTTTCAATGTTACAAGCAGTTAACTCTCTCCTTTAAGTCTGAAGCACCCACACTTATGGACTGCTTTGAGAATGAGCGGTCTCCTGTTCCCTCTCTACCCTTCCAATCACTCCCCTGGCATGCAACCACTAAACCCAGATCACAATTTAAATTGGCTAAATAAATTGCCATTTGAATGTAGGTACTAACAGTGAGATGCTTTATGTTAATAATTGCTGAGCCCTTGTTAACAGCGAAACCCAGGTGCTGTTTAACATCTGTGTGCTGTACTGTCCGGCAACTGCTCTGAAGGTCAGCCAGGTTGAGTCAACAGAGCCCAAAAGTTCAGTGGGAGGGGCCGGAGTGCTGAAGCCCAGTCACCTCAATGGTGTTACGCCACTACTTGCGTTTAATGCCTCGATTACTTATTAGTAATCGTCATTTCTCCTAGCCCTATTCTTCCTCGTCCCTGTACTTGTGTATGAGGCAGTACTTGCGTATGAGGCACTTTGCCTCCTACAAAAGTACTGGGAGGAGGTAGAGGTAAATGGAGGTAATGCCTGACTTAGCTACCTGTAATCTTCATTACTCCTAGTCCAACACTTCCTCATCCCAGTACTTACCTATGAGGCTTGGAGCCCAATACGTAAGCTCTGGGACAAGGAAGAGGGACGTGAAGGTTATTCTGGGCCAATAAGCTGATTTTGGAGGTTGCGGTAGGGGGGTGGGAGGGAGAGGGGATGTGTGGAGGGTGGGATTGTGAGATACTTCATAATGGCTGTCCATGTCCAGGCTAAGCGGGCATGATATGTGGTATTAGTGGCTAGAGGGGCATTTTGGTGCAGCCAGTCTAGGAATTCCTCCGTTTGGCCGACTTTTTTTTTTAACTGCGTATTTCTGATAAAGGAGTCCTATCTGTTTCTTACTGCAGCATTGTATATTTTTCTGGGCATTTGTGATAAAATTATATAAGTAATTTATAACACACCTGTACACAAGTGTTAATAGGTGCAACAAGAAACGGGACGAAAGATAGAGGGAGGACAAGACAAACGATCTTACTAGGCCTTGTGTCGTTCAGATCGTACAAGTGCGAGAACGGGAAATGCAAGGGGAAAGAGGGGTGGGGGAGTGCAAGGAAGAGGGAAGGGGAAAACAGGGCAGTAATGCACTGGGTAAGTGCAGCCAGAGCAGCGCAGCTCTGGGTAGTACAAGGAAAACAAGGGACTGTAGGGTTACAGTTACAGCCCCTAAGTGTGTGGTATGCTCGGAGGCAGTGCAAGGGTGAGTGATCAAGAAAGAGCCAAAACTCAGTTAGACTCTGAGGGTAGCCAAGCAACCAGTCGGTACAGCAGACAGGTAGGACATCAGGGGAGGGAGAGAGAAAGCAGAGGGGAAGAGTACTGTTTTTAGCTGCTTACGGAACTTCAGGTGGTCCGCTCAAGTTTGAGAGATGCAGGGAGGACATTCCAGAGGGAGGCACCTGCAGCGGAGAGAGATCTACCCCCCATTCTCTGCCTGGACAAGCATCCAACCCTTAGAGAGTTGGCGGTAGCTGTGGAAGGGCAAGAAGAGGAAGGTATTTTGGAAGAGAGCTTTGGATGTAGTGTGGGGCCCCTACCCCCAGAAAGCCTTGTGGACAATGCAAAGGGTCTTCAACTTGATCCTTGCAGCCACCGGGAGCCAGTGGAGAGATTTCAGGGCTGGAGAGATATGATCCATGGGCTTGAGGCCAAGGATAAGTCTCGCAGTCCTGTTCTGGATTAGTTGCAGAGGTCAGATTGAGAAAGAGGTTGTTGCTGTAGTTCAGCCTACAGAGAAACAGGGCTCTGGAGACAGTGAGCATCTGGGGGAAAGTGAGAAAGGGAAGAGTCCGTATGAGGAGCAGCAGCTGGTAGTGGGACTTCTTGGCGACGTCTAAGATGTGAGGAGATAAAGAGAGAGTAGAGTTGAAGATGACAACAAGGTTTTTTGTTTCGCAGGAAGAAGAAGGAGAAGGAAGAGGGCCCAAGTGAAAGAGGGAAAGCAGGGGCAGGCATCCCAATGAGAAGGATCTCCATCTCACTGGCATTAAGGCAGAAATCGTTAGCGGCGCACCAATCCTGAATCGCGGATAGACAGTCAGGAATGAGCAAGGGAGGAGAGGAGCCTGAAGGAAAGCCGAGTGTCATCTGCATAACACTGAAAGTTAGAGAGGGATCATGTGGGCCAAAGGGGCCAAGAAGAGGGTTAGAGGATAGAGCCCTGGGGAACGCTTCAGAGAGAGCGATGGCTGAGAGAGGGGCCAAGTTGGACCTGGGAGGGACACTCCAAGAGGAAGGAGGTCAGCCACTCCAGCGCCTGATCCGTGATGCCCAGGTTCTCACGTTGTCAATTGATCAGGATGGCGTGGTTGACTGTCGAAAATAGAGGAAAGATTAAGGACAGAAGGAATGCTGGAATGCTAGAGAGCAGATCTTCACAGGTGTTCAGGAGAGCCAGTTCTATGCCCCGGCAGCTCTGAAGCCAGACTGATGGTCATGGAGACAACCAACAGATTCAGTGTGAAGAGTAAACTGGGAGATGGCCAGCTTTTCCATGAGTTTGCCCAGGAAAGGGGTGATGGAGATTGGGCGATAGTTTGCTGGGCAGGTAGGTAGGATCGGCAGATGCCTTATTAAGGAGTGGGTGCACAAGGAAGTGCTTAAGGGGAGAGGCGAACATTCCAGTAGCAAAAGAGCGATTACAGAAATCGGCCAAGGCTGGAGCAAGGGTGTCAATATGGTCCTTGATGGTTCTGGAGGAGCAGGAGAGCACTTGTTTGGACTACAATTTCATAGATCGAACTTGTCTAGAAACCTTGTAAGGGGTTGTCAGAGAGAAAGAGGAGAAAGAGGAGAAAGGAGGTGAAGAAGAGATGGCCAAAGGGGGCAGAGAGAGGAAGAGGAGATAAGAGGACAGGATGTCCTGAGTTTTAGCTGCGAAGTGAGAGGCCAGAGCCATACAGAGCGCCTGGGAAAGAACACGAGAGGTAGAGACTGCAACAGGATCGTTCGGCCATGTTGTAAGAGGCCGCAGAGACCCTGGCTTGAATGTGTGCTCTCTTGTTGATGCGTTATTGCTTCGACTGGAATTTTAGTGCAACCAGTCTAGGTATATCTAAATGTGGCCTGGCATGCTTTACTGTAGTGTTATTACGTGTCTACACTGGTCTACACTAGTGCAGCCAGTGGGACATGTTTTCAACGTAGCATGGCATTTTTAATGGCAACGCATTTATGTTCCTGTGCACTGTTGGTGACTTGCATGCATTGGATTGGTGTTACCGTACAAAACAATTGCAAACACTCTGGCTTTTTAGCCAATTTTTCTCAGAAAGTGTGCTGTATATTGCATTAAAACACATATTTGTATCTTTCTTCTAGAACAGTGTGCGGCATACCCCTTCAGCAGCACGTTTGTGCACATTGGTGCAACATGTATTAGAGCCAAAGCCAAGGCCAAAGGCAACAGCTAGGGGCCCAGAAGAAACTACGGTGAAAATCAATGGAAAAATACCTTTGTTAAGAGAGTTACGGTGATCAGATTTAACACAACAAAACCCCTAAGATTCAGCCATCGCATTTCAAGCAAGTCCACCTTTACTATGCGCCCCTGTTGTGTGGCGTATGACCACAATGATGATATCACAGATGACAAAACCAATTAGATCACTGATGGCATCAATAATACACCATGCATAACATCACCAATGTCACTGGTTTGATTAATCAGTGTAAATTAAAGAGCTCCTGGCAAATCCCTGATCTGTCGAGGTGGAAGGATAAGTACAAAAAACAAATGATCCGGTCGAGCCCAAATACATTATGACCCCACAAAAAAGATTTTTAATGAGTTTACCTAATTGATAAATTAAAAGGTAGACATCAGAATTTCATACGTCAGAGTAGTGCAAGATATTTACAAAATAATAGTTTAAACAAAGTGCGTCACAGGAAAGGACAAAATAACGCAACAATACAATGTGAGCATAGCAAAATTAAACATGCAAAACTGCAAACACATTTTTAAAAGAGCAGGAGTTTCCCCATTACATTTATTGGGAACCATAAATCGTTCTATCCAAAGAAAAAAAATCAGCCTAATGGACAGTATGAACAATCAATATTGTTTAAGGATGTCAACATGGTTGTGTTTCCGCCACAAGAAGCAGTTGGAAAGTGCTGTTGGTAGGGTGACCTTCATCAGGACGGGTAAAAATGGATACGTCTTCAGTTAATGAGAATTCCTGTGTATATCTGCAAACAATCAAGAATTGTTTTGTAAGTGCTAGAGGGTAGTCTGTATTCTGGTGTTTTAAGCAACATGATATCTGTAAAGCTACTACTGCTTTTTGATATTTCTAAATAAGAACACAACCCAGCAAGGGCTTACTGTGCACACGTGTCTATGAACGATTGTCAGAGGTCCGCTAATACTTGTTTGTAGGGGGATCTGTGAATATATATAAATAAATATAAATATACCAAACTGTGTGTCAGTAAACACCTTGGTGTCTGTTTCACTTCTGTTGGTTAGGCAAAACAAAAGGGTTAAGGTACCACAATACCTGGAGAGGTGCGCGGCTGGGCAGATCTTGGTGTTCAGGCAGTCTGAATGTGTGTGTGCCTAACAGAAAAAGAGACAAAGAAAGACCCAATGTCACGCTGACAATTGGTGAGGTCTGACTTGCCCTAAATTAAAATAAGGGAGCCTTGGTGTGGCTGAAAGGGTTGAAAAGACTGGCTTGCCCAAAGCTAAGGATGAACAAGTTACTCCCTTACCTGGTAATGTTCTTTCGATGGGATGGTCTGACGACGTATTCCATATCTATGACAGTAATCACCACAGCTGTGCTGCTTCGGAAAATCTTTCGGAGTCTGCGTCCTGCGTCGACGACGTCGATACGCCGCCCTAGAGGACCTCCTCCGACGGCCGACCTCACTGGATGTTATAAGTAGGACGCACGTAGCCTCAGTTGTAGTTTTTTCCCAGAACGTGTGGCACCAGTCTTCTGCCAGTCTGACCACACAAAGCCTTGTGGAAACGTAAGCTGCAATCGCATAAACAAATTCTGTAGCGGGGAAGGCAGGGAGGGAGCGATATGGAATACGTCGTCAGACCATCCCATCGAAAGAACGTTACCAGGCAAGAGAGTAACTTGTTCTTTGAGGGGATTGGGTCCTCCGACGTATTCCATATCTATGACAGACTCCCAAGGCAGTACCAATGCAAGGAGGTGGGAAAAGAATTTAGAAAACAGAAATTTAGAATGCCCAATCAAATTGCGGAGTAAAGGACCGCCTTGCCAAAGGCCAGATCCTGCCCCCGGATGGAATCGAGGGAGTAGTGACGTACAAAAGTATGTACCGAAGCCCAGGTGGCTGCATCACAGATGTTACGAATAGGAACACCCCTCTGTAGGGCAGTAGAGGCAGCCATACCCCTGGTAGAATGGGCTCGTAAGCTGACCGGTGGGTCCTTACCCGCTAAGTGGTAACACTCGGAGATAGCTAAAATAATCCAACGAGACAAAGTCTGTTTCGTCACAGCTTGTCCCAACCGCTTTCCATCGTAACCAATGAAGAGTTGATCGTCCACTCTGACCTGGGACATGCGTGAAATATAAAAGCTTAACGCTCTCCTAGGATCAAGCCTATGGAGCCTCTCCTCTTCCTTAACAGGATGTGGAGGAGGATAAAACGCCGGAAGAACAACCTTCTGGCCTAAATGAAATTCCGACACCACCTTCGGAAGAAAGGAAGGACGAACTCAAAGGACAACCCTGTCCTTATGAAACACAGTGAAGGGTGGCTTAACTGAAAGTGCCTGTAACTAACTCACTCTGCGAGCAGAAGTGACCGCAACCAAAAACACAGTTTTAAGAGTTAACAGTCTCAAAGGGCATGAATGCAAAGGCTCAAATGGAGCACCCATCAGAAACTTGAGAACAAGGTTCAAATCCCAACCGGGCACCTGGAAAGGTGACGAAGGGAACACATTAGTGAGCCCTTTCAGAAACTGAGAAATTAAAGGAATTTTAAAATAGGAACACTCTTCAGACGAGCGCTTAAATATAGACAGCGCCGCCAGGTAACCTTTAACGGTACCCACTTGCAGGCACCTGTGGGCCAAAGAAAGCAAAAAAGAGAACTACAGGAATGTCACATGAAAAAGGATCCACATCCTTAACCCTGCACCAGTTGCAGAACTTACGCCAACGGCAACGGTACAGGGACTTTGTTGACGGCCGTCTGGCCGAGAGCAACACCTCCATCACGTCTTCAGGGAGGTCCCAATCCTTATACCTCAACCTTTCAGAAACCAAGCATGAAGGTTGAGGGTTCTGACATCTGGATGGAGAACCTGATCCCCCTCCCGTGAGAGCAGATCGTCTCGGTTGGGAAGACGACGTGGAGGGCAGATGGACAAGTCGAGAAGGTCCGGGTACCACGTCCTCCGGGCCCACGCCGGAGCAATGAGGATCATCCGGGAACCGAACCTCCGTAACCTCTGCAGTACTTGCGGGATGACGGGTACTGGAAGAAATGCATACATCAGATTGCCTTCGTCAGCCCACCACAGAAGGTCCTGGATGACCGAGGATGGCACCTGAATAGGGTCCGACATCCTGCCGGAGGACTGAGACCACTGGAGCTTGAGAGCCCATTGCAAAGATCTCATCCGCAACCTGGCCTCTGGCACCAGAAGAATGCAGGATGCCATGAGGCCGAGCAATCTCAAGAACTCGAATGCTGGGAGACTCTGGGCAAGCTGAAACTTGTGCACCATCTGCTGAATGTGATAAACCCTCACCTGGGGAGGAAAACACTGCCCCAGGGACGTGTCGAGCACTGCTCCGATGTATTGGAGCCTCTGAGTTGGTGTCAAATGGGACTTCTTTAAGTTGAGGGAGAAGCCCAGCTTGTGGAGGGAGTGGCAGGTGACCGACAGATGATCCAGGACTTGCTCAGGAGAGCGCGCCCTGATCAACCAATCGTCCAGGTAGGGGTAGACGTGAATCCCCCCTTTCCTGAGGTGCGCTGCCACCACTACCTTGAGCTTGGTGAAGACCATCGGGCGGAGGTCAATCCGAACGGCAGGACCTGAAACTGAAAGTGCGAGTCGCCAACCACGAACCTCAGGTACTTCTTGTGCTTTGGATGTATCGGCACATGAAAATAAGCGTCCTTGAGGTCGAGAGACACCAACCAGTCCTGAAGTTGAAGGGCCTGGAGGACTTGAGAGAGAGAGTAACCATCTTGAACTTGTCCTTCCTGAGGAGTTTGTTCAAACCGCGCAAGTCCATGATGGGTCTCAATTCCCCGTCTTTCTTGGAAATCAAAAAATAAGGGGAATACCATCCCTGGTTCCTCTCCGCTACAGGCACCAGTTCTATGGCGCCTTTCTCCAGCAGGGAGGGAATTTCCTGCGCAAGGAGCGGATCCGGACTCTTCAAAGAGAGGCTCCCTGGTGGATTGTCTTGAGGCCTCTGCCGGAAAGGAAGACAGTAGCCGTGGGTTATGATCTCCAGAACCCACACATCTGAAGTAATGGCGCGCCACTCTGCAAGATGCTGCGCCAGCCTTCCCCCAACCGGCGAACCATGGGACATGGCCTCATGACTGAGCTGAAGGGGCTGCGGCGTTGCCTGAGGGCAAAGAGGCAACTGCCCGAGCGGCCTTGGCACCTCGAGTACCTGGTTTTCCACCTCTGGCACTCCTACGGTGACCCCTTTGACTGGCAGCTCCTCTCGCTTTACCAAAGGATGAGCAATAACGAAAGGAACCTCCCCTCCATTGCTGTCCCCTAGGACGAAAAGGTGGAGGTTGTCGAACTGCAGTGCCCAACAACTTCGCTGCAGCTTTTGAGGTCTGCAACCTCTCAAGGCTCTCATCAGCCTTGCTGCCAAAAAGATGTCCCCCGTCAAAGGGCATGTTGTGGAGCCAGGCCTGCACATCAGGAGCAAACCCCGACTTCCGCAACCACGCAAACCTGCGTATCACGGTGCTCGCCACCATGGACCGGCTGACGCAATCTGCCATGTCCAAACCCGACTGAACGGCCTCACACATGGCATCCTTGCCATCCTGAATCATGGCAAGGAAATCATCCCGTTTGTCCCCTTCGGGAATATGTTCAGCCGCTAAGGAAACAGTTCCACAGAGTGTGCATGAAACGTGATAAAGCACATACAGAGTTGGCCGCCTGAAGCGCCATTCCCCCCTGAAGAAAACACTTTCTTCGCCCAGCCGTCAAAAAGCTTGTCGTCCCTATCAGGAGGGATGGTAGGATACGACGCCTGCTTTGCCAGGTCCGTAGCCGCCTGCACCACCAAACTCTCTGGAGTGGGGTGCTTGGACAAGTAGCATGGGTCGCTACTGGCTGGGCGGTATTTTCGCGGCAAAGACTTGCCCACTGCCGGGAGACGCTCCGGAGCAGTCCAAGCCGCCGCCACCCTCCTCTGTAGAGCCATATGAAACGGCAGTACCGGGTCAGTTGGTTGTCGAAGGTCAAGGATATCCGTAAGGTCATCCTGAAGAAACTCCCCCGGGGGAGCAGACCATCCCAAGTACTCAGTGACCCTCGACATAAGGCGCCGGTACGAGGAGTCGGCATGAGTGCCAGGCTCAGGCCTACAGAACTCCACCTCCGGAGAGGTGTCCAGCCCACTCGCATCATGCAGGGACTGCCTCAGGTCCTCAAATTGGCTATGGCCCGAGAGAATCTCATCTGGCACCGTATTAGGAACCATGCCATCATCAGAGCCCTCATCCACCTCTGAAATAAACTCAAGATGGTGGTAAGAAGGCACAGAATGTGAACCAAAGCCATGCTTTACCTTGGCCAGAGCCTTTCTAGGGGGTTCCACCGAGCCTCGCGGTACCCCCGTCGACACAGCCTCGAAAGGCGTCGAGTGAATCGGCGGCGGCGCCGACAGCATCGATGGCGTCGACACAGGTCTCGAGGCCGGAGCCCCAAGCGTGTCCTTCGACAGCCTGGGCGCCGATGGCGCCGACTACTTCTTCGGAGGCGGGGCCTCGAAAGAGTCCGTCGACGACCTCGGCGCCACTGGCGTCGATGTCTTCCTCGAAGACATCACAGGTTCACACGGTCTTGAGCGCGTCGAAGACCGACACCTGGACCGGGCATGACAAGAACGATTCCCCTTGTCCGAGCGGGACCTCTCACGCGAATCGTGCCGACCACCCGAGCCCGAAGGCGTGCGAGTGGTGTCTCTCGACCGATCACGACCGACCCCACTCAGAGGCGCGGACGGACCGGTGCCCTGCGATTCGAGAATCGCTAACATTTTCTTCCTGAAGGAAGCCCATTCCTCCGCCTGCTTGTTAGGGTAAGCAACCCGCCGACGGGCAGAGTCCTCGGAAGAAGACCGATGACGGCGCTTCTGGGAATGCCTCGAAGAGGCAGAGGAGTGGCGGGACCGACTCCGGGACCGAGACCCACTGGACTTCTGACGACAACGCGGAGAGTCACCCCTCGAATCGTCCGTCAAAAGCCCCGCAGACCTCGACTTCCCTGGCTTAGACACCTTACCTAGCGATAACTTCTTCTTGCACTCCCGCAAGGCTTTAGACGTGAGCGACTGGCAGTCGACACATTCATCCGTGTCATGGGCCTCCCTGAGGCACCAGAGGCAGGCGTCTTGCGAGTCAGTAACCGACATCTTGGACCCACAGTCCCCGTACTTCTTAAATCCCGGTCACGGGGTGGAAGACTAGGTAGACCTCCTTCACGAAGAAGAAACTTCACAAAACTAACAGGTTCGAAGAACCGAGAAACAACAGAAACTCTAAAGAGTCGAGGCGCGCCGAGATTCCCAAAGCGAACACGTTCGTGGAAAAAACGGAACTGAGGCCACGTCCTACTTATAACATCCAGTGACGTTAGCCGTCAGAGGAGGTCCTCGAGGGCGGCGTATCAACGCAGAAAGATTTTCTGAAGCAGCACAGCTGTGGTGATTACCGTCATAGATATGGAATACGTTGGAGGACCCAATCCCCTCGAAGATTCTGTTCTCTTACCCTTCGTCACCTCTCCACAGTTGCGACTAGGTGTGGTTCACCCCAGTCCCCTGACCTAGAAGAAAGCTGGGTGACCACAACCCTAAAAAAAAAAAAATGGAAATTTCAATTTTGGGACATAACTTTGGCTGTGAGTGCAAGATTAATAAAATCAGTAGCACTATAATCTGTATGTCCGACGGAACAATTCAAGACGTTGACTGCCACGTACATTGCATATTTTCAGAGAATTATTTTACCACATTTTTCTTCAAATCTTTCCATAACATACCCTGCAAATGTTCTATGGGGTGAAAAGACTATCTACAATTTGCAACTGGTCCCATGTTGATAGGGCCTTGCTATCAAAATATATGATATTTCAAAGATTGAATGTTTTGGGTTTAAAATACCACAAATAACTCTTCAATTTGCAAATGAAGAGATACTGCCTTCAGAAAAATAGAGGTCACTGTTGATACATGCCCTGCAGATCCTCCTTCCTGATATGAAAACATGTTATGGCAGTGTTTCTTTTGCCATGGACCGAATACCAGATAACAGTCCTGTAACTTTTAGCTAATGGATTTTTTTAAGGGGATTTGGAATGATATATGTGACATGTCTTTTTGAAGCTCATCCATTAAGTCAGCCATATGGCAATGTTTAAGAGCTGGGCTTACATAACCAGGTTGGACTCGATGGCTCTCAATGGGTCTGTACGGTACGCCTTGTGATGAGAATTCCTGAACTGGGTTAGGCGTTAAAAATGTACATCTTTTTACAGTTTCAAGTTATCTCAACTACATCCAGCAATATGAAGGCCTGGTCTTTTACATATGGATCATCTTCAACTTTGTTGGCTTTTTTGTGCATTTCCTTACATAATAATGAAGCAATAGCTGAAGAGATGGGTTGCTAATATTTGTGTCTTTAAGGTATAAAATC
This sequence comes from Ambystoma mexicanum, assembly GCF_040938575.1. NCBI lineage: Eukaryota > Metazoa > Chordata > Amphibia > Caudata > Ambystomatidae > Ambystoma > Ambystoma mexicanum. The sequence goes on from NC_090938.1 coordinate 210,756,366, forward strand.
TGGCTTTTTTGACACTGTCATGTACAGAATTCCAATGCAATCACAGTTCTCTGCATTTCTTAAGCATTGTTGAACCAGTCTCTAAATTCAATTAAAAGGCCTTGGAAATGGTTGCAGTCTGATGTTCATTTGTACACGGTTGAAAAATATTCATAAGCATGCACTCGTTTATTTACACCTCACATTTTTCAGAGGCATCCTTTTGTTTAAATGACAGTGATCAAGATGTGGAATACAACAGTAGGCTTAATTTGTGATGGTGCCTCTGTCAATCTTTCAGAAAGGCCTTCAAAGTTTACTTTATTTTAGGCCATTATCTGAGCTGCATTTAGTATGACATGCAAGCATAGTGAAAACAATAATATGTCCTGCATCTTACTTTTCAAATTTTCCTCAAATAAAACATAAACACTGTTTTCATTTATCAATATAAATACTGACCCTTGGACTATATGTACACCATGTCACCCAATGCCAGTCATGGCATTTCTCCTGGAATACCCGGGTCACTTTTACCAATATAACCTGTGATGAATCCAATGGAGTCATCACTGTTTTTCCGGTGGTGACCTCCCCATAAGGCCAGGGGACAGCAGCGGCTTCCTGACCCTGGGGCGTATGAGGGAGGATCACATTGGGGGGCGGGGCGAGACAACCTCCGGGGAGATAGCATGGCTTCATTGGTAGCCCCATTTTCCCTTTCAGGAAGAACCTCCCATTGAAAAGTTGAATCTTTCTCATTCCAATATTGTTAGGAAAGATTTCGTAATTGTAGGTAATTTTCCTTCCATGTGGCAACCCCTAAACTTTTTGCTGTTGTTTTTCACCTTGTTCTTGACTTTGCCAGAGAAGTGCAGCCTTCTGCCGCACTCCTCTGGGCTTTCGCTCCTTTCTTACGGGGAAACTGACATGCCCTTAAGACAGCCAGTACCGGGAAACGCTGTTTCCCGTAGTTTCTTTTATCATGTTGCGGCTTTCGTGTAACATGACACAAGAGGGCACTGTAAGCTAAGTTACAGCTCTCTTGGGTCTCTAGCCTTTGACAGGCCCTAGATACTCGTTCAGGATTGTATCTGATCGGTGCAAGTGATTCAGGGACGGGAATGGTGGCAGCGATCGTTTCTTGTGTTTTGAGCTCCTTTTGGCGTTCTAATCGCGTTTCTCGCGCTTAACCCAAAATGGTGGCCTGGCTCCCAAAATGGCCAGACCACGAGGCTCCTTTGTCCTGTCCGCTGACCGTCTTGCTCCCTTCACCTTCCCCAGGTCGAGCCGACCCGGGGCCTTCCTTATTTGGGCATGTACTTTCCCGCGAAACACGGATGCTTTTGCGGGCTTCTACATGTCTTGTGTGTGCCTCCAGGATGTGGGCTGGGATGTCTGGTCCCAATACACATCCTGGGTGCCAGAGAGTCTAGGGTGGTGTGAATGCCTGGGACCACCGTGGTCCGTGATTGGTCCACGAATGGTGTGAGTGTTGATGAGCGGATCTCCCATTGGGTCCCCTCCGTTTTGGCGCGAAGGGAACCGTGGATAAGAGGGGGCTGGAAACACCACTACCATGTCGATCTCCTGAGTTCTCACGAACAAAGGAATACAGGAGCCAAGTATCCTGCAACCAAGCGGCTGGACCGAGGAATCGCTGGTGACCCGCTGAAGGACTTCTCCTCTGCACTGCTGTCGCCTTGTGAAACCCTTTTCACCTTTGATCGAACCAGAAGGCCTGTACTGGTACTCCGACCCTTGGAATAGCGGGAACAGCTATTCTCGGCATCTTCACCATCTCCTGCCAGTAAGCCTTCGGAAGCGACTCTGGGCCATCCAGTTGACTGACCAGCTTACACGGGAGTCTTGCTCTGTAACCGCCGCCAGGTTGTGTAGTATTTCGAGTCCTTGTCACTCTCACACGCTTCGTACACTTGGCGTTCCCAGGTCTGAAGTGAGTAGTGTACATTTGGCTCAGATACACACGGCCGCTCCGTTGCCCTGCTGTGGTAACAAACTGTGCGGGTTTCTTCGATTGGGACGTCTTTTTACTCAACACGACGACGAGGCGTTCCCTGCTCTTCTGAACCTGCCAGCTGCTGAAACTGACGCGGAGAAGCCTGGGTCTGCTTGCATCGGGGACCGGTGAGTAGCATAGCTAGGATCTGGTCGCCCTCCTGCAGGAGCCCATTGCTTTTCCCCGCTGTGTCAAACAGCACCGTTTTCCGTACTCGCGCTCTGCTTCTGCCCACTGTGGAGGCTGCGCTTGAGTCGCGGAACTTGTTCTTCTTTTGTGCACTAAACTGAACTGCCTGATTTCCCTCGAAGAGCTTCTCCTTTTGCCCGTTGGCACCAGCTCGTGCAGGTACTTCTGAGCACAAGGCTCCACTCTTCGCAGGGCTTGGACTTCCATCTAGTTAGGTGCCTCTGAAGGCGAACTGGGTCCAAGCATTATTTCGCACTGCCTGTCTTCCTTCCCTTGTAGGTGGACTACCCATTTCGTGCATCTAACGCTTGAGACTGTCGTATTTGTATATATATTGTGTTGATATGGTATGTGTTGGTTTACCATCGTTATATTGTGATTTTCTTGCTACGGTCATTGTTTTAAAGGCCTTGAAATAAATGTGTATATATTTTTAATATAACAACTGTTTGGAGTAGTTTGTAAGTGTTCTTGCTTTGTGTGCTCATTGCAGGCTTTCAGTCATCCTCACCCCTCTTGAGACCTAGTCTTGACCGCCGCGATCGCTACCTTGATTGGTCTGGCTCGTCCAGAGGTTACCCTGTTCCAAGTTATTAGGTTGGCCTTCTGAACTTCTGCGCCACCAGGACAGAGTTCAGAAATCCGTCTTAACAAATATGCAGACCATCTCTCAAACATTGACTTGTCATCAAAACCTGTTAAAACCATTCCTTTAATGTTTTCATGCAAGTTATCCAAAATGGACAACTGTTCCCGGAAACACCTCAACACTGTGATGAAGAGGAGTGGAGGAACACAGGACAAAAGAACCCCCGAGTAGAGACAGCGCTATAGTTGCTGGGAGCACACACCTATGCCCCGGACATTTAAAACGGGACCATCAGAAACCATATGCGCCTGCTGGTGGGAGCGGGCTACTCCTCTCTGTGTGACCAACGGCCTGAAAGGAAGACGGTGGAGCCAACCGGCTCAGAGGCTGAGAAGGAAGCTGGGTGAATCAGATTTCACACGGCGGGATTGCCAGAAGCCAGTGCAGGGCTCCTGGGCGTTTGTCGCTGAAAGGAACAACCAAAACTCTTACCGGAAACATGTGCAAAGCCAAGAAGCCCAGCTGGGACCACATGAATCAGGGACGCAGAAAGACAATGGTTGCGAGGACGAAAAAAACATTCTAAGGCTGTTACCAGCAGGCTGCAAGAAGGACAGGGAACACTCTGAAGAACCAGTGAGCCACGTTTGGATGACGAAAACACTGGGGCGTAATGGCAAGCATGCAAGTAATTGAGCAAAAAAGATTGGCGCAAGAAAAACATTTATTAAACCCGAAAGAGAGAATGTGAAAGTAGATCTGTACGTTTTCCAATATGCTTCAGATATACATAGAAGGAACAGTAACAATTCACTATATAACGGACAAAGTGAAGTAGCCAGTAAGGCTAAGGTTGTAAATTACCGAAAGTGGAGGTGTGAGAAAAACACTAACAAGGCCATATGTCATGGACAGAATGAAATAGCCTAAAGGGCTAATGTGGTGAATTATCAAGAGTGGAAGTGCAGACAAAAGCACACGAAGGAGAAGCCCTGGCAGAAGAGTATACCACAAAATTACAATTGTGTGAATACAAGAAGCCCTGGCAGGAGAGTATACCAGGCAATTACAAGTGTGTGAATACAAGAAGCCCTGGCAAGAGAGTAAACCAGGCAATTACAAGTGTATAAATATAAGAAGCCCTGGCAGGAAAACATACCAGGCAATTACAAGTGGATGGTTGTGAATACAAGAGGCCCTGTTAAGAGAGTATACAAGGCATTCACAAGAAAGATATCAAAGCTAAAGAAATCCTGATAGGAAATACCAGGATCAGAACTGCTTTAACCAAGAATAAAAGAGGTCCTGAGAAGATATATCAGGACTAGGAAGAAGACTGTGTTAAGATAGGAGAACAGAGAAACCCCGGCAGGCGAGTACCCCAGGTATTCTGACAAAAAAAAGGCCAATAGTTGGGCATGATTTTGATAATGATCAAGAGAAAAGGCAAGAACTGTTATTTGAAAGAAAAAGTGAACAAGTATCCAGTAGAAGGGAGACCACCTCTTGAATAAGGAGCAATATTCTTCAGAGACTTTTTGTTGAAGTTACTTTTGCTTTACACATTTGAACATTTCTAGAAAACTGAAGGCCAAAGACATTATCCTTTTCACTTTAAAGTTCATTTACTTACAATATGAGGGTCAGAATAGTATTTTGTGTGCATATTCTGACATGGACAGGTACTTAGTTTTGAATTCAGGCAGGGAAATGCCTCTAGTGCAGGCACAGCAAGGCATTTTCCCAACCCCTTTTATTTATTAATTAATAAAAGTCTTTAGCCAAAACCATGTCCAACTTGTTTGGTTTCTTTATTTTATTCATTTATACTTTTGTCCGAGTTTCATTCCTTACGCCTCACAAACCAGTGAACCTTTGTAACAGTACCCTGCCTCAGCGGAATAATCTTGCTTCATATTCACCACTTCTGGTAGGAGTGTGTGGCCAACCAATTATAATTAAAAAAACAGGGCACCATAACTACCTGCTCTCGTCCCGCTGTCCTGCACAGTTTCTGTGCAAGGTCAAAGACTTTCAGTAATGCTGTAAGGAGGACATATTTTAAGCACATGCTATGGGTATCTATAAGCAGGGGAGGTTTTACAATAATACAATTTTAGGCAGATACTTTTGAAGCAGAGAACATCATTTTGGCCCCACAAACAGCAAATGCTGGGGAAACTGCAACACCGAAGCTGCATCAAAACGGAACTGCAATTTACAGGGTGATTTAAAGAAAAGAAAAATCATACTTGCATGCAGCGGGGCACCAACATTAACACTTACGTGCCATGGGGGAATTGCATGACATTTATCAAATCCACATGGCACAGTGGGCAAGAACAGAGTAAACGTGAAGCAAATTTGCTTTTAGAGTTCTGTCACGCCACTCACTGGGTTTGGGAGGTGGGGTCACCGGGTCAAGTGGACCCGAACAGGGAGGCTTTACCCCTGGTGGTGCTTCTCACAAGCACTCGGTCCGTGTCACCGACTCCTTGGGAGCAGCCATGATCGCGGGTCTGCCCATGTGCGGACCTCCATGCCCGAGCCCCTGTGCATGCAGTCTGCTTGGCAACGAGGGTTTGCGGTCTAAGCCTCGTTTTTGGACCCGGACCCTTATCTGGGTTCCGCCTGCAGCAACACACTGCGTCTCAAACTGGTCAGATCTCTGACTGCTTCCCGCTCTGGACTTACATCTCTAGTCCTTGCTGTTCGTTCTTGCCTTGGTTTCCCTTTTTTGCCTTCCAGTTCAGTCCTGTGCTTGTTGGGGTTGGTCCCGGTTCCTCCCCAGGGCCCCTGGTTAGGACAACCCTGCCCTGGGTTCCAGCCATTGCCTTCCGTTCTCTCGCTCTGTCCTGGGATTCTCCGCTACTCAGTTTCTATCAGGGTTCCCTCATCAAACTCTCTCTGGCCTCTACCTTGGTTACCTGCCTCTTGTCATTGTCCTGCTTTGTTGCTCTGTTTGATACCCTGCCTTCTGGAACCAGTTCATTGTCATCCTGCCTCCTGGAATTGTTTCCTTGTTGTCCCCAATGTAGGTAGAATTGCAATAATCCAACATTGATAGAATGAGTGCTCTAGCAACAGTGATACAACTGTTAGACAGGACGGGTTTACCTGCTCTAATCAATTTACAGGTATATGTGGAGGCGGAAGCCAGCGCATTAACCGGTCTATTAAAGGAGAGGGTAGAATCAAGATAAAAGCCCAGGGTTTTCACCTCATGGGTGGTGGTGGTGAGAAGATTATTGTCGATATTGAAGGTGGAATAATTGGGTCCTAGTTTTATAAGGGTAAATGAGGTACCCAGGATGATAATCTCCTTCTTATCATTCAGGCTGAGTCCATGGGTAGCCATCCATGCCTGGATGGAGATCCACCCTATTCACCAAGGCCAAATCCTTGTCATAATCACCAGTAAGTGGTAAGAGAATCCAAGTATCATCTCCATAGTTAGTGTAGGTGATACCAAGAAGGTCCAGATCATCGAAAAGGGGCTTTGTGAAGATATTATATAGGGTGGGAGAGACACATGAGCCCTGGGGCACTCCGCATGTAATGCTGGTGCAAGGGAGTGGCACTACGGAGCCCGCAGTAAGGCACGTGAGAGCGGGTCAAACTGGTGCGAGGGGCTGGAGCAGGCTGCTGACAGCCGCACATAGAGCAGACTGCAGAGGCGATCAGGCTGAGCCCAGGCGGGACAATCATAAAGCACTGATATCCGGGGAGCCATTATAAAAAGACGTTGCAGTAACCCAAGAGTTGGTTTAGTTTAGTTATATAGCGCGCTTAACCCAGGTGTAGCTGGACGCATTTACTTGAGTGCACAGCATGTTTCATATTACAATACAAGTATTACATAATTAGAATATACAGCAGGTTACACAATTACAATATAGGATATCGCAGACTTACAATACAGCCAGGATTCTGGGTACACAATTTCATGACAGATAGTGTTAATGAAGGATTAGAGAACACTTGTCGGCAACTGACTTGGGTTACAGAACAGCGTCAGGACATGCCTGGTGAGATCATGCGAGATAGAACAATACAATCCATAGAAGGGAACTGATGCCCCTGGGTCGGGTTGAAACTATTTAGGGTGGGTGCCAAAACAGCAATGTTTTTTTGAGGCTTATGCCCCTGGATCTGCTGCCCAAACACCCAGATAAGGCACATACATCGCCTACTTTCAGCGCGGAGTGGAGCGGAGCCCTGGCAGTGACAGAAGCCTTCAGTTGGACCCCATTTGGTGTTTCAAATATTGCATGAACTAATATTGCATGAACTAACGGCCAGCAAGCCGGCAGTGGAACTGTCATGATCTCTGCTTCCAAAAGGTCAGGGTTTTCCCAACTCCCTTGGAAGCAGATCCATAACCCAGGTTCTGAGTGCCAACCAGTCCCAATTGGGACCTTTTGGACCCAGTCCTGGCGCCAGTGGCACCAGGCTCATAAATATGCCCAGTCCCAGCGCTGGAAGCGCCGGGCTCATAATGCTTGGGTGGACTTACCTTCAGCAGACCATGCTGCTTACCTGCCTGCCAGTTGAGCCTCTGATCCTCTTCTGTTTGGAACTACTTTTCCTGTTGGGTGGGGCTGGAGCCACTCCCTAGATTCAGAACACTGGAACTCTTCTGGAAAGCAGGAACTCTTTTCTTACCTAGGCGTGGCTGTGGAAGGAGATACCTAAGCACTACAGGAGGCTATTTAAACCACACCCGGTGGATGAATCTTGCTTTGCGTTATTCTGCAACCTCTGCAGCAGAACGCTCATCGTGTCTTCTGCATCCGGTCCTGGGCCTAAGGAAAAAGGCTTACCATCCTGAATCCAGTCTTCAGCAACACCTATAAAGACAAGAAAGAACAGGTTAGCATTCCGGCATCTGAAAGGCAAAGGCTTACCATCCTGAATCCAGTCTTCAGCAACACCTATAAAGACAAGAAAGAACAGGTTAGCATTCCGGCATCTGAAAGGCAAAGGCTTACCTACTCTTCGTGCGCTCCGGAGGTCTTCATACTGCATTCCGGCATCTGAAAGACAAAAGTTTACCAACTCTTCGCACGCTCCGGAGGCCTTCGGCGCTGCATCCCGCATCTGAAAGACAAAACAAGGTGCGTTTAAAGACATTGGGGAACTTTAATACTCACGTGCCATTACTCCTTTCCACATCTAATCCAGTGGGTATTCCGGCACCCTGCAGCCGCTCCGAACTCGTACCTGCAAAATAAAAAGACAGTTAGAGCGCATAGTGAAGCAGGCAACAAGCGCTTACTTACGTGCTTCCAGGCGCTTCTATTCATCACACGGGCTCCATCTTCAACTCACTTCAGCCCGTCATCCGCCATCGCCGGAACCCTGCAAAACAAGAGACATCATTACTAAAGACTTTAAAGACATTTGAATGACTCGAAACTTACCGTTCGTGCAGTAAACGACGGACAGCAGTCCTCTGAAGTCAAGAGGCCTGCGCTACCTATCCAGTGAAGAAACTGGTTACAGCACCCTGCCCCGAGGCAGATGGCGAGCTCGGCATTCACTTACCTAAGGTGAGAGCGTTAACCTTTGGGGGTCTACAGGAGAGGAGAAGAGGAAAGAGATAGGGACACCCCAATAACCCCAGTTCATTAACCCCATATTTTCTATCTGCAGACATCTTACTCTACACGTCAGGCATACAGTGCACAGAGGTCCAGCCCAAAGAGCCAACCGGGTGCTACACATCACCTTTGAAGATACGGTAGTCGCCCAGTCAAGACCGGCGCCTCTGCGAGAATCAGGTGAGCGTTACAGGAACCAACTCACTGTCTAGGCTGGAACACATAGAAAACTCTGGGTCCGGTGGGAGACAGAGCCAGGAACCTGGGTGGGGGTTTGATCCGCAACCCGGATTGAGGCTGATACCACAGCAGCACGTGGATGGACTGCTCACCAGAGGGGGAACAGACTTGCACACATGCTGGATAAACATCACTGCAGCAAGGCCAGGCAACACATTTGGAGGCCTTTGTCAAGAGAGATGCAGAGGAAGAGACTCAATTGTCAAGGGCAGGGCAAGGCCCCCACCCTTGACAATTGAGGCGAGCGCGGCCACCTCCAGATGGAGCCACGAAAGAGAATCACATCCTTGCAGCCATAGCTTTGCTAAATACATGCTTGGAACGTAAGGTGATGCCATCATAGTAGACATGGGACTGCTGAGGCAGGATGTGCAGATCCTGGTAGACCAAATAGGGACTGTGGAAACGCAGGTGCGGCAGAACACGACCAACGGGGCCACCTCTCGGGCAAAGTTGTCCAAGTTGGCTGCCAAGGTGCACATCCTGGAACATTGAGTTGAAGACTCTGAAGGAAGGGCTAGGAAGAATAATATCAGGATTATGGGGCGATCTGAAGGCAAGGAAGGAAGCGACCCAACCATCTAAGTCAAAAACATAGTCCTGCAGGAAGTGGGCATGGCGATTTAAACTCAGGGCTTAACAGTAGAAAGGGCGCACAGATCGTTAAAATGGAAACCTGCCCTGGGAGCCCCGCCAAGGCCATTGATAGCAAGGGTCATGAATTGCAAAGACAGAGAGTGGATCTTAGTCTTTTCCAGAGATAGGGGAAATATTGTACGTGCGTCGGCAAAGCTTGCTATTTACCCCGATTACACGATGCTGTTGCAGAAGCCGAGTGCTATGTTCGGTCACACGAAGGAACGTCTAGGCAGGACGAACTTAAGATATATGCTAATTTACCTTGCAAAGCACAAGGTGATTCATAATGGAAGATCCCACTTCTTTGAAGATATGGACGCAGCACGTTCCTGGATGGATGATCAGATAATCGCACAGCTTCCTGAGAGGAGGAACAATGTCCCATGACTGATGGTTGCGAGGAGGTGGCAGGACATTTCAGGGCGTTGGATGAGAAGCTACATGCGCAAGGTGAGGGTTTGAAGATTGGGAAATTTGAACTGCAAGTGAGGGAGGTTGCCCATGCTGGCAGCCGAGACGCCCTGGCAGTCATTTAGTTTTGGATGCCCGTTTTATGGCATCACGCTGCTGTGTGCTTTCCTGGTGGCAGGAGCGGGAAGGCAGTGGGACCCACCTGCAAGGTATGCTATGGGCTGTTCGTTTCTGGTTTGTGGAATACCCGGGAAAGGGCACTCCCCAAGGTTGTTGTGTTGTTACCATCATTTGCGAGGTAGAGTTGTTCCAGTCGTTTGTATGTCAGGAAGTAGTTCAATAGACACGGAGGGGCAAGATGTACAGATAACTGGATGTTCGGTGGGCACTGGCTACTTGGTAGATGGAATGTGTGATACAGAGGAGAGGCAGCGGCGGATGGGAATGACTGGTGCATGGTTTGAGATAGGAGCAATGGCAGAAGCAGTTACACTTAAAACGGAAGATCAGTGGGAACTGGGAAGACCTAGCGCAGGAAGATAAACGGCTATAAATCTAAAGATGGTTACATGGAATATCAGGGGCCTCAGTGGTTTCGTCAAGAGACTCGGGGTGCATGCTTATTTGAAAAAGGAAAGGAATACACATTGCACTACTGCAAGAGACACACCTAACTGCCAAAATGTGATTGGCAAGAAATGGGGGGGGGGGGGAGTATGGTTTCCCTTTTTTGTGTTATGCAACTCCCTCTGCCCCAGGGTCGCTATGTTTCGGGGTGCCATATGGATGTGGGGAGGGGATTGTAATTGCATACCGACTCCCCTAGTGGACAGGTCAGACGACAAATACCAAAGGCCCCCCCCTCCAGCGAGAGCCCTTGGCGCCACACTATGAAACCTAGGATTGTTGGATGTATGGAGGAGACACCATGAAGATCCAAGAGGATACTCACATTATGCAGCGCCATCTGGGGTTTGTACTAGTCTAGATTATTTCTTCATAGCGCAAGATACGGTTGGGGAGTTTGTGATAATCGAATACAAGGCTAAGGTCCTTTCTGATCACACTCCGTTGGTTGCCACTTGACGACGATCCGGTCTTGGACCATAGATACCGACCTGGCACCTCCAAGTTGAGGCTCTACGAGGCGGTGTCTTCTGAGACTGTCTTAACAATAAAATAGGGGAATATTTTGAAATGAATACGGGCAGCGTCATAAAGAACAGCACACTGTGGGATGCTTTCCACACGGTTATGAAACACGGTTATGAGGGGTGTAGCAATTGTGGGATGGGGGTTCAGAAAGGAGATAATAGACACCTTGGAACAAAGAGAGGCAGACTGAGCTGAAAGAAAGCAGATGGGAAGGGGTGGGAGCGGCCGATGGGCACTTACTAGGTTTGCATCAAAAATGCATCAGGGAATGGGAAAGTCTCAGTAAATTTGATTATGTTATGTACACCCAGAGGGCACACGCAGAAGGGGATAAGCCTGGCAGATTGCTGGCATGGCTGCGCAGCAGAGAAAAACCCAGGGAAACGATCTGTGCCATACGAAAAAAGGTGGGCAACGTCATCAAAACTCAAGTGGAGATTAACTAAACGTCTCCAAGTATTATGAAATGCTGTACTCAGACACTGCAAGAGAACAAGGGAGACATAATTCATTTAAGTAGGAAAATTCCGGCTTGTTCCCACTTACAGATCTTATTGGAGTGCACCAAGACAAGTTGCCCGATTTAGTGTCGAGGGGGCAGGCGGGGGAATGGAAGCTGCACAAGCGTACGAAGCAGTGTTGCCCATTATCATCAATGTTATATATCCTGGTTTTAGAGCCGCTGGTGGTGTTTTAGCAGAGGGAATATGAGGAGGTTGGAATAATGTTCCTGCTTGCAGATCTTGTTGGAGTACACCAAGGTAAGTTGCTGGATTTAGGGTTGAGGTGGCAGATGGAGTCCTTTCGATACGTAGGGGTAAATATTATGCATGATTTGGCCGGTTGTATAAATACAACACGCAGAGGGTCCTAGATGGCGGCCATCAGTTGATGTCGTTTGGCAACGAATACCCTGGTCGGTGATGGGCAGAGCTGCCCTGCTCAAGATGGTGGTATTATCACGCTTGCTTTGTCACTTCATCTACATTCCCTATGACATTCCCAAATGTTTATTTGGTAGATTTTGACTCAGACATACAAACATTTCTGTGGGGAAAAGGCAGATGCAGGACTGCGCTGAATGCCCTACAAGGGGATTACAAGAGTGGCGGAATAAGGCTGCCTAACTTCAAGTTGTATTTTTGTGCAGGCCAGCTGCAGTTTGTAACAAGCTGGCTGACGGAAGAGGACACGCTAGATTCAATGCTCCTGCAAAGAGCGATTGGGATATACTTTTTGAAGGAGGTCTTATGAGCAACGGATTTTGGAGTCTTGTCTGCAGCCTGGCTTCTGCAGCTGGGTAGGACCATATGGCGTAGGGTATGGAGGTTGGTGGGCGTCAAAGACACATACTCCCCGAACATCCTGCTGATAGTGCTTGTTGAGAAGGGGTGGGAACCTGTGTCGCAGATCAGAAAAAATTTGGAGACCCACAAATAGCCACTATAGGAGACTTGCAAACAAATGGGACACTGGTAGAGGGGCATAGCAGGGCACCACGTGCTGGAGGCGTGGCAGAAGGTGGACACACGGTCTCCAGGCTGTATGAATTGCTGCTGTCTGCATATTGTGCACCGGCGCTCAAGGTGCATGGAAAATGGGAGACGGATGAGGGTAGGCTGTTCACAGATAAGGGATGGGGGCGCGCCTTGATATATACCAGGCAGGTATCGAGAAACTCCAGATTTAAGCTTATTCAGTTGTACGTACTACATAGGGCCCACCTGCCGCCCCCCAGATCACCCACCAGGATTTTGAAGTTTGAGAGCATGGAAGCAAAGAGCTATCCCTGATGCAGCCATGTAGTTGCTGACTATTTTCACATGGTTTGGTTGTGCCCAGTCATTGGCAGGTTCTGGCAGAGGGTGGTGGCTAGAGCTGCTAGTGGGGGGATACAGATGCTGACTTGTCCGCTGAGGCCTGCTTGCTATGTCTATACCCTAGAGGCGAGGAACATACGAGACACTTCACCCGCATGAAAGACCTTATTTGTATCTTGGTAAGCTGAGGATCGCTATGGCACAGAAGTCATCGGAGGGGCCTAGGATTGAAGCCTGGAAGGCAGATTTTGAGAGATGGGCTTTGGCAGAATCCACAACCTGGTATAGGGCAATACAAGGCAGGCTGAGCGAAGAGAGCACGGATGTGGCTGCATGCGCTGCATTGGTGGAGACAAGGTTCCCCATATCAGATATGTATCCACCGAGAGTCTGGGGCTGTGAGAACGCATAGTGGGATGAACCCTGGATAAGAGCTGATATTGCATGGGGCGGTATGTAAGAGAGGGAGGGTTGTTTGATAGAATGAAACAAGAATGTGCCTTAAAGAACATACTTTGGACAATAGATGTACAACTCATACCTGGAGGTCAAGAATATGGCCCCTGGGGCTAGAACCTATTGGCCTCTATGATTTGAGCTCGATATACAACAAGACATTGGCTGGTCAAAGGCAGCTTGGAGGCGGAGGAGGACAATTATATGCTATAAAACCTAGCAGGGAAGGGGTGGGCAGACGAAACAGGTGGGGGAATTGGGAGCTAGAAGTGTGTTGTTTTGGTGGGGGGGGATGGGCTCCGTCCACCTGAATGTAATCGGTTTTGAGGCATACAGACCTGTGTTTTGTTTAAAATGCCAATAAAGTGCATTAAAAGAAAAGTGTGGATTTGCTACCCGGGAGGGCTGATGGAGAAGTGGTTGACATATTATACCACCTGGAGGGCCTTCCCGACAGCTCTCGTAGAGGCAGCAGCTGGAAAGAGTCCCAGACTGCGACAAAATGTCCTGATCCTCTCCACTGAGGAGCCTGTGTGGTGGCAAGATACCCCTTTGTCCCCATTGGAAAGCCACTCCCTATAGACACAGAGGGTTGCTATGTCACTTAATATGGGAAAGCTGGGCCACAGTTTTTAGTCAACCAACCTCAAGGGCTACTGTTTTCAGTTGATGGCTCTGCTATACTTAAAATGTAGGACACATACACACTCAATAACATGCAGTCGCATGCAAATTACACACACCCTTCACAGATATGCCGAAGATACACTCAAGGCATGTTGATTTGTTTGTAACAACTGTGACAAATCGTCCATTCTACCCAAAGGGGAGCCCCCACCCTGTGAGGCCTGGGAGGTGAGCCCACTCAGCAACACACTTCCTTGGGGTAGAGGCAAGCAGGACCTCACGGGAGAGACTCCATCCCGCCCCCCCGTGGGGAGAAGGACTCACGCTCCTGTGAAGAACTCCCTAAAGGATATCCCCAAATGACCTACCTGGGAATATCAGACCAACAAAAAGACATACAATACAGAGGCATGTGTGAAGAGAAAACGACCATATGTTAATTGTCAACAAGAAAAAGAGTAGGTCACTTTAAACAGAAATTCCAATTGGGGGCGTGTCCAAGATAGCAACAAGAGAGGAACAAAGCCTTTGGGTTCCACGTTCAGTGCCAGTTCTTCTCCATCCTCCTCCTCAAAAGGGAGCACCAACTTGCGCTGAAGTGAGGGGAGATTGGGAAGAATTTGCTGCAGTTGACACGGAGGGCGAATTACCGCTGAGCGAGGAACTGGCACCATGAACACCCTGCGCAGTGACCAGACTCTAAAATGGCTGCCAAAATAGTGTCCTCGAAGAACCGGAGCACACAACTCAGGGAGAAGAACTGGCATGGGGGAATCAAAGGCGGGAGTAACACCTCCCTCGTGGGATGAATTGAAGCACACACGGGTGCAGACCTGGAAGTCCTGACAGTGTGCCCGTTCCCGGAGGTGAGCAAGACAGGCAGTGCCAAGAAAGCGCCGGAAGCCTCCCGTAAAAAACTTTCCTTGACCTGAAGCTGAGGCAGCAGGACTTGGCAGCATAGCCCCTTGCTCATCGGAGGAGCATGAGGTGAAATAACGTAGCACAGCAACTCAGGAGCAATTGGGAGGGGATGGTGATGAGAAGCAAGACATGAGGTGGAGACACAAAGTGGGAACACTCGAGAAAGAGGAAGTAGAATAAGAAGGGAGGTGCCAGGAAGCAACAGGCAGAAAGGTAAGAAGAGAGTTAGGCAGCTACCTGCATCGCCTTAAACCGCCAGTAAGGATGTGTGTGTGAGACAAATCAACTTCTGGGGCACCAGTGGTCCAGGGATGAATATCTGTTTCTAAACCATCAATCAGCCCCACACCTGTAATACACCAGAAGGGATCCGAACAGACTGGAAAACACAAGCAAATTATAAGCCTCCTTGTCCAATTTTGGCAACGTGGACGGAACAGCAGGCTTCTCTCTGCAAGGTTGTAGAATAGTTGGTTAGTTGCAACACAGCGAAAATGCAATTATTACCCAATGATAAAAGGGATTGTCCAGTCAAGGTTGTATACAAATATCTACTTTATTATTCAACAGACAGTTCTAGCACACTACAGAATAGAACCCACACTGTAAAGGAATGCAGAGGGCAGACAGTTTCAAGAAGGAAAAGGGATGATAGGATATATGATATGGCATTTATAACACCCCTATACACAAGTGTCTCAAGGATGCACTCTGGATACTGTAAGGAAGGCATAGTATCATTTTGAAGGCTGGGGATGGGGGAGCTTTACACCTCAGCCCAAGTTCATATCCTGTTTTGAAGCATGTTTCCTTCATTGAAACTTGTAGATACATGTTGGGACCCACCCTTGGTTCACGATAGTATCAAAGTAATACAGACACAAGTGATCACAGTTCAAGGGTGTTTATTAAACACCTAATCTAAACCTAAATCTAAGATGGGAGCAAGATATGACCATCAAATAATAATGATACTGTCCTGGTGTAGTCTAGTCAAAATAAAAAGCGCATATACTAAGAAAACCTATTGCCAACCCTTACCGCTACGCTACAAAATAGTGTGGGATAATATTCACAAGAAAAGAAAGAAGTGTTCAAAAAACGATAAATCAGGATGTTATGGCTGGGGTCTGCCTTACCCTTGTTTTTTAGCACGGGACAAGGCAAGACTCTTGAGCATAGCATACTTCTGGGCTACTCTGGCAGGCGCTTACAGTACCTTTTCTCTATATCAGAGCCTTCTGCGCCCAAGTCTCTTCTCATGTAAAGTCTCTTGCTTCAGAGGGCCTAATATGCCAAAAACAACAAAACAAAAGTTGCTTCTGTTAATCTTCACGTCAGGCGATTACCCTTCACCCTTGGATCCCCTCAGCCGGGCTCTGATCCGTCTCTCAGTCGTCAGCCTCCCTCAGTCGGGCTCAGGCCAACCACTCACTGTGGACATCCCTCAGTCAGGTTCATACTTATCGTCACAATGTAGTTCACTTAGCTTCTTCACAGAGTGAGATTCAATTCCCTATGCTTTTCTCTTGCTGTCCCTTCGTCAGGTTCACTACCGCCTTTCAATCATCTCTTCATCTGTAATATTTAAAAGTGTTAAGGTCTTTTTAAAACAATCACACAATGTTCACGTTAGGTCCACCTCATCAGGTCCCAAATCTCCCAAAGCATTTGCCAATTTTTAAACAAACTTTCAAAGGGCGATCACGTCTCGCCGGGTCACTGTTTGCCTATAGACAGTGCGGGTTTGCAAAGTTACAGTTCGCACATTGTTCCCCTCAGCGGTGTGCAAACGCCTGTTTCACAATTCCCTCGTTCGGATTCACATGTCACTTTCATTCAAACTTCTATAAAACGTGGAAGGGATTTAGATTGTACAAGGGTTTTGGCTTGACCCTTGTATGACCACCTTGACACCTCACGCCGGCCTTCCCTATGACCTATTCGTACTTGTTGTTTCACCACTTTTGTACTTTCACAATATCTTTAGTTAGGAGAGGGGTACCAGCTACGGACCTTCCGACATGTGCTCCTTAAGCGCCGGGCCACTATCTCTGGGAGCAAGTTCGTTCACAACAAAGTCCTCTGTCCATTTATCTTCTTAATGTTGCCACTGCAACCTTGAGCCCAACGTCCACCATCAGGTGCTTCCAACTCACCAGCTCTGCTGAACTCACTGGCGTTTCTTTTGCCGCTGGAGTCAAGGACGATACCACGATGGCAACCGCTTCTCCCCCACCCTGGCCATCAGTGCAGGAGGGTTCCACGTACCGTTGACATCCGTCACACCATTCGCCAGATGTGATTCCCAGTCTTATGGGTCCTTTGAGGCTTTGCGGATTTGGGTTGAAAAGGGCAAGGACAACTCCCTCCTTGACGTCCTTTCAGGTCTCGCCACCTTTTTCCTCCATTTAAACTGCCGTCCTGGAATGACGGTTTCCTCGTGTGTTCGGCTTTGCTCAGAGTGTGCTTTCGTGCTCTGCCTTTTATCCCTATGGGGAAAGGGAAGGGAAGTCAGGTGTGTGTAATTCTCTGCCTGACCCTTGTGTTGGGACATGTCAGGTATACGGGTATGGCGTTAGTCCGTCGTCTTTCGTGGTAATCGGTCCGTGAGGAAGTGTTTGTGTCAAGAAAGGAGGGACAGTACCACAACGTACCTAGTGCTTGTTTAAGTTCTTGGTGCTCGACAGGGTCGAGTCCGTTTCAGGGTGCTTTGGAGCTCCTGCAACAGAGTTCAAGATGGGAGAAAGCTGCAGTTATCAGGCGGCAGGCAGTTCAGCGAGCGAAGCTGGACGGACAGCGCAGTGGTCTACACTGCGGGTCAGGGTCAGGAATCGTCTCAGTGGGGGTTGGCGGGTTTGAAGCACTGGTCGAGTTGTCTCAGACGACATTAGCGACTCTGGCGTGACAAAAGTCAGCAGTACAGTCGGTTGCAGCTTGAGGGTTTCGATTGGCTCGAAAATGTCCTTTAAGGCGGACGCTGGTTGATGCTCGTCGATGCACCCCTCCTAGCTTCTTCATTGGGCTCACGTCATCCTTTAAGGCAAACACAGAGGAGAGTGTTGCAGGCAACCGCCTTGTCCTTGGTTTGGTTCAGAGACTCTCCAGCACTTCCCACCTAAGAAGCGTGCTTGCAGAGCCTAGCAGGGCACGCTGTGTGCTGACTAGGTACCCGTTCTGGAGCTGCTGGAGGGTCCTCTGGATTCAGCATCTCCCTCTGATCCCTGGGAGATGTTTAGGGGAGGGATCTTGCTTCACTCTTTGGAATCCTGGCCTCCCTTCACTGACGGAAACTGTAAGGCAGACTGTAAATTCAGTCAGGGTCCAAATTATTTGTTCTTGTTACTCCTTGCGAGGTATGATAGGTTATTTATAACGCGCTTAATACCCAGAGGTTTCTAAGCACGGACCCGGGGATCGAACCTGTGTTGCTCCATGTCGTATTGCTTCCAAGGCCAGCACGTTGCCGTTGAGCTATCCTCCCGAGACAAAGGTCTTCAGATGATCTACCCAAAAGAGGGTCTCAACCCTCTTTTAAATACAAATGGGACACAGTGATGGTGTAGGATAAGCCTACCTTAATGAACCAATCCTGGGTCTCCACCAACGCTCTCCTGCATGCATGAGGTCATAACCAGAGTCCTTTGCAACAGAAAAGGTGAAGGGGTGTAAACATGTAATACTAAGCCCCCTCCCATCTTCTTGTCTGTTGTGGATCAAAGGGTCTCTCTAGCTAATTGAGCTCTCTGTGGTTCCTGGTTAAAGCAGCAGGTCTCCCTTGAAGCTGCGGCAAGACCAGACTTTCGGTTGCCGCCAAACCACATACTCATACCTTCTGAATGAGGTACTGCGACTTCTGTAAACTAATGTCCCAGACATGACAGGTCACTGCCCTTGATACTGAGAGGCGGGAGCTAGCTTCAGATTTACACTGTGCATATCAAAGGTTGTTTGGGTTTTCTTGCCTTTTGTTAACCTATGCAGTCAGGCAACATGTGGGCCTTTTTTGAAGTATACTCTATTGATATGTCAATTATGTTAACTGCTGCCACCATCTGCAGAGGGTAAACAGATCCATGGAGCCTTTGATAGTTAATTAGGCTGGACATGGCAGGAGGAAGGTTTTGTCCCTCCCCGATCGGAGATGCATCATGTACTCATCATGTACTCCACCTGTCAGATCCCAACTAAATATGACGGAGGACTGCACCTGTAGGATGTGTCCACCCAGAGTACACGGGTCTATGTGTATGTCGTGTGGTAAGCTTAATGGAACAACTCTAAGGCTTAGAAGCAGTCAAGAATGTTCGCTACTGGGGATCAGTAAAGTGCTTTGTTATTAAGATTTCAGTCTCAAGCACTGTACCTAATAAAATGATATAAGAGTGGGATACCACTGACAACAGGCAAGAATTTAGTGTGCCCCCGTTAGGACGGGGAGACCTCCAATTTATTTGCTCCAGTTGACCGTTTCTACTATGGCTTTGGGGAAGAGCAAGAAGAGAAAACAACCAGAAGGGGACTTTTTCACCCTGAGGGGTGTAACGAGTAAGCAAAACACTTTGGAACAATCATCCAGAGTCCGTCTCCAACCCAGGAAAACCTTATGCTAGAGCCGGGCCGCAATGATAAAAAGGTGTCAAGACTGGAAGGCAAATTCAATCACCTGAGGGGAAAAGGGGTCTCCACTCGAAACCAGGATGGCAACGTTTGAGCAGAAACAGCCAAAATTGAAAATCAATGTACCTAGATGGCCCCTGCAGTAAAGCAGTAGGGCAAAGACCTAGAAGCAGTGCAACAATGCAGCCAGGCGCTGTATAGAAGTCTGTAATATCTTGAGAATGTGATCGGGTGAAGAAAATCAGCCTAATTCGTCTCCCGATAGGCGAAGACCCAATAACATTTGCAGCAACATGGCTCCCGAGGAGCTGGGACTGGACATAGAAGACAACCCAATATATACTGAAAAATGCTACAGAATCAAGCAGAGAGAGAAGAATGAAACGAGAAATTCATAAATTGGAGCAACGCTCATTATCAAGCTTCCTGATGCTAGGGCTAAGGAAAGGATTTTGAAATCCACTAAAGAAAATGAATAGGAGGAACAAAGGCAGATTCTTTTCTTTCCAGACCTTGCACCAGATCCAAGACACGAAGAAAAGCATTGAACACCATGAAAAAGAGCTTTCTTGGATGAGGGGTAAGGAACAAGTTACTTACCTGTAACTGTTGTTCTCCAGCATGGGTCTGGCATGGATTCACATGCTCATGAATATTCCCCGTCGTCAGGCTGGGAATCCTCGGTAAAGAAAAAATCATATCAGTTTCGTTTCTGATCTGTCTTTCGTAGTAGTAACCAATCACTGATCTCTCCGTCATACTGACCACAGCCAATGACTGCCATCTCCCTAAGCCCCGCCTCTGGCAGCCATCTTCAGATTTGGTAGCACGTGAAGTGGCAGTATGACCAAGTGAAGAGCCGCAGAGGGGTAGGCGGGAGGGTTCGCATGTGAATCCATGCCAGACCCATGCTGGAGAACAACAGTTACAGGTAAGTAACTTGTTCCTTCTCCAGCATGGGGTCTGGCATGGATTCACATGCTCATGAATAAAAGAATACATAGCAGTACACACATGCACAACCACGGGAGGTGGCAAAGGCTCAACATTAAGCATTACATCCAAAACTCAACATTAAGCAATTCTTACCTCCTCACCAGGCTCACCTTAGGCGAACAGGTTGCGCAGCACTGCTTGGCCGACCCTGGACTCCTCCATGGAATCCCGATCGACGCAGTAGAATTTCGTGAAGGTGTGCGTCGACCTCCACATAGCAGCCCTGCAGATGTCCAGCAAGGGCACACCAGATAGGAACGCCGTGATAGCTGCGATCTCTGTGGTGGAATGGGCTCTCGGACGGCCAGGCAGCGGTCAGTTTGCCAACCGATGACAGTACATGATACAGCCGGAGAGCCATCTGGAAATGGAAGCCTTCGAGAGAGCCTTCCCCTGATTGACAGGTCCAAAGTTCACAAAATGTTGTGACGTCTTCCGAAAACTCTTCGTGCGGTCCACGTAGAACTTCAGCGCTCTAGCCACATCCAGCGAGTGCAAAGTCCTTTCAGCCGGCGACGAAGGCGACGGGAAGAAAACAGGCAACACCAAGGGTTCATTGAGGTGGAAGTCCGACGGCACCTTGGGCATGAAGGACGGGTGCGTCCTGAGCACTACCCTCGTGTCGTGAAAAGTCAAGTACGGGGGCTTGCAGGAAAGGGCCTGGATCTCTCCCACCTGTCGTGCGGAGGTGATGGCCACAAGAAACGCTGTTTTCCACGACAAGAACTTCAACGGAGCTGAGTGCAGAGGCTCAAACGGAGGTCCCATGAGCTTGGTCAGCGCCACGTTGAGCTCCCACGCCGGGGCCGGGGCCTTCACCGACGGGAACGATCTGAACAGTCCCTTCATGAATTCTTTCACCAGACGATGAGACCACAAAGACGTCCTTCCCGTGGTTCTGGTGTATCGGGAGATCGCAGCAAGATGAATCTTGATGGAAGCGTGCGCCAGTCCAGCCTTGGCCAGCGTCAGCAGGTACGGCAGTACTTTAGGAGCCGTAATCCGTAGAGGGTTAATCTTCTGTGCGTGGCACCAGACAGAGAACCTCTTCCATTTGTGTCCGTAGCATTTAAGAGTTGAGGACGCCCTAGCCTTTGCAAGAACCTCCCTGCAGTCGGCCGGTATGTCGTAACCTCCAAACTCTAACGCTGCAGGAGCCAGGCCTGCAAGTTCAGCGACTTCGGGTCGTGATGGAGGATGGCGCCTCCTTCCCTGGAGAGAAGATCTGCGTCCACTGGCAGCTTGATTGACGGGGACGCTGACAAGTCCAGAAGGTCCGGGAACCATATCTGCCTCAGCCACGCAGGTGCGACGAGGATCATCCTGCACCGTGACCTCTTGAGCTGGTTGATGAGCCGGATCAGCAGCGGCAATGGAGGGAACGCATATAGGAACAGGCCCTCCCAGGGGAACGAGAAAGCATCGCCCATGCTCCTCTGGGGGGGAAACTTGCTGGCGAACCTCTGGCACTTGGAGTTCGTCGCCGTCGCGAACAGATCGATCCGGGGTGTGCCCCACCGTCAGAAGAGGCGGTCCACTAGATCCTGTCGTAGTTCCCACTCGTGGCACGAGCGCAGCTCTCTGCTGAGCGAGTCAGCGATGGTGTTTTTTATTCCTGCCAGAAACATCCCTTGGGCGACGGCCCAATGCCACAGATCCTGCGCCTCCTTGAACAGGGCTGGGGATCTGGTACCGCCCTGCTTCCAGATGTAGAACATGGTGGTGGTGTTGTCGGTGAAGATCCTCACCACCTTGCCCTTGAGGGACGGAAGAAAGGACCTGAGGGCCCAAAACACTGCACGGAGTTCCAGGACGTTGATATGGAGGGACTTCTCCGTCGGCAGCCAAAGGCCCCTCACGTGCAGATTTTTGGTGTGCGCTCCCCACCCTTCCAGGGAGGCATCCGTGGTCACGGTCTTCTGGTGGCCCGGGGTCTGGAAGTACATGCCCGCCGTTAGATGCGTGCGGGTGCCCCACCACCGGATCGCTCGTCGGAAGTTCTCGTCGAGTGTGATCCTGTCCTCGAAGCTGCCCGTCGTCTGGATCCAGCGAGCGTCCAGGAACTCCTGTAACGGGCGCATCCGAAGCCTGCACAGGCGGATGAGATAAATGCAAGAAGACATCATTCCGAGGAGGGACTTGATGGACCTCACCCTGGCCGCGTCCGCAACCAGCATCCGCTGCACCTTGCCCAAGATGGCCCTCGTCCTTTCCTCCGACGGAGTGGCCAGAAGCGCCACTGTGTCGAGCTTTGCTCCCAGAAACAGTGCGTCTTGCGCGGGCACCAGGTGGGACTTGGCGTAGTTTATGGAGAATCCCAGGTCCGTGAGTAGTTGGACGGTCCTCGCCGTGTGCTCCGCGGCAAGCTCCTTTGTCTTTGCTCGGATGAGCCAGTCGTCCAGGTAGGGGTAGCGGTCAGGAGCCCCGTAAGCACCCTCGACGTTCTCGTCGTCTCCTACGTCGGGGTCCCTCCCGACGGGCTGGTCTTCTTCCACGCCAACGCCGTGGCTTAAGACTTCGATCAGCTCCTCCTCAGAGGTTGAAGCCAAATCCACGACGACCTCCTGCCCCCCCTTTTTAATTCTCCGTCGGAGGTTTCACG
Source organism: Ambystoma mexicanum (assembly GCF_040938575.1). NCBI lineage: Eukaryota > Metazoa > Chordata > Amphibia > Caudata > Ambystomatidae > Ambystoma > Ambystoma mexicanum. The sequence goes on from NC_090938.1 coordinate 210,779,233, forward strand.
GGGGTCCTGTAGATGGGCATGAAAGAGGACTCCCTCCGCGGTGGCAGGGAGACTCTGGGCCCCGAGGTCGCCACCACTGGTGTAGCCTCCACAGGCTGAACCAGGGCCGCTGCGACTGTCTCGATAGAGGCCTTGGCCGGGTGGATCAAGGCTTTCACACCCTTAGGTGCGCTCACCGCCTTCTCCTTGGGGGGAGGGTCACTGCCTCGCTCCCCCTCCGATGGGGCCTTTGAGCTCGACCGGGGTCTTTCCAGGAGCTTCGCCGGGTGCTCGGCCTTCCTCTTACCCGAGCCAGAGCGTGGGGAGGATGCGCCCTGCCTGGCGCCCATAGAGCCCGACCGTTCAGCGCTCCCGGTGCCAGCGGACTTGCAGTGCTTGGCCTTCTGTTGGACCCCCGTCGCCGGGGCGCCCTCAAAGGTCTTAGAAGACCCCTCGGACTTCTTCTTCTCGCCTGACGGGCTCTTCCCTTCCAGCTAGTTGGCAAGACGCAGATGGCTGTCCTTCATGGTCCGCTCCGACATATTGCCGCAAAACGCACAGTCCTTCTCCACGTGCGTCTTGTCCTCATGCAGGCAGTAGAGGCAAAGGGAGTGTTCGTCCTCCTTAAAGACATTCTGAAGCTGGCATCCAGGGCAGACCCCGAACAGCTTTCCGGGCGTCGAGCTTCCCTTCTCCTGGGCCATGATCGAGATGGGCCTGAGAAACTTCTGAAGTCCTCCAAAAGCGTGGCTCGACGAAATCTTCACCCTTGAGGGGCGTAGAAGAATCCGACACGGGTCCCCGTTGATCGGATAAAGAAACGGTGGAGTTTGAGGCTCTTTTGACCGAAAAAGAGAAAATGTTCCTAAGAAAAAGCGCTAAAAAAAGCACTAAAGCTCGAGAGCAATAGCACGAGGATCCCAACACTTAAACGTGCGGTAAAAATCTGAAGATGGCTGCCAGAGGCGGGGCTTAGGGAGATGGCAGTCATTGGCTGTGATCAGTATGACGCAGAGATCAGTGATTGGATACTACTACGAAAGACAGATCAGAAACGAAACTGATACTGATTTTTTCTTTACCGAGGATTCCCAGCCTGACGACGGGGAATATTCATGAGCATGTGAATCCATGCCAGACCCCATGCTGGAGAAAAGCGATGATCATGCGTTCAGCCAAACTCAGCGTCACGTGGAAGGGGAAGGAGTATATTTTCTGGGAAACTGAGAAAGCAGAAGAACTTTTGAAAGTAATACCGGAGGTGGTGGCAGGGCAGGTCTGACTCTGATACAGGGGCTGGGCTCGACTAAGAATATCCTGGACACATAATGTTGGTATGGTGAACTAGTCTTGTGATCTCCCTTGGATATGGGCCTTGCTGGGTTTTGTTCTTGTTGGATATTGTAAGGTGGTGGTTTACTTTAAGGGTGAAAATGTACTTCTGGGGACGAGGTGTCTGAAGGGGTTTGTTTTCTTCTCTGTTCCATTTACATGTCATTTCTCCGATTCAGTCTGTGAAGATTTCAATGGTGGTATTTTGCGTTACTGGTAACGTATACTTTGTTGCTCTCCACAAATGTAAAGGGTGGACATCCAGGAGGTCCCCCGTTATCAGGCATATGCTTGATGTGGTCTTAGAATTATTAATTTAATTACGGGGTGGGAGTCCTTCACGTTTTGGGGCTCCTGTTGAACTCCTATTCCTGGAAACCTTTAATAAAAATACATTAAAAAAAGAAAAGAAAAAAAAAGACATTCCCATTTAACTGGGACAAAGAGGCTGAAGCAGAGAGAGAGATGCTGCAGCAAGCGGAGAAAGAGACCCGCACGTCAGCCGGGGAAGGCCCACTGCGAACCAACACATGAGAGGGGAGGGGAGGGGACTTCACAATCGGCGACACCCGGGAGTTAGAAAACAGCTTGGAAGACAAGCAGTGGACTGGCTGAGCACCGTCCTACGAGAGCGAGGAAGAGAGGGGTTGATCGAGGTGGCGTGACCACAGAGATTTCGTGGTGGACGGCGGTCCACATAACGCCGAAACCACTAGGCAACCCAGACTGCTTACCATACGGATACCCATAGAGCTGTCAGCAAGTGCAGAAGAAGAGTACGGAATACCGAGTCAGCCGAGCATTCAAGAAAGCGAAGAAGGCGTTGAACCGCAAGCAAATGGGAGTCCCTGGTGACATTGTCCCAGAGAATCCAAAGTAACGGGGAGAAAGGGAGACAGAGCAGGGAATGGTTATGAGACTGTTCATACTCATCCCAGTCCAATTTACGAGAAAGTAAGAAAATGGAAAGATGGTAGTAGGAGAAACCCGAAAGTAATAAACATTGAAAGAGACGTTATTAAGAGAAACGCTTGGGGTGAAAGGCAGAGTGTTTAATGAGAGAAATCTGTATGCAATAAATATTGCAAGAGGAACTGAAATTAAAAGAAACACCTGGAAGGAAAGGCAGACTGGGATATATATATCAACAGACGCCGACTACAGCAAAACAAAAAGAGGTGATGCTGGAACAGACAAACTATAAAGAGAAATAATACTATTTATTTAATTGGTTTTTATAACTATGAATTAAGGAGAAGAGAATCCCAAGAAGGAGAATTGTAGAGACTGGGTATCACTACAACGGGAAAAGGGGAAGCAATCCTGTATTAGCAAAGGAAAGAGGAACCAAAGTTACGAAACAATCCATTTGTTCAAATTTAAAGAAACCAACCTTTTAGAAGGGACAAAATCTCAAAGTCTTGAAGTAGTTATACAAACTGACTAAAGAAGTCACAAAAGATGGTTTAAAATTATCCTATTAAGAAGTACCAAGAAGAAGAAACTTGCAAGAAGCAAAGCCCGGGAGAAGGGAGTCATTCTGTTACAATGTATTTTATTGGATACAAATATGGTGATACACTGTTAAACGGAGTGAAATCAAACATCTTTACTGTTAGTAATGAATTAATGAAAAAATGTTCATTCAGAGCATTTTAGTTCCATAAAAAAAGAAGAAAAGTTAAATCGCTATACCAATACAAATCCCAGACGATATACATATAAAAACACTCTAAAATCTCCCTATAGGTTAAATGTGCATTATTTAGGAAGACATTATGTGCCCGATTCATGGAACGTTTTCCTATGGGATTGTGCCATTATAAAACACTAAAAAAAGAAATATTGCAATTAGCCATCTGCAAAGACTTTCTGATGAAGGCGAGTCAGGGTATCTCTAGAGCATTTTTGTCACAGCCCAACAGGTATGAAATCATTTCCCTCGTCAATACAGGTTTGTCGTTCATCCAGACCACGTGCCACAACTTTACTGGTTCAGCCCCAATTAGTCTAATATTGGCGAGACGTTCAATTAATTGTAAACCACATAATTTAGGACTGAAAATGGGAGGCCTAGGATTTGTTTAAAATACAAGTTTGCCTTGATTAAAAAGGGGAAAGTTCTTCCGAAACCCCATAAACTTGCCCCATATAATGCTATAGTTTTTTTTTATTTTTTAGTTTGAGAAATTTATACCGCGCTCCAGACAGTCTGCATACAAGCGTAGATAGACACCAAAGCCTCAAGATGAGGTGCAGGACAAGTCAGATTACAAATTCTATCCCTAAACTGGGCCAATTCTATTTCAACAAGTGGGTTTTAAGAGACTTCCGAAACGGGACAGTGACTGGCAGGATCTAATCTCCACAGGGAGATTATTCCATAGTCTGGGTCCATAGACTCCACATCTCCCATCGACTCTGGAGACAAACTTTGTGTGTGGGATATTCACCAACAGCTTATCCCCTGAGCGTAATGCTCTACAGAATGGTATCGACAGACTTTGGCACAGAGATGCTCTGGGGCCAGACCATTAACACATTTAAAAATTAAACAGGCTACTTTAAATTTGATTTGAACCTCGACCGCCAGCCAGTGCAGGGTTCTGCAGAGCAGTGAAACCTGGTCCTTTTTTCTCCAACCGTCCCACCAATCTAGCCGCAGCATCCTGGGCCTTCTGCAGTCTGTATATCTGCTTGGCCGGTATATTCACCATCAGACTATTGCAGTAATCCAGGTGGGTGTCTGTCATAGCCCCCATGACGACCGCGTGGTCTTCCGCTGGTAGGAATGGTAATATGTTCCTAAGCATCCGCAACGAGTAGTACACTGCCTTGACCTTGGTCACCACCTGGGCTTCACAGCCGAGATTCTCCTGCCAAACACAGCCCAAGTTCTTAATTTCTTTGGCGAATTGTAGCTTCTCGCCAAGGATGTGAGGGGAAAAAGATTCCTTGGCATTCACAACTCGCTGCTTGGGACTGAGCAGAATAATCTCGGTTTTTACTGCATTACACTGCAGCTGGTTGTTGGCCATCCATCTATTGATCGATCAAACACTCGTTGACTCTAGTGAATGCGTCCTCGATATTCTTAGTCTCGATATAGATTTGAGTGTCAAAGGCATATTAGAGAAAGCTCAAACCATGACACTTCACTATATTTAAGACTGGACGCATGTAGAGATTAAAAACCAGAGGGGACAGCGATGATCCCTGGGGGATCCTGCACCTCAGGACGATAGCTTTGGAGGTAGAACCCCCGAATAGTACCTGCTGGGATCTGTCCACTAAGAAAGATCTAAACCACTCCAAAGCCTGCTTAGAGACCTTTCCCACTCTCATAAAACAATCTAGCAAAATTCCATGATCAACTGTATCAAAGGGCACAGAGGTCCAGTATCAACAGAAGTGTTGATTCGCCACCATCCGTGACCTCCAACAGATCATCGTGCACTGCCAGTAGAGCAGTTTCGAGCCCGTGCTTTGGACGAAATCCGAATTGGAGTTCGTCCAGCATGCCCTCTTTATCCATGAAGGCTTTGAATTGGGAGGGGACCACTTTCTCCAACACTTTAGCTGGCCAAATCAGGCCAGCAACTGGCCAGTAAATTCTTTTAGAACGGCGGGGTCCAAATTGTTTTTTTTTTTAAGTTGTTTCACTACTGCATTTTCTAGTGCATCCGGGACCCGGCCCTTGGTTAGGGATTTGTTCACAATAGTAGTCATGAAGGGTGTGATATTTAAGGCTAGCCACCTAGCGGTACAGGCAGGCAACACAAATGTCAGACTATTAGTTGCTTAAGTTGTAAAATGAGGGAATATATCAATTCCTCTGTCACAGGTTGAAACCTAAAGCTCTCCTCAATCCCCCAATGTGCTAGTACTACAACATCTACCTGTGGGTTGGGCAGTCCCACCCCACCCATCAATTTCTCAATGCTCTTCTGTATTGCTACAATCTTTTCCTCAAAAAAAGATGTTAAAGATGTTGACCTGTGACTGGGAGGAAACAAGAGATGCTGCAATACAGTTTGGTTTACAGAATTTGACACCACTGAAAACACTTCCCTTGCCCGGTTGCCAGCCCGCTCGATCTCACCATGAAGGAAATCCCTTTTTGCCTTGAGCTACCTTATAGGTCTTTAGTGCCTTTTTCGCCTTATTGGCAGCAAGTAACAACTTGATTTTCCTCCATAACTTATTGGTTTGTCGCACCTGCTTACGCAGTGAAACCAATGAAAGCCTAAACCAGGGCATTGAAACCCTAGTGCTCTTCGGTTTCAGGGGAGCATAGTCAGAGCAGATTTCTTCCAATATTAAAGTGCCTGCATTGAAGTATTCCGCGCTCTGAAGCATATGATCAATACTAGCCAATCTCGACTGTAGTTCTTCACCTGGGATCTTGGCTAGATCACTTGCTTTACGAGTCAGGGTGGAAGGACTAGCAAAATCATCTTTGGTCTGCTTTCCTTCTATAACTAAACCAAACATTTGAGCACGGTCATCTGACCAGAGTGTGGGAACGGTCTCGTGAAATAATACAGACTTCCCCCTGGACAACACCAAGTCCAGGCAGTGTCCTCTGACAAGCGAAGGCACAGTCAACAGTATTGATAACCTGTGATTCTCCAATAAATCATAGTTCTTTGGAGTCTGGATCCATACTGCTATCCAGCCAGATGTTCCAGTCTCCTACACATAGGAGTTTATATCTGCTCCCGACCAGAGTCAGATGAATATCTAATTTCTCCAGAAATGTCCCTGCAGGTCCGGGGGTCTATAGCCCAGTATTACTTTCACTGACCGCATAGGGGACAGCGCAAGTCATTTGGCCCATCTGGGAGTCATCAGGCCAGTCTAGGGACTCCAGATGGGAGACATGTAGTGAGGAGCTATAGATTTGTAATCCCTTAAAAAACATTTAATGACACCGAGCATGGTCTTTGTCTTAGCAGTGGTCACGCGTTTAAGCCTTCCTCAGTGCCAGGGTGCCACTGAGAGCATGGGCATGTTGTAACCAAGAGCAAAAAAATAGATATGCCTTTTTTTTTTATTTACTACCCTATCCCTCAAGCACTGAGGTTCTATAGAAAAGAAAGTGCCGGACCAGAACTAAATTAGAGGCAAGGTTGTAAAATAATGCTCAGCGGGGTATAAGGGCAATGCTGTAAGCGGCAACAGACCATGATGAGATCCATATGCAGAGGCAGTCTGTAGGAAGGCTTCAAAGTCTGTTCTTAAGCTGCCAAAGAGTCTAGACACTGAAAATATAACATAACTAAGGATTACTTAATAAGACATAATGTAATACAAGTTATCATAATGTCCTCAAGTAACAAAGAGCATTTCAGTTCATTCATGGAAAACACGAACCCTTACAAATACCTCTTTTCCAGAAGCAGCAATGGCGAGCCTGTGGCTGGTGTGCGTTTGGTCAAGGGATGGACATTCTGAATTGCTTCCTTCTTCTGCGCCACATTGCAGTTTAGAGAAGCCAGGAGGTGGGAAGGGGCAATGATGCAGGCAAATAGATAGGTGATGGGCATATATGGCGAAGGGCTAAGTAATTGGCCAATTGATACCAATCCATGGCTGCATGTCTAGAATCTGGAGGAATTCGATAACAATTTTTAGCAATGGGACAAGTTCCTTGGAATATGATTACAATCTTTGGAAATGGACTAGTAACAGGGCAGTGGATGGCGATCCCTGGAAAAAGACATGGTTCCTAGATATTTGATGACAAATCCTGCCATATGATTCGAGTGCTTGGCATTCCCAAACTAGGATGCCAGTACACACCAATTGAATGGAAAACCGAGCATTGAAATACCTAGCATATGATAGTAATAGCTAGCATAAACATGTGAGCAGGTGATCATTCGAGTGGACAGCTGGCATGAAATTGGATGTTTTCAGCATCTGGTAGGCATACCTGGCATGATGCACGGACCAGGGCATTCAATGTAAATACACGTCTAGACAGGAAAGAATGTCACCATTTAAAAGACAAAAGTGATGGAAATGACGTCACTTATTTACATACCGCAGCACAGTTTTTAACAAGTAATCAAATATTCGTGCTGTTGGAATGGGCTAAAAGAAACGAACAAGTTCATACTGTAACAACACCCATAAATTAATAGCAACTATTACTTCATTCAGCATGACCAATAGTCAATATGAGTGATGCGACAGCAGAGATTATGAACCCAAAGGAAGATACTCTGAGTGGTGGATGAAGGTATTTGCAGGGATGTACTCACAACTACAGCAGAGGTATGGAAGGGGCAAGTTATCCTACGTGGCCATGTTCTTAGCACACCGAATAGTTAATTAAACGTATAGTTTTCCATCACAATGTTTCCGTTTTCGCAGCCCTGTGTGAAACATGTTATTCTCATTCAATTGAAAGGTACTCCATTCTCCGAGTCAGCTCTGCCGAATTTCGAAACTATTAAATTAATCTTGTACACAGATCACAGAAGTGAGCATGAACTCAATGAGCGTTTGGAGAGAACAAAAAAAAGGGGGGGTGGAGAGTCCAACAAGAAACAAGCTATAAATGGGTCAGTGGGCCAGCAAGGCGACAAAAGGGCAATTTTGGGCAGTCTTGGCCTGTCTGGGTACGAAACCTGATGAGTAATCAAGGAATGATGCAGACCTATATTCCACCCAAACACGTTTTACTGTCCGCCTTTACAGGAAGTAAAAAGAATAACAGGTTGAACTGCTTAACCACTTATGCGCAAAGTAAGCTTGTAGGAGGACCTGTTGGTGGCATCATCATTGTCAACTTTGTTGAGCAGCAGGATTTAGATATGCGCTGATTAACAGCAGCTACTGGGGATCCACTCAGACATATTTTGAAACGGGGTTCCAAGGTAGAGTCACTGCTGTTGTACAACAACAAAAATGTACATTGATAACGAATGCCCTATGTAATCAGCAGTCTGCCAAAATACGTGTTTAGCAATACAGACAATTTTAAGTTCCATACAAAAGAACACCATATTGGCATCTGTGTTACAGACGTGTGAAGAGGACAACGACGACTTCATATTTTGAAACATCGAGCCAGAAGAGTGAGAGGGAGAGATTTTCTTACTAAAAGCTCACCTGGCATTGTTGGCAGCAGCAGCAGCAAAAGATCATCTGGTGGCTTCAACCACACCTTAGAGAGCACCGGCCTCCATCACGGAGAATGCTGTGGCTGGTATATATCGTCCTGGCAACAGTGGCGGTGGTGGCGGCAGCAGCATTAGCAGCCGCAGTATTGGTGGTGAATGCACTTTAAATGGGCCGGTTCTAGGCCCCAAATTCCGGCACTGCTTATGTTTTCCGTTATTAAGTACGGGACTTCTGGAAACGAAAGAGTACCGCTACTCAGTGATGGGGCAAGTTGAAAATGAATAGTTTTTGCTAGTACCACAAGTTGTTCAAAGCTACAAGCGCCCACTCTTCCTCGCCCTCACACCCTCTTCTGTGTCCCATCCTGCCGCAGTCTAGGATAACATTTAGGCCATCTTAACATGAGGCGGAGGCAATCCATCATCAGTCAAGCCAAAAAACAGCAACCCCCTCCTCTCACTCAGACCTCCTGCTGTGATCCTGTCCTTCTGATCTCTTGCATCTGTATGGCATGGGGCCCCACTTGCCAGATAATCGCTGTGATAAAAGGTGAAAATGCACCAATTTGCAGCCGAGGCACGGAGACAGCCCAACTTACTAGGTCTTCCACATGTAACTGAAGACCGGCACCGGAAACGGGCTGGAAAAATATGCAGTGGAGCTCCGGCAAGACACGTCTTGTCAGAGCGTTGCTCTGTCCCGAGACCCAACGACTTGCACTCACTCTCACAGATCTGCTCTGAAGATGCGTTATCACAGACGTTGCTCCTTCGTGTTGTAACTCGGCTTCAGAACAGGATCCTCCCTGCGAGGTCTGTCCTGAAGCCGAGTTATCACATGCACGAGCAAACCATTTTTCTGCACGGGTAACTAGATACAGAAACAGCCTCACATACTTGCACCTGTCCAGACTGGTATATATGTCCTGTACTGTACAAAAATGTTTTCTTAGGGTGAGTAGTGTGACCAATGAAAACTGCAGAGCCCAACTTCCATTATTTAATAAAAAAGGGTTTCTTACTCAATCACAATAAGACATGTTTCAAATTTTTAATTGTGGACATTATGCTCCCATAATGCTTTCCTATAATGCAAATCGCCAGGATTGGGTTATAGAAGAGATACTATACATGGGGCCACACCACTTGGCCCACCCCGTCCTCCTCCTCCTCATGGCCCTGCCGCTACAAGAATGAGAGGGTTCCACCTGTACATTTTTTCCATTTCCAGCACTGCCTGAAACGGTTTATTGCAGATCTGCTCATGCTTTTGTTAATGGGCCAGACATGATTTGCTGATTTTTAAGCACATGAATCATGGCGTTGCACATCACATCCTAAACTATAAGACGGTTTTTGAATCATGTACTGCAAACATTTGGGGGGGCGGAGAGGATGGGAGGTTGAGTACCCTACAAATGTTGGGAGACGGGCTACCATCAGAGACTGTGGAGGAAGGCGCAAACTTACTTGTGCAGGGGCATCTAATTTCTGTACACATTCTAATTAGGCTATTCTGGTGAAGCTTCTTTGTTAAAAGCAGTAACTCTGTCCTTCACGTTTGAAACCAAACACAGCTGCATGAAGGAGCCCAGCCGTCATGTCCGGTACCTCCGACACATACCCTTCCAGTCACTCCCATGACATGCAATCATGATCCATCATGATTTCAAATGCCTACGAATGCATTTGCCAACGATGAAACGCTTTACACTAGTAATCGCTGGCCCTATTATTGTCTGTGTCATGTCCTGTATTGCAACGACTCTGAAGGTCAGCCAGGTCAAGTCAACTTAAATTTCAAGAGGGGTTAGGTCTAAAGCCCGATCTGCCCAATGGTTGTTGTGCCACTATTCTCCACAGGTGTCTTTGCTCTGTGACTGCGTGGATACGCCGATTGCTTACTGTAGACACAAGTGGTGCACAAAACATGTTCCTGATGTGTTTGTAAGTAAAACCACGTGTGTTATTGGGGAAACTTGGAGGTCGACAACTGTAAGCTGATGCCTATTTCAAGCAATTGTCCCTTGTGGATTTGTATTCTGTTTAATATATAATTGCACATTAGGAACTTTGGCTCGCACCAGAGGGGAGGGTGCGAATCCAATCTGGGCAGACTTACAGAGCATGCAGAAGGGAAGAAAGACACAGTGCACGTTACATTCTAAGCCGAATGATAGCCACACCCCGAGGCGAGAGCCCTAGGACAAATATAGTAGGAACTCAGAATGGGACTGCATCTTATCATACAATGTACGGGGGATGAACTCCTGTCAAAAGCAAAAAAGTAGACCAGTATTTAGCCAAAGAACATAGCACTTTAGGAAACCCCCATCTGTTGGAAGGACCGTCCACGGTTACGATTGCGGGGCTACCCGACGTTGCATCAGTCCAATGCAGACAGGAAAACGTGCGGAACCCTCGAAGTATTTAGACAGGTACAGGATCTGACCATCCTTGACAGTAAGGGGGATAAAGGAGGTAGATACATGTTTGTGAAATGTAAACTAAGCCAGCATCATGACTATTGCTTCAATATATGCTCCGAACACGAACCAAGATAAGATAGCTTTCTCAGGTCTACACGTCCACTTTAGAGACATTTGCCACAGGGGAAATTATACTTATGAGAGACCTGAACGTGGTAAGGGACCCCCAAAAAGACTACAGCGCAGAAACCTATCATGGTCAGGTATCACTATCCTGAGCACTGACACGCAGGATAAATCAACTGGCATTAAATGACATCTGGAGGTCGTTATAGGGCGACTGATGGCTATACGTACTACTCACATGTGCAACGCAGCTTCAAGAATTGATTATGTATGGGAATCAACCACGATATTGGGTGCGATTAGTCAGGTGGTGGTGGGTACCATCTCTCCATCAGACGAAACCCCGCTAGTAACAATTATACTCCACAGGAGAGGTCTACCAACCTGCGGCGCTGGTCATTTCCGCAGCAGATTCTAAAAGATAAGGTTTTAACGGCTGAGTTAAGGGACAGATTAAGAGTACTTTGCCCTCAATAACACTCCAGAAGAGGCTGAGGAGATGGTGTGGGACGCCTTCAAGGCAGTTACGAGGAGGCACCTTATAGCGGCAACAGCCACAAGGGCTAAATCGCTCCAATCAATGCAGGAGGAGCTGGAAACAGAGTTAAAGAGATTATGGCAAAGGACCATAGCAGAGTGACCAAAAGGGAGTACAGATGTGTGAGAGGCCAATTGGAAATGTTATATGCAAGGCGAGCGGAAAAGTGCTCCTGTATGCCAAACAAAAATGTTACGTGAAGGCAAATAAAGCAGATAGCTTGCTGGCAGGTGTGAGAAACCTGAAGGTGTCTCAGCCACCAGTCCCCAAGGGTATCCGTCATCCAGGTGGCCAGGAAACGGCCATCGCTTTTGGATCCAGTTCCTGGTGGTGGATCAGTGCACGAGGATCACCTGGATCTTCTTCGGGGTGTGGGACACCGGATGGTGAGACGCTGTATCCCCTTCTCTGTAACACTTTTTCCCCATCCTACCAGGTTGGATCGACTCAACCCCCACCGCAACCTACCTGACACAAACACTTTCTCACAGACAGCTCACTGTGAGCAAAACCGGACTAACACCAGAGCCATATACACGACATGTCCAAATACAAAGGTCAGACAAGCTCAGGCAATTATTGATCATTACACACACCTGAATTCCACACACTTCCCCACACGGATAAAAGGCATAGCACAAAAGCACACTCTGAGCAAGGCAAAGCAAACAAGGAGGCAGCAGTTCCAAGATGACAGTTTATTACGAGGAGAAAGACAGCAAGACCAGAAAGGGTTGCAAGGAGGGAAGTGCCCTTAACCTTTTCAGACCTTTAAGTTAGATAAACTTGGAAAATAAAAAACCTAAGACCCGATACTAAAAGCTGAAGAAATCTGCATTGTGTGTCTGAGGTACCCATGGTTCTCCCGCATTGATAACCAAGGCGGGGAGAAGCGTTTGCCACATTGGCACTGTCCTTGGCTCCTACAACAAAGCAGCACCAGTATAGACAGCACAGCCGATGAGTCAGAGAGACTGATACCAGACCAGCCTGTGTTAGAACCAAGGTTGCAAGCTGCAATAATGCATGAAGAAATCTAAAGGGGGGCCTGGCCAGCAGCCATGGAGTGAGGAGGCTTTTCAGTGAGCTCCTGCGTGATCCGACCCGATATATTGAAGAGGTAGTGTACTGCCGAGCCGATTCAACTTTCTACTAACAGAAACCTACCCAAACACTTATAGAGTGTGCTCGCCAGCTGTGATACACTCCGACCCCGTGGATCGATAAAACAACGCCTGGAGGGTTTCGCTGGAACTCTGCCGAAGCAGAGAGAAAATTGACAAGGGGGGGAGGGGGCGTCCTGGGAGTCTCTCTGCCAGACATTAGTCCTGGTTACGAGACACTTACCCAGAGTCTTTAGTTCACTATCTTTCACAGAGAAGAAATATCCCAAACATATCAGGACCCCCCTTGTTAATTTGCGAGAGATGCTTGCAGCAACGACGAACCTCAAATAACAGGGCAATACCCCATGAGTTGCAGTCCAGCAGGAGCTGGTCTGGACAAGCATCAGAGCACACACAGGTGAGCTGACAAAGCCCCCATAAGGCAATAGTGCGGGCGACTGTCAGCGCAAGGATGTGCAAGCTCGCACTTATACAGAGCTTCATAAAGATCTTCCCCGCCATGATCCATAAAATTCACCCATAGGTCCATATTTTGCAGCAGAAAATTAGGCTACTCGAAGACAGGGTGTCGGATGCAGAAGGGATAGCCCGACGAAATAACGTTTGCATCATCGGCCTGCCAGAGGGAGAAGAAGGACCTGATCCCACATCATATGTGGAAAACCTGTTTTTGGAAGAGGTTGGCCCAGGGAATCTCTCACAAGGCTTCACAATAGAGAGGGCGCATAGGGCCGGAATCCGGAAAAAAAACACCACCAAGAGCCCCTCCACAACCAATCATAGCAAAAACCCTCAACTACAAGGATAGGGAGAAGATCTTATCCCACTCGAGGCAAGGTGGCACGATATGGAGAGCATCAGCAAGCCTAGCATTATATCTTGATTATACCCCCCAGGTCCAGAAAAGCAGGGCCCATTTCTCATCAGTTAAAGCCAGGCTACGTAAAGCGGGTCTAAAATACATGTTAATGTACCCGGCACAATTAAAAGTCCTTCACAAAAACCAAGCCCTGTTCTTCGACCTCGCAGAAGAAGCACATACGTGGATGGACAGAGGAAAAAATGTGCCCCCTGAGGGAAGGTGGTTCCGCCCCGAATTAAAGTAACAACTCCCGAATAGAGGCAGTACACATGAACTAAAGATTGAGACGCTGTCAAACACGCATGTTCAGGATTGAACTCCTCCGACTCAGCCCTGGCCGGGAACCCTAGGACAAGTGAATTGTCGACTAAAACAGACTACCTCTTAGGATAGCAGTCAGTACTTCGTTTATGATATATGGCAGGATCCACTCTAAGTACGCAGCCATGACACCTGTATGCGAGGGGCCCGATCCCGGGCTGCTACCTACCCGCCCTCTGTTATTTTTTTGGGATGATAGTTTCTGCGCCCATCCGCTGAGCGCAAGCCTCCTGAAAGCACACTGGAGGAGGACGTGACAATGCTGGCTGATTGTTAATAGTTACGAAAGTTGGGGAAGTTATTGAGTATCCTGCTTTGCCTGCATCAGTGAATAGCCTACTAAGCTGTCCAGTTGGTCTGGCCCACCGTTTAAAATATACTAAAAGAAAGAGGTCTGCCGTCCCCGGACATGGAACCTGGGGGACAAACATGGAACATCATCTGTAAGCATCCATAATAATGGGTTGGCAGAACATAGGCACACGGTCCAATACACAGGACCCTGCCAAAACAAATAGCCCAACATGGCCAACGACTTGAAACTGCTTACTTGGAATTTCTGAAGATTGTATAGCTTTGTGAAGAGGAACCGAGTCTACGCATAACTCCACAGACAAAATAGACATTGCCCTACAACAGGTACAGTCGCCAATTGCCAGAAAGTGGGGCGGGCGAACTGTGGGCTCCCCATTCTCAGCGTATGCCTGTGTGTTAATTTGAATAGCCCCTACAGTGCTTTTTAAAATGACCCAATATAAAATCAGAAGACGAAGGTAGGATGGTGCTGGAGCAGCGGCTCCTGTAGGACGTGGATACCCATTTAGTTAATACATATGCCCCCAACCATGACACCACTGCCTTTTTTCAAACACTTTATCCACCCCTTGAGCCATACCGGGAGGGCAAGATCATATGGGGAGGAGACTTTAATTGAGTTATAAACCCGCAAATGGATTGGCCAGATACCAGGTTTCATAGACCTGCCCCACCAGCCCGGTCCCTGATAACACTTCTGTCCTCCTTTGAACTCCTAGACATCTGGCCAACGCTCCACCCGAATTCCAGACATTATTTCCACTTTTTGGCACCACATGCCGTCCACACCGACATGACTATTTTTTGTTGGAAGAGACCTGGCCCCTGAATTTATAGATGCCGAATAGAAGTGTTTGGTTTTATCGGCCCACGCCCCCCCCCTTATTGAAGTGGCGATACGCACCTCCTTGACCCCCAATCCTGACATGGAGAATCAGAACTGAAGCACTGCAAGACCCCCTTTTTCGAGGCCATATCGGAGGTATCACAGAATACTCCACCCATAACGATGGCAGTGCCACTAGTGCTGGCACCCTTTGGGAGGCGTTGAAAGTGGTCATCAGAGGTGCAGCTATTGGCAAATCAGGAGGCATACAAACCTCACTCGGTAAAGAACTTACCTCCATAGAGGAAGCACTACAAAAGCTTGCACAGTCAGGACAGGGCCAAAAGAATGGGGCACCAACGACAGATTTACAACAAAAATGCACAGAATGCTAGGAAACATTAGGCATGTATAGCTACAATAAATATATAGAAAGACTGCACGATGAAGGCAACAAACCCGGCTGGGTGCTAGCCTGGCTATACATACACAATAAGGCAACACATGCTACACACAAGAAGGGATTATTGCGGTCTTTCAGGAATACTAGCGCAATCTATATAGCGATGAACCTACGCCCCCATGCGCATACACACAGGCAGTGCTACAGGAGATACAACTTCCTCAACTAGATGACGTCGGGGCTGTAAATAGCCTGGACGCTCCCATCACATTAGAAGAACTAACAGACAGATATAATGCCATTGCCATCAGGGAAATCTCTGTGCTCCGATGGCCTGCCCGGCGAGTTCTATAAAGAATTTGCTGCAGATCTTGCACCCCACCTCCTGAATACACTAACCGAGGCATATGAAATTGGTATTCTTCCTCTTAGCCTAAAGGAATCAATATTTGTACCCCTCCTCAAGCCACATAAATCGCCACTAGAGGTAAGCTCATATAGACCCATGTCTATCCTAAACCAGGACAACACAATTTTGACAGCATTACTCGCCAATAGGTTGAAAAGGTGAATCATTTCCTTGTGCACCCGATCAAATGGGATTATGTGCCAGGTAGACATAGGTCTTCGAACCCAAGGCGTTTGCACCACGTAATCACTGCACTGCGACATTGAACGCTCCCTGCGCGATAGCCTCGTTGGATGCCATAAAAGCATTAGACTCCATTAAATGGGACAGGTTGTATGCCACGTTGCGCCGGTTTGGCTTTGGGCAGACATTCATTAATTGTGTGAGGCTTATATACACCAAACCAATGGCAAGAGTTAAGACAGGCAAACTGTAAAGCTTACCTGGACTCCTCGGGAGCGTAATGCCTTCTCAGCCCGTGGACCTGGTACCTTGGCACTAGGATTCTCTTTCTGTTAAACAACAATAGAAATGCTATAACATCTACTAACGGAAATTGTACTGCATAAGATGTATACTCCTTAAATCCCTCCCTTCTCACCTGTGTTTATTTATTGTGGAACTCTCCATCCTGCTTTTCTACAGGGGCACGTTGGGATGAAGAAACAATGGTAACGTGGGTAGCTGATGTAATCTATTGGTTCTTGCCTTGAAAAGCATATATTTTTTTTTTAAGAATGAGTCTTTGGGTAAGTAAGCTGGCAAAAATATTGTAATCCTTAAGGGCTTGAATAAATTCCTACGTTGGAGAGAGCTCCGTTTCTAAGAATTTCCTCTTTCTTTCTCTTTTTGCAGGTTCTTGGAATTCGGGATAAGAATTATGACTGCAGATGGCTGCGGAGTTACTCGGGATGAGAAAACATTTTAAAACGTACGTTCACCTATAGGAGTAACTGCAGCCTTCAAGGAAGAGCGCGGAAATAAATGTGGTGAACACTTGAAGAACCTTCAGGTACGTGAAAGCTTATTAAACATCTTCTTTTATTGTTTAGTTTTTTTGTAAATTAAATACCTTTTGGGTTTGCAGGTTTTCCGAAAGCGGAGGAAAAATACTTTTGGAAGATACAGTGGCTGTGGAAGAAACTTCTGACTGAAGATGTTGCGACTTTGAGTGAAAACCGCTGACTGAAGATGCTGCGGCTCTGAATGGACTTTGACTGAAGATGCTGCGGTTGTGAGTGAAACTTCTGACTGAAGATAACCGCTTCGGACAATACTTCGGTCAGGTAAGTCTTTTCTATAAACTATTGTATTCTGTAGTTTTCTATACAGCTAATGTCACTATTTTCTCATTTTACAGGCTCTGAGGAGAAACGCTGGTAGCGTTACCCGCTGTCCGCGGAGCAGATGCGTAGCACACGTTCTAGCAGAGGCAGGGCTTAAATAGCTCCCTCTGCAATATGAATAGAACGTGCTGCAATTTGTGAATGGATCTTGCGGCAGCCATGTTGAGTGTATAAAAGTTACTGTTAAACATTACTAGAGTCTATGGAAGCATATGCTGTGAATGGTGTAAATGCCATATGTGCCAGGCTAACACCCACTTTTGACCAGCTGACTGATATAATGTTCCCTGTCTAGCCTGAATGCCGACTATGTTCACTGACTGAGATTGTGAGACAAACGCTTCTCTGGGCGATGGGAGTTGGAGAGGGGTACTAGACAAGGTTGCCCACTATCCCCGGTTACTCTATATTTTGGCAATGGAGCGGATAGCAGTACACTTAAGGGCACAATACATAGGCGCAGGCATACTCATCGATGGAACATGCCATCTAACATCAATGTACGCTGACGATGCACTGCTTTTTCTGCACAACCCTGAAGACAACCTGGAACTTATAATGGAGGCTCTAGGACACTTTGCACGGTACTTGGGTATAACGATGAGTAAAGACAAGTCATCCCGTTTCCCACTGCCAAGTTAACCAAGATGCGTCATAACAGACTACCTGTCATGGCATTGTAATGTAGCACCGACACATTCAGATGACTAGGAATCAACATATATTACGACTTCGTGATTGAACATGCTAACACCCAAAAAGCCCTAGACAGTATAAAAAGCTCAATAAAGGGGCGTGGCTAGGCGCCATGCCGGTCGGTCTGGCTCTGTGAGAGCTCTCGGCCCTGACCACACAGCCATCATATTATGCACCAGGGAAATAAGTTTCCCGTCACTAATCTCCAGCACCTGCGACGGCGGAATGGCTGCTGCACGCACTCATCCATCTGTTGCCACGAAGACCGCGTGAGAGCCAGTGTCTTACCGAGTATTCCAAAGGCAGTATGCAGCAGTGATGGCGCTCTCAAAATAGCGCCTTGCTGACGGGTGAGCCACATGAAGTTGACCGTACGGAGACTCACCGAGGATTGATCCTTGTTCCTACTGCCAGCTCTGCACAACTGCTGTCCTCGGGAGCTCCGAGAACCA
Organism: Ambystoma mexicanum; assembly: GCF_040938575.1. Lineage (NCBI taxonomy): Eukaryota > Metazoa > Chordata > Amphibia > Caudata > Ambystomatidae > Ambystoma > Ambystoma mexicanum. The sequence goes on from NC_090938.1 coordinate 210,797,527, forward strand.
GTGCTGCTCCAAGATTGCCCCCACCATACCATCGCAGGCTGGGCAGTGGAGCTTGCGCCCAGACGGGGGACCTCTGGCCTCGCACGGGCTAGGAGAGGACCAGGACCGCTGACCACCTACCCCCCGACCCCCAGAGGGGCTCCTGATCGAGCTCCCCTCAGGACAACAACACCCTCTGCAGCGTCGCTTCGGGTTCCCCCGGGACATCCTCCGGGGCCCAACAGCGTGACCCCTCCCTGGATCATAGACTGTGCTGGAGGGGCCGCCAAGCCGCAAGGCAACCAAACCCATCCGGCGGCAGCACACTCCACCTCCAGAACCCCGACGTTGCAGCGCGGGCTGGGAGAGATCGGACCCCACAGCAGCAGACCTGGTGGGGCTCCTGATCAAGCTCCCCTCAGGAAAACAACACCTTCTGCAGCAACACTCCAGGTTCCCCCGGGATATCCCCAACAGCATGACCCCTCCTAGAATCGAAGACTGTGCTGGAGGGGCCGCCGAGCCGTGAGGTAATCAAAGCCATCCGGCAGCAGCACACTCCGCCTTTAGAGCCCAAACGCTGCAGCACTCGTGGGCTAGCTTTGTGACGAGGAGCAGGGGGAGAGGTGGCACAGACCTAGCTCCTTTCCACACCGGGTGAGAGCGCACTTCAGCCCTAAGGACACTGTCACCTCACTCGCAGGACAGGTAGGGTGGCACCTGCCACATTCTCATGTGTACACCTTTCAGAGCGGGGAAGGTCCCCTCAACTGGCTACAAGCAACTCTGCAACCCCCCTGGGCGACACGATTCCACCTCCCAGCGGTGGGGAACAGAACCACAAACCCAAGGGCGCTCCACCCTAACCCTGCACAAGACACCTCTAGCCGCCTCAAATGGCGGCACTCACCCCCCGCAACCATCCCCTGCTTCACTCCCCCCCTCCAGAACCCTCCACCCCTTCAGATCTATGCAAGCACCTCCAGCCGGAGATATCAAAACGGGGTCCGGGGCTCCCATCAGAGGCAGGAGCCTCCCCCCACACCGCTCTGCCTGGCACTGAGGAGTTGGGAGACCTGGAGCTCTGCCCCCCCCTTTCCCCTCCTGAGAGAGGGGCCTGGGAGTCGGAAGACTCAGCAATCCCCTAAGCATTCGGACTGCCCTAACCTAGCGGGGGCCCCCGGGCACTTCCAATAAGCAAGCACCCTCACCAGGCTCGACCCCATAGCACGGAACCCCATAATCCTACCCCAGAGCAGCAAAAGTCAAGGCATCAATCCCCCGGGAGCTCCCCTGGAGCTGAGAAAACGAGTAGACCACAATGGCCAGAAACTCCAAATCATCGAAACAAGCAGACATAGCCACTCTGCTGACAGTAACCATAGTGGAAAAATCTAAGAGGGGGGACCGTTCGACGAGGTGTGCCCAGACCCTCCAACTGAGCCCAGCCAGTCTCGCCGGCACAAGCAGTCACTAAAGGGGATCTGCAGGACCTCCTGGCAGCTATCACTAAGGAATACCAAAAAGGAACGGAGGAACTGAAAAGCAAGATCTCAACCCTTGACAAGTAGGTGGGGGAAATGGAAGTCAGGACGGAGGAGATAGAGACCACCCTCTACGAGCAGAACCTTGAAATCGGGGTAGGGGCGGACAGATTCGTGGCGCTGGAGGCTAGATGTGACGCCCTCGAGCTCAAACAAGATGACGCAGAAAACAGATCTAGGCGCAACAACATCCACCTGAGGGGAATCCCGACGACTATCTCCGATGAGGACCTAGGGGCCTACGTCAACGACCTGCTACGCTTCATCATAACTCTCCCAGATGGCGCTCTGCTAGAACTCGACAGGGTCCACAGGACCAGAGCCAACCAAAATCCTAACTCACCGCCGGATGTCCTTGTGAGGGTGCACTTCTACAAAATCAAAGAGGAAATTATGCGCGAGGCCAGAGGCACGGCCCGCATACACTTCCGACATGCCACAATATCTGTACCAGGCCCTAGCATGAACCACTCTGGCAAAGAGGTAAATCCTGAAGCCAATGACCGAATGGCTCCACGAAAGGCAAATCTCATCCCGATAGTGCTTCCCCACCACCCTGGCCTTCACATGGGAATGCAAGCCTCGACTCATTTCCTCCCCCCAAGGAGGCGGAACGCTTCATGAACCCAGAGAGTGAAACTACTGAGCCTGACAAAGCTACCCTCAACACAGAGGAGGAGGAAGCGGGGGCCCCCCATACGCATGGACCTGGGTCGAATGACACTGCAGACTGTGGGGTTCCACCACCAAAAACAAGATAAAACTCCAATGGATGAGGCAGGGGGCAGCCCTCCTTGACATTTGAACCCACTTGGCACCCAGGCTCCCATCTGCCTCAAAGTCCACGGAACACTATAGGCATCGAGCGGGTTCTGCTCCAACTAAAAACTTGTAACTTCCTGCAGGGCCCCGAACAGACCCACTATAGAATAACTATTACTTCAAGTAACGCCGGAGGAGCCTAGCGAAACGGGGTGCCAACCCACATCTCGGAACTCTGTGCCCCGTAAAAGCCCAATCTGCAACTACTGACTGCTTCACTGGCCGAATCAGAGGCGTGGTTGCCTCTCTTTGAATCAGCGTGTTGGTCCGGCCACCTGCCCCGTTGGCTGAAGGCAGGCCCGGAAGTTTTTGTAATGTTGTAATATTTTTGGGGGGGGGGGGTGGCGGAAAGGGGTAGGAAGAGGAGATGCAGGGAGGGGGGCACCACAGAGGTGGAAAAAGCAAGACGAGTCTGAAACACGTCCAAGGGAAGCAACAGAGATCTCACCCATAGGGCCCTACGATGGGTTCCCAGAATGAACTACTTACCCTAACAACCTGGAACGTGCAAGGTCTGAAAGTCCCAAGAAAGCGAAAATCAGTCGAACACAGACTTGCACAACTCGGGTCAGACATCGTGTGCCTCCAGGAAACTCACCTCCTAGAGCCAGACGAAAAGCAAATCAATTTCTGGCAGTACCCGAAATGCTACTTTGCATCAGCGAACCAAAAGAAAAGAGGGGTAGCCATTCTGCTCAGTCGCAACTTGCCACTATCCCAGGTCTCGGTCAAGAGGGATCCAGAAGGTCAATACCTGCTCCTAAGGGGCCTCCTGGTAGGACTGCCTATCACCCGTTGGCGATCTACGGCCCGAATAAAGAACAAGGCTGTTTCCTCTGAAAGTTTTTACCTATCATTGCATCATTTGCCAAAGGCCACCTGCTGATAGGGGGTGACTTTAATCTCCCCCGGAAACCAATCTAGATAAAACTCTTCGGCCAACAAGGGATGACTTCGCCAAAGCCCTAGTTATGGCCGAGTTCCTCAGGGAAACAATCAAAATTCACATGTGGAGGCTACGCAACCAGGGAGCGAGGGACTACTTATTCTTCTCTCGTCCATAAAGGATACTCGAGGATCGACCTGCTACTGGCTGCAAGCATACTGGCCCCCTTTGTGGAGGATATCCAAATTGGACATATTGCTATCTCGGACCACGCTCCGGTCACCCTAGGCCCCCGGACACAGGGACTCCCAAACCCCCCCCAAAAGCAGTGGAAAATTCAAGATCAGATCCTATCCGACGTAGCCATTAGCGCAGAGCTGGCGGAAGCACTCGCAAACTACTTCAACGAGAACACAACTCGAGACACCTCCATGACAACGGTGTGGGACGCAATGAAACCTGTCATCCGGGGCATCACGATAGATGCAACAGCAAGGCTGCGCTGGCTCAACCTGCTCCAGCAGAACCGGTTGGAAAAGAAGGTGGCTGACTTGGAAAGCAACCTCAAAAACACATCCAAACAAGACCCTAGGGCGAGAGCTTAAGAGAGCAAAAACAGCTTTGGAGATGCACCTGGCAGGCCGGGGGGCCAGAGACTTACAATACACCAAACAATACTATTACCTTATTAGCATCAAAGCAAACCGTCTACTAACGCACAAACTGAAGAAGTTGCAATCGAGAAACCACATCCAGTGTCTGGCCGACGAGTCCGCCATCCTGCACACACAGAGGCCGAGAAACTCGAGCTCATGAAACAGCACCACGAGGAGATCATGAATGGGCCCCCAACAGCGGAACCAATCATCCTGCAATTCCTGGCCTCCGTCCCAAAAGCGCCACCCCACCCATCGATGGGAGCCTTGGAATGCCCCATTTCCGCAGAAGAGGTGGGGGACATGATCCGTGCTCTGAAGAATACGACCCCGGGGCCAGATGGGCTATCTATACAATTCTACAACAAGTTTGCCTACATCCTGGCGCCACACCTGGCAACCTTATTCAATTCATTCCTGTTGATCGGTTCTACCACTGCCTCTATGGAAGAGTCACTAACGATCCTCATAACGAAAGCCAGGGAAAGACAGCACACAATGCGCATCATACAGACCCATCACGTTACTAAACAACAACGCCAAACTATTCGCCAAGATCCTCGCGAACAGGCTGGCCCCAATCCTCCCGGACATAATCCATCCAGACCAAACGGGCTTCATCCCAGGCCGCGGCATCCAGAACAATATTCGAAGAACCATCAATATAATTGAGTCAGCAAACAGGATAGAGGCCGAGTGGATGGTTCTCTCACTAGAAGCGCACAAAGCGTTCGACATGCTTGACTCGGGCTACATAAAATAAACCTTACTCCACTACGGATTTGGGCAGAATCTCGTAAAATGGGCACTAGCTAGCTGCCAGAACCCTGCAACATCACTGAGGCTGAAAGGGACCAGGTCTGACAAAATTAAGATCTCCAGAGGCACTCGCCAGGGGTGCCCCCTCTTATTTTTGCACTCTCGATGGAGCCATTCGCCAGCAAGATTCGCTGCAACCCGTCAATTCACGGCCTGTAGTTCAAGGAAGAATCTTACAAAGCGGCACTATAGGCCGATGATGTGCTTCTAACAATAACCCATGTGGAAGAATCTATGGGGGCCCTGTGGCCGGAGTTAGAAGAATTCAGAGAAGCCTCCGGGTTCACGGTGAGCATCTCGAAACCCATAGCGATGGGCGTCAGTTTTGCTGGGAAAACTCAAGGAGAAGTTACAAGCTAAATATCCGGTCCACTGTGCAAAGACGCAAATCAGCTATCTGGGGGTTCAGATTCCGAACAAAACTGCTAAAATATACAAAGCAAACTTCCCTCTGTTCTTCAAAGAATTAAGGGACGACTTGAGGCGCTGTCAAAAACAAGAAAGGTCATGGTTTGGGCGCATTACGGCACTGAAAATGAACCTAACCTTGAGGCTACTCTACTTCAGTCTCTCACTTCCAGTCACCATCAGGAAGAAAGCGATCCTAAAACTGCAGGGCGAAGTCCTGAAGTATGTCTGGGATGGAAAGAAACCGAGAATCCCGAAGCGCATCTTACTCCGGGGACCCGCCGATAGGTGGCCTTGGAGTCCCAGATGTAGCCAGGTACTGCCTTGCAGCCCAACTCTCCCCAGCCTTTACCTGGAGGTTAACTACCAACCAGCCCCGCTGGCTGAAATTGGAAGAGGATTGGAGCAGGTCCCCGCTAGAGGTGCTACCACAAATGAAAGAACTCAACCTTCCAGGAGACGAAAACCTGTTGCCGGCGACCAAGAACACAACGTCCAGCTGGCTAAAGGCAGCACGCCTATGGAAATGCAAGAGCACGACAGGGCCCTTCTCCCCGATATGGGATAACCCAGACTTTTGTCACCCGGCTGGACTTCAAACAACTTCGCCAGATGGAAGGAGGGCGGCCTGAGAATCATGGCCAACTTCTTCGAAAACTGTAGCCCAGAAAGGGAAAGTTTTCGATACGCCCAGCTTAGACACTGGCTATTGAGCGCGTCCAACAAGAAACACGCCAACAGAAAACTAACGGCCTTAGAACGCACGCTGACCTCGAATCCCCCAAAGGGACATTATCTACACTATACAAGCTACTGGACCGAGCCGACCCAACCAAAAAAAGAGCCCTACATGCTGAGGTGGGAGAAAGACCTAGGCAGACCCATCGAACCTGAGGAGTGGAGCTACATCTGGACCCAGGCGCACAAGAGCTCCAAATGTACGACAAACAAGGAAGGAGCATTCAAAGTGTGTTACAGATGGTATTACACCCCTGAGATTCTGAACAAATGTAACCCGTCCGTCTCCTCAGTCTCCTGGGCTCACTGTTCCACCTCTTCTGGTCCTGCCCGAAAGCCACCCAATTTTGAAAGAATGTCCTCTAACAAATTTAACTAAAAGGTCCCACGATCCCATGAGACACAGGAATAGTCCTTCTGGGATCCACCGGGGATGGCCAATTCCCATTATCCGGCCGCATGGCGGACCTGTGTTCCCACCTTCTCACAGTCGCAAAGATATCTATCGCCAGACTCTGGAAAAATCCCGAAGGCCTGACTACCCAAATGTGGGGGTCCAAATGTTGGGAAATAATTGTGGCAGAAAAAAATCACAACCATCATGTTTGGGAGTGGACCAAAGTTCTAACAGATCTGGGCTCCTTTCCTCAACTACGCCGAGCGCTTTCCAGGGATGGCGAGGCGTCCGCCCACCCTTCGCTGGATGGGGAACCAGCCCTAAAAGATCGAACCGAAGGACGCCTGGCAGGGGGAAACACGACCCGGCCCCTAAAGCCCTGTAAGGCTCTATAGAGGGGCCCCAGCAATATCGAGACATTCTCCCTTGGACTACACCAGTTATGAAAGATCCAACCCCTTGTCCCCCCGGTCCTCCTACTGCTCCCCCTCTCCTAAAGTGCCCTTTTGTTAACCGTTCTCCTTTTGTTCTTATTCTGTTCTCTTCTTTCAATCATATGCAAGCTTTAACGATGTGTCGACTATACCTCACTTATCCGCTTGTATGAACATTTCAATAAAAATAAGTTTGGGGAAAAAGCTCAATGAAGTTCTGGACCAAATTAACCCTCTCACTGATTGGAGTTGCCCTATTGAAAATGGTGGCACTCCCCAGGCTCCTACATCATTATGTAAACGTTCCATGTAATATTCCAAAAACGTTTTTTTAAAACCTTAGATTCCCTATATAGGGCATTCCTATGGTGCAACCGTAGATGTAGAATAGCTCTCTACAAAGGCCTTATGAAGTGGGCAGCATCAAGGCTCCACATTGTCATCCTACACTTCAGGACAACTGCAGTTTGTGGTGGGTTGGCTGGCAGATGAGCCTACTGAAGACATCAAGCTTTTTCAGGCCCCTACACCTACTTTTATGGTACAAGAAACCCCGGCCCACTCGGAACCCACACCTTGTTTTGTTAGGCATCCTAATGTGGGATAGGGCGCTAAAATTGATAGGACCGATAGACCCATTCTCAGTACAAATCCCCTTAGCCTCACTTGTTCCTACCACATCCCAGGCTCAGCTGGGCATACGCAGATATTGGGAACCTCAAGGTGTCGCCACCATAGAGGACCTGATGAACGGTACTTCCTTTATACACTTCAATGAACTAGCAAACAATACTGGCATACTCCATGGTCAGTATCTGTTGCACTGCACCATCCAGAACATAATATTGCGCAGATGGCCGACATATAGCGAAACATATAGCGAAACAATGAAAACACAGATAGTTAACACCATGTACGACATAGCAGAAAGTGGCCACGTAATATCCAGGTTATTTACCTTTCTACTGACGAGCGGGCCCTCCAGTGCTTTGCCGATTAAGAGCAAATGGGAAGAGGACCTAGGCGCCCCGTTCCGAGACACAGACTGGGCGAAGCTATTGAAGTACCAATAGCTCACCGGGCAAATTTGATGCACCTTAGAATATCAATGCTTTACGCGCACCAGATCTACACGGTATGCATCTAAAATGAAAGATTTAGTATATATACTAGCCAAACGCAGGCTAGCTTTGCCATGGAAATCTCCACATGGCCCCAACATGGAGGATTGGTGGCGTCACCTTAAAAAATGGCTAGTAGCAGAAACAGCGGCTTGGAGGCGTGCAATACACTTGAGCTCCCCGGACAGCGGCAAAGACATTACACTATGGACTACTCTAACACAATCATTATTTGCTCCAGAGGCAGACGGCCCTGAATTGACTCTGCCACCATCAATACAGATAACCTAACCTCAATAATCGCCATAAACATAGCCCACATGCCAACACTACAGGCAACTCGGGAGGGGCGGGAGCAGGGGTTTGGGTGGGGGGATAGTTGGGGAAAAGTGTTAATGTTTAATAATGGACCTTGTTGCGTCACGTAGACAAGTTGATCAAAAAGAAAATTGCATGATGCTCCATACTGTATTGTTGTAATTTTGAGATAACGTAAAATCAATAAAAAAATGGTATTATTAAGAAAAAGAAATCTAAAGAAAACAGTGTATGAAACATGTGACTAGAAATGCAAATATCATTTTAAACCAGAGGAGTGACTGAACTTTGGAGGCCAAGAAAGATACTGTAGACTGAGTGGCCCGGCACCACATGGGTGCTCTTTGGAAGGACTCTTTTAGGTATCCAAATGGTTGGCAACTGCTAAACCCTGTGCACATTCAAAAGTCTTCGATAGTTTAATGCAAACTGAAATTGGTTCGAGCCCGGCTGAGGGAGAAAATTTGTGTAAGCGGAAGGATCTGAGCCCGGCTGAGGGGGATCCGAGTTGAACCGGGAGTCACCGGAGAAAGAATATTCTCTGAACATTGTAAAAAGGGTTTAAACAACCAGGGTCCACAACAAACTACCTGCTAATGTCGTATTTGGCTGCAAAATTAGCATCGCACCTAGAACAAGAGAAAGGTGAAAAATCATCTTTCCAAACATATATAAAGACGATGAGTTCGGAATTTACCAAAAAATATATCAGTTTTTATTTTTTAACACATGATAAAACATGGACATAAAGAGTGATATACACACACAATAGAACAAACAAAACAAAATGGTATTTATTTTACCAACCAAAGAGGAAAACTTATCCTATATCTACAGAGTGATGTTAGTAACTAGTGGGTGAATTTTTGCACATTTCTTTACACAAAGCAAAAACGCCCATTAGAAAAGTGTCGACAGTAACAATATCTGTTTCAAGCCTTGATACGGTAGCTACTAGTACCCCACAATTCAGGGTCGATAGTAGATTTGTGTCTTTCCCGTTAAGGCTTTCATCAGGACAGCATTTCTTAAAAAAAAAAAAAAACACATAGAAAAGTTTTCATCGACCATATTCAAAGCATCAAAGAAATGTAGTCCTTTCATGTATAGGTGACAGTCTATATATTAAAGAGCCAAAGAATAGAATCTTTATACGCATCAACACGCTAGTTTATTTATAAAAAAAGCTCAAGAAAAAACCTAAATTAGGTACATGTGACAACCATCATTAGTCACCTTATTTCATTCCATTAACAAACAGCTCATGGAATTTTGAAAAAGTATGCCCAAACATGGTGGGGGAGGAAAGGAAGGGAAAGGGAGGGGAGGGGGGGGGAGGAAAGAGAGAAGGGATTGAGTGACTTAAACCCTTCTATGAATATCAGTTCAGTAAACAAACATTTACAGAATGAGACTGTACCTTTTGATACTGACCACTGTCAGCAATCTTAATTCTTTTGCTTCTAAGGGCCATGTATGATGGCCAAGACACAAAGCATAAGTCTTCTGTGCAGAGAAAACAAGTATAACCACTTTAGGAATTGTAGGCTGATTTTATTTATTGTCTCCTGACTCTATTTATTAAATAATTGTGGAAGCCTACCTATAGCGGAGACAGGTAGGTGAATGCTGCATACCAATCAAGCAAAAGCAGCGATAAAGGCATAAGTCCTTGGTGATTCAGACCGGACAGTGCAAAGATGACACTTGACAGTGGGTGAAAACGCGTCTGCTTCTGGATTGTGTACCGGTTTCCCGGTTGACCTGGGGGAACAGGAGGAAAAAGCTGTTGGAGAGACCAGCCCGTAACGTGGAGCAACCAGTAGTAGCTAGCTAAACAAATGTAGCAAAACTAACGGTTTCCAAACTTACTTGGGAGATTGAGGTCGGCAGACACAGCAGTATGCTGTTTCTTTGTCGGTGTCTCCGTAGCGAGTAAATCAACGTTCGTCGGCACAGGCAACACGTGATCTAGTATTGAAGTGCTAGTCATGTGAGCACGTGCTGCATGACTTAGTTCCGTTTGTTGAAGAAAAACTCCAAACGCAGCTCAGAACTTCCCGTGATTTAGGTGGAAATGCTTAGCAGCAGACGGCCACCCTGCATAACGGAAAAGTGCCTGCCGATATAAACCTCATAAATGGGAGGACCTGAACAGAAAAATGGTTCGGATGCGAACAACTGATACTTGACTTTAGAAATGACCTGGGGAAAAAAACGAATGCTTGTTTCACCACAAGTGATGCACGCTGGTTCAGGTGTGCAAAAGCAAAATGCATTTATCGGGGTGCCCATATGTACGGGTATTATGCATCCAATATTATGTGCAATAAATTGGCAGCGGGATTCGTGGGTTCCTAAGATGTAGCACCGACAAAGGTTGAGTGTTAGCTACTCAAATAAGTGTGTCAGTATGATGGATACATAATTAGTGTGAATACGCAGAAACAAGGGCATTATTTTCGCAAAAACAGGTTCCATTCGATGTACAGATTGAGACCCTTATTCACTGAATCCAGATTATAGATCAATTTTTGTTCCAGTCTGCTGAGCTTCAAATCTCTATCACCGCCACGAGGATGTGGACCCAAAGTTTGTAAAACACACCAAAAGAGATCATCATGGCTGTGTTTCATTTTTTTTATAGTGTTCCACCAAAGGTTTGTCTGTTGTGCCATTTTTGATACAGGATCGATGTTCACCTATTATAGTACGGATGGCTCTTTTTGTTTTTCCAATGTACCAAAGGCCACATGGGCAAATGATGCAATAAATCACCCATTTGGTAGCACAATTAGTAAAGGATTTTAGCTGCCAGATTTTACCCTTAATGTCAATTGATTTGAGATTTTTTGTAAATTTGCACATTAGACATTTGCCAAATCTATAGTGACCTGTGACCGGTGGGAGATCCCATAATGTAGATTGGGTATTCATCACATCTCGTTGTTGCGGGTATGTATGAACCAATTATCACCAAGGTTTTGCAGTCTTTTGAAAGCAAAACGGGGAGGGGGTATGTTGAAAGATTCTGTGTTGATCATCTTCCAATTTTTTTTAAAATAGACTTCCTCAAATCATTACTGATGGGAGTAAAGGACGAAACATGTGATTTTGTCAAGAGCAGTTTGTTTGTTTTTGAAGGCATTCTCCTCTCTGTATATTCTTTGCCTTTCTATAGGCTCTTCCTATGATGTGTGATGGGTAACCTCTGTCTTTCAGGTTCTGTTTTAAAGAGTCACTATGCAGTTTATAGTCTTGTATATCGGTGCAGTTGCGCCTGATATGCAAAAACTGCCCAAAGGGCAAGCTTTCTCTTAGTGCTTGGGAATGCCAGCTGTTCAATTGCAAAAGGGTATTTTTTTGGGTGGGTTTCTTGAAAAGACTGGTGCCGATGGATTTATTCGGCAAACGGTAAATAAGGCGGTTTAAGAAAGCAGTTTTTTCACTATGTGCCTCACAGGTAAAATTGATTGTTAGCTCCTGGTTATTCAGCCACATGTTAAAAGCTTTCAAATCTTAACTAGTGCCACGCCAGATCATAAAAATATCATCTATGTAACGATACCAGGCTTGGTTGTTTGCCAAATATGGATTGCTATTGGCATATACATGGTGATTCTCGAAGGAGTCCATGTATAAATTGGCTAAGTCCGGAGCGAACGTCACCCCCATACTTATGCCATAGAGTTGCTGAAAATAGGTGTTATTATATATGAAGACATTTTTAGTGAGAGCAAGGTGAATGCATTCTGCAATAAAGGCTGAGGGAGGATTTTTTCGCTCCCTAGTCTCCAACAATTCAAGCATTACTTTAATGCATTTCATCTGGGGGATATTAGTATACAAGGATACTACATCAATGGTGACAAAAATATCTTGAGTCTCAATGGTCAATGCATCTAGAATTTTGATCATAGATGTAGAATCCTGTACAAAAGACTTCATTTTCTTAACAAAAGGTCTCAAAAAAACATCTGCATATATTGATAAGGGCTCAAGTAATGAGCCTATTGCTGACACAATGGGGCGTTGTGGAGGTGTGATGGAGTTTTTATGAATCTTGGGGAGGCAATAAAATGCCGGTGTCACTGGTTGTGTGTTGATCAAAAATAGTTTTTCCTCATCATTGATCCATCCCTCTTCATGTGCATGTGTCATGAGGCTTACTATTTCTTCCATGATTTTTGACAGTTGGATCAGAATGGATTTGTTTGTAAACATTTACATCCAACAATTGTTTTTCAACTTCAGTTTTATACAGAAGGGTATCCCATAGAACAATGCCCCCACCCTTGTCGGCTGGTTTTATAACAAAGAGGTGATTGTTCTCCAAGTTTTTTAGGGCCAGGCGTTCTGCTTTTGAGAGGTTATCTTTGTACCTGTTCTTATTGGCACATAGGCATTTCATATCTCTCAGGATTTTATTTTCGAATTGGGATTTTCGCGATTATGACAATCCTCCTGATGAATGTTCTCAGAGTGACTCCCTAAGAACAGAAACATGTTGAGACAATTTCCTGGATTTATACAGGGAAATAATAACTTTTATCTAATAGTGATTAGAAAGTGATACATCACTAGCTCTATGTTGAATGTATTTTGCACTTTATGCATAGATAGAGTAGACACTTTTTTCCTCCTTGTGGTGGACTAGTGACTACCGGGATTCCTTCCCTATTAATAGTCTTTTCTTTTTGATACCATGGAACATATGTGGTTCAGGCCCAGGTTTATTACAAAGATTCAGGCTATGTCAACCCAATGATAAGATTATCAATAAATGGCTCCCTCCTGCAGCCCATACAGATCAGAAGAGGTACGAAACAGGGGTGCCCGTTATCACAACTGTTTTATGCGATTTACCTTGAACCCCTGCTACAAAAGATCCGGATGTTGAACCAAATTAAGGAAATTCCATTTGGGGGGGGGATGAGCTCATGAGTGGAACATCAGTTGCACAGATGTATGCAACCAGTCACAGAACCAGGGTTACCACCAAAAGCATTTGGCAGTGCGATCATGTACATGTTCAAAAGTGTGTGTCTACTTGTCAATATAATGCATCTTCCCCAAAAAAATGAAATATAGCTGCCACTATGAGATTTAGATACACTAACCTAAATGTTACTGAAAAATATGGAGTGTGGACAATGTCGCGTTTTACAGTAATTTTGCATTATGTAACATCTTACATTTTTAAGTATGTAATTGCGGGACTGACTATTTAAAAAAATTAAGTTAACGCAAACCGGTATTTGCCAAACAGGACATAGTCAGCTTAATAAAAGTATCAGTCAGATTATTTCTGGTTTGCAATTAATTAAAAAGGAAAGAAATTGTGTCTCCTAGCAGTCTCAAACAGGCGTTTCACACTTTTTTAGTGGAAGAGATTACTGCTGCACTCTCTTCATTAAACCCTTTGAATTTCCAGTGAACAGAGAAAAGATGGTGGAGAGAGCCTGGAAGAGAGGAATGCACGGAGTGCTATGCGTTCATTGAACAGAGTCATTTAAATAGCAGGCTGTGCTACACGAGTGTCAATTTAAGTAGCAAATCTACAGAATTGCATAGCCAATTGCTATGCGACTGCTTATTTTATCCCTCGATATACGTATAAAACAGCAACAAAAAACAACTAATTAATCAAAACCTTTTCATGAGAGAATCTGTTGTATCATGCACAATATTGTTAATTGTATATAGGAATTGTATGCAATAAGTTCAACATTTGATAATTAGGGTATTAGGATGATGTCCATTAGTAGCCTAGATTCTATTTTAGTTATTTACGGTGCATTCATTTTACCGGTAGTTTTTAGTAACCTGCCCTCACATTCTCTATATTACACACCAACAGAATATTTACTTGTTTTCTTCATATATTATTTGATTTTTACTCACATTGACTTTTTTTTTAGCTCCAGTTATGGTTTCCAATAGGAGATTTTGCTACTTACAATAAATACTTTAGTTTCTTCTTTCAATCTCTTTCTTTGAGCAATATCCGTTCCTCTGTCCTTTAAATATATTGGTTTCATTCTTATGATACGACTACACAATGACATAACGCACCAATGTGCACGGCAATCCTTAAACAGAATTATAATTTCCTTTTTCACATGCTAAATACTTCTTTGCAGCATTTTAAACGGATGTCGCTGGTCATTGAAACTATGCATTACATTCCTGGTAAACAACTGTTTGGATTGCATGACCATACTATTCAGACTATTGGACAGCAGATTTAAATTGGATCTCTATACATGTTTACCAACTATGTTTAAAGCACAAGCACTTTACATTCAGTGAAGAAGTACAATATGCATTCACTCACATTCCTTCACCCTTTATTGTAACACATAGATTTTGCGTTTTATTTGGCACATCTTCAAGACGGTTAAGCATAGACTTATGATGCCGTTGATCAGTGTTGCAGCTATAATTTAGAATGTTGGGATAGATATATATATATATCTATGTGATTTTCGGACACAACCTAACAAACAAAGTACCCGATTGGTTCGAAATGCACTGACCAACATTGTCCGTCTTTAGAGCTTTGAAAAAGAGGATAAAGCTACATCAAAATATTGTTATATATTTTTTATTTATTTATTTGATTTATATTTCAGGTGAACCTGTAATTTTATCAAAGGAAGTCTTTAGAATTTGTTTTTGAATAGTTTTTCTTTTCAAGTTCTTCTAAAAAGGTTTTCCAGGTTCTTTCTAAAAAGGCTTTCCACAGATCAAAAAAACACTAGGAGTAGTGCGGGATGCGACAGCCACAGAAGAGGTCGTCGCGCGATTTGGCCAATAAGCTCGCTGAGAGTTGCCTCATTTAACGGATGGTCTCGTTTATCTGTGTGAAAGCCAGTTCGACGACGCCATGGCCACCGTCCAACGTGTGGATTCTCCGGAGATTAATCTTTTCCACCTATCGTCTTCCTAGGCCAACAGGGGGTTCATAATCAGTGGTAGCAGATAAATGATTCTGTTTTGTTTGGTGCAGGGACACGTTAGCACCAGATGCCTGAGCGTTTCCACGCTCTCCGTGTGTTTACATAGTCTGCAGGTTTGGTTTTCCGCCATGCCTCGAATGGCGAGTATTTCTTTTGTCTGCAGTATGTTGAGTCTCGCTTTCATGAACAGCAGTCTTTTTTTCTTTTCTGGAAATTTGCTGACATACTTTATTGGCACTTTCAGTTTGTTGAACGTGGGCGGAAGGTGTTGTAATAGTTTGTTGTCAGCTGCTGCCTGCAACGTCATGATCCAGTCCCTTTCTCCGAGTTTGCGTTTGATTTTATCCGGATTTTCTTTTAGATCTGCTTCTGTACATGATATATCCGATAGACTTTCTTCTCTGATTTTGGCCCATTTTTTGAAGGCGGCGCAGTTACCGTACTCCAGTTCTTCTTTGATCGAAGCGTATATTGGGATGTAGTCGGCTAAGATGATTTTTCTGAATAGTCTCATTGCACTGAACTCAGCTATCGATGCCAATGATAGCAGTCTCAGCTCTCTTCTGACAGCCGCAATTGCCGTTGATTTAGGTAGCCCTAAAGCGGCTTTCCAGATCATACCTTCTATTTTGTTCCATATCGTCTGAGGCATGCTAAGTGAGGCCTCTGTTCCAAAGATTAGCGTCGGCACAACTT
The DNA here is from genome assembly GCF_040938575.1 of Ambystoma mexicanum. Taxonomy (NCBI): domain Eukaryota; kingdom Metazoa; phylum Chordata; class Amphibia; order Caudata; family Ambystomatidae; genus Ambystoma; species Ambystoma mexicanum. The sequence continues at coordinate 210,813,307 of NC_090938.1, forward strand.
TCGATTTGTAAAAATTAATTGCTGGGCTTAGCGAAAATTTGCCAAATTTCCTATCCAGTGTTCTCATTTGCGCTGCCAGTCTCTTCGCTTTGTCCCAGATTGCTGCTTGCATTGCCTGATCAGTTTTTGACTTGTCTAGTTCGAACCCTAGATATCTGATCTCTGACTTTTTCAATTTTGATGTCATCTAAGTGCCATGACTCTGCTCTTGTTGGTTTTTTCGATTTTTTCTCAAGTGTCATGATTTTTGTTTTATTTTTGTTAATCTCTAGATGATTTGTCGCAATGTATTCTGTAAGATTTGTTAGTTTCCTTTGCAGTCCCACCTTAGTCTGATCGATCAAAATTCGTCATCGGCGTATAGTAGGTGGGGGATGGTGGTTTTCCCTATTTTTGGCGGAAATGTTCTGATGTTTTCTTCAGCATATTGCAGGTCACCAAGAAAGGCGATAAAGAGTGCTGGCGCAAACGGGCAGCCCTGTTTTACTCCTCTTTTTACCTGGATTTCGTCCGATAAGGTGCCTTCTTGATTAAGCTTCACTCTTACCGTTGTGTGCGAGTGTAGTGCGATTAGAGGGTCGAGCACTGATTTAGGACAATCCCAGGCTTCCAATTTTTTCCATAACAGGTTTCTATCTATTTTGTCAAAAGCTTTTGACAGGTCAACAAACGCCAGATAGATCTTGGATGCACCTTCTTTTACTTTGGCTTTTAAGATGTTAATTATCCAGGTGTTAATAGCTGTTGATCCATTTTTTTGGAAGCCGGTTTGCAGAGTGTCTTTACACTTTGCTGATTTTTCCCCAAATCCTCCACTGGTCCAGAATGATCGAAGAGAAGATCTTCCCATAATGTCTAGTAATGCGATTGGTCTATAGTTTACTGGGTCTTCCCGACAACCCTTCTTATGAATCGGGACGATAACTGCTTTTAGCCAGGACTCTGGGATTTGTTGCGTTCTTTCGCATTCCTCGAAGATTCTTCCAATCAGTTCTGCCCATTCTTTTGGAAATTGCTTGAGGGTGGTGTTTGTTAATCCATCGGGTCCTGGAGCTCTAGATGATTTAAATTTTCTGATTTTTAATTCGATAACATCCGGGTTTGAGGTGGATACCCAGGTCGTGATTGCAGTTGTTTAGTCTGTTCTACTGATTCCTTGGGTTCTTCAAAACTCCCTTGATAGGTATTCGATCCATTTCGCCTCTGGGACAGCATTTATCGGAGCCGAGTTCGCTGTAAGACTGCTTTTTTTGATTAATGACCAGAAGTTGCTAGATTTGTTTGTTGCCAGTGTTCTCAGCATTTCTTCAGCGTCTAGTTGGTATTGTGCTGCTCTAGTTTCCTTCCGCCAATTTGCGTATCTTTTTGCTTCAGTTTTCCACTCCCGCCAGTCTTGTTCTTTTTTTAGTTTTTTGCCCTTCTTTTTAGTTTGCGCCCTAGTTTTCTTTGTTCTACCAGCTCTTTGTTATATGCGTGGGCAGTGTGTGGTTGGGGCGTCCTTCTGGCTCCTGCCGGTTTCTTGTATGGCAGCAGCAGAGCGAGATAATTTGGTCTCTCTTTATTCTTGCTTAGTTGGTTAGCTGATGTTTTTTCCTCCCAGACCGATTTTATTTGTTTGAGGTTTGCTTCCGTTAGACATAGCCGTGTTTGCTGGGCGTTCGTTCCCACCGTGGCCGAGTAGACCGGTTTCTTTGGTTTCCACCCATGCCAAGTGCATGTGAGTAGGTTGTGGTCGCTATTAGCCGTTTTTATGACTTCAAAGCTTGTTATGTTTGTTGCTATGGCCGCGGAGATGAAGATATAGTCTAACGTCGCTTTAGAGGCACCTCGTTCCCAAGTTGGAATGTTCAATTGGCTGAGGAATAAGGCAGCTGTATTTTGTAGGTTTCTCGAGCTGATTATTTCCATCCAGGCTTTCCCACGTTCCAAAGCTGTGTCTGTCCACGGTCCCTGATTTTCTTTGTTGCATTTTGCGTTGCGGTCCCCACATACCATTATCTCTATTTCATCAAACTCTTCATATAGTTGATCGATGGTCGATCGATGAGCAGAACTCTTTTACGGTTGTTCGTTGGGGATTCCAGTAGCAATTTATAATTGCCAAAATGTTGCGTTTTATCCTCTTGGCGTTCTGGGTGGATGGGGACCATGTGGTAATGGTCGCTAACATTTCACATGATTCTCTCCATTTCTTCGGCACTTCGAGACCCAGGCCGTTTTTTATCGCCGTTAGCAGCCCAGATGATGGTCTTCCTAGGGGTCCCCTTGTTGCTGCTGCGATTTCCAAGCAGAAACCATCCAAGGTGGGTTTCTCAAGCAGCCATGTCTCTTGTAGACATAGAATGTCGAAGAAGCCCAAGTTCACATCTCCCGGCGTAGTTAGGTGATTGTGTCCTGTGGTGTTCCAGGATCCGAGGATGAAAAGATCCTTGTCGGGCCATCTCTCGATGGTCAACGTTGTTCCCACCATTTTGAGGCACGGCCCTGCTCGCTGCTATTTCGTAGTTTTCTTAGACCAGGTAGATGTAAACCAGTCTGAAGTTCCGTGTTTTTTTAGGGCTCTTCTGGTCATTCACTTTTGCGATGGAATGTCTAGTTCGCTGTGGTGTTCGATTTTCTTTTCCACTCCTTCCGTTTGGTCCAATTTCGTGTTGATGACGATTGTCGTCCACGTTACTTCTTTTGCACGAGTTTGGGTCTGCGTGGTTCAAGGACCCTCTCTGGTCTCGTGAGTCGTCTCTACGGTATTGTTTGACCTCACGTCCCTAAGGGTTTTTGATTTTTTCATGATCTGAAGGATGGTTGGTCGGTTTAAGATTAAGTACTCCTTTGTGATAACTTGTTGTTCGAGTTTAAATAAGCGGGTGTAACTCTAGTTTGTCGTTTCCTTTTTCCTCCCACGGGAGATTGGAGTCTCGGATTACTTCTATCTCTCGCACTCTCTTTCCGTCTCGATGGTATGTTTGCTTTCAAATACGTGCCGGTGGATATGATTGAGTCGCCCTTCTTTCCGGATTTGTCCTTTTGTTTCGATTCTTTCCATTTGGCCTTTTCCTCACACGAGGCTCCTTTTTCTTCACTAATGATTTCTACTTCCCTCGTTTTTTTGGCTGTTACGTTGGAAGTTACGTCTTGTTTTCTGTTATCCGGGTCAGTAGATTCCCAGTGCTGTGATACATTCATTAGCGGCGAGTCTGTCATAAATTCTTCCACTGTTCGTGGAGATCTTTGGGTGGTGTTCTTCGGGGAGCAGGGATCATCCAGGGTTACGATCTCATCTGTTTTCCCCTCTCCTTTTTTTAGAGTTATGACCAATTGTCCTGGTGGTAGTTTAGTGACTCCAGGGGGTTTGCCGGATGTGCTCGCTCTTATTTCTTTTTTTTTTTGTTTATACAGAGGTTTGTCTGGATCTTTTCTGTTCTGTCTTCCGGGCCTTTTATCCCACTGAGCACTTTCTGGATTCGGGCTTCCGGGCCTGTTGTTCCACTGTGCGGCTTCTGTGTTTGGAGTTCCAGAGGATTTCCCAGGTTTGAACCCTGAGGTGGTGTAGGGTTTCTAGTTTGTTGTTCTAAACGTTCAATTTTTCGCTCAAGCGCCTCGATTTTTCTTTCCCAGTTTATTTCCTGGATATTTTTCTGTGTTTCTATGGCCGTTATATAGCTTTCTACATGGGCCTTTTTTGCGCTCATATTTCCGAGGATTGCTGTATTGTCCTGTATTTCATTTTTTAGTGCTTCATATAGTTTGCAGAAAGGCGCTAGTACAATTGACATTGCCGACATGGTTGCCATCATGTCCGGTTTCTGGTTTGAGGTGTCTTTGTGAATGGCCGCGGCAATATCGCTTAGTCAGCGATTTATAGGTGAGATTTGGGTTTTCTCAGCTCTTTTTGAAATACCTATACTGTGTGGGTCCCGGTGTTCTGTTTGTGAAGTAGGGTCCTGGCTTGTTGACATTCTCCCTGCCTGTAGCTTCCGAGGTGTCCGTTGGAGTTCCCAGTTCCTTGTGGATGGTAAGGCCGCTGTTTGTAGTTCCGTGACCAAGTGCGGCTTCGTCCATACAGGCCGTTGATCACTGTCATCTGTTAGGTCCACGGGTCTTTGGGTTTCCTCCGAGGACAGGCTTGCTATTTGATCTTCTACGGTTGCCTTTGTCCTTTTGTCCTTGTTTGTCATTGGGGTTTTTTGCTTCTTTTTGGGCTCCGAGTTTGAAGTTTCAGTGTCGACGGGATCTTGGGATTGGAGGATTCCATTTGTCTTTCCCGAGGCTGATCCTCTTCCCCGCTCTTGGACTGGGCTTTGGTTTCTCTTTCATTGCTGTTTTCTGTGCAGGCTGCACCGTTTGTTTTTTTTCCCATCTGTGTGGCGATTTTGGTTTGGGCATCGTCTGTTTTTCTTAGTTTTGATCCTGGCATGATTTCTTTCGCTATTTCGAGCATCTCTGCATCTGATACCTCTGAGTCCACTGTTAGTTTGCATTTGTACTGTTGGGTAAAGAATGTTTTTAGGGGGCAGGATAGTAGCGGTGCCGGAAGTTTTGATGGTCTTTTTCTTTTAGACCACTTTCCTTCTTCTCTACTTTTTGTGGTCAGGTCTTTTGTACCCCTTTTTTTTTTCTTGAGTTGAGGGTGCCTTCAGAGGTGTTTGGTTTCTTTTAGATTTGAGTTTTTTCTTTTTTTGTTGATTTACACCGGTTTTTGCACTTTCGTCCTCTGTTTCCTTGGTTGAGTCCTCCTGGTCGCTTACTCTGTGTGCGTCCCCTCGTTTGTTATCTTCTTCAAAGACTTCATCACTATCTCTATCTGAGGACGATTCACCGGAACTGATTCAACTGGTTCCTTGTGTTTCTTTACCTGATTTTTGTACACAACTGTTGTTTCTCTCTGGTCTGTGTCTTTGCTCTTATGGTCTGAGTGGATCATTGCCTTGATGTTCAACGTTTTCTTAGGGCAGTCCATATTTTTTGCTGTTCGCACGGGGGAAAGCGATGTCTTTTTTGATCCTTTCTCCACGTTATTTTGGATCTGCACATTTGCGTCCACTGGGGCTTGGCTGCTGGGGGGGTTGAAGCGTTTCTCACAGGGGGTGTTTCATGTAAGGGGAGTCCACCCGCTGGCTGCTACATCGACGTTGTTGTGGATCAGGTTACCCACTGGCACCTCCAAACTCCGGCTCTTCCAGACGTCGTTCACCTCCTCACTCCGCCCTTCTCCGCCCGCCCCACAGCAGGAGCCTTGTAAAGGTGGTGACGCCGGTCGTCCTCCGACCACCCTGACGCCACCACCACTCATCTCTAGGACGGTTGCTAGGGCCCCCGCTGCGTCGCGGACGATTGGGATGACAACTGGGTCAGGTATGCTCTTTTTCTCTCTCCCGCCCAGCCCGGCGTGGCAGGGGCTCTCTACTTCTTCCACCTCCGTCTCCGTCTCTACCGACTGGTTTCTTCGCACTCCGCGGGAGCTGCATCGGCGGGGGCAGGGGCGGATCTGACGGGAGGACTCGGACTCACAGTTTCAGGCGCGCTTGCGCTCGCAGGCGTCGAGACCGCAGCCGCAGCCCACAAAGCTGGTAAGCTTGTTTGTGCTTGCCTCTGATGCGTTTTCATTCTAAGCTTACCTCTGGGGGTGCTTACTTTTTCCGCTCTCTTGGCCACAGCCCCCGCATCCGCGGCGTCGGCCTCCGGTGCTCTCATTGTCTGTGTTGGTTTAGACGTTGATTCTCCACGTTCCTCCGACTCCCGGTGGGTCGTCTTGGCCTTTCCTACTGGGGGTGTGGGAGGACGCACTTTAGGCTCCATCGCGCTTTTACTCCGCGTCTGCTCTCACCTCGGCTCGCAGCTCCGCTCACCGCTCCGCGGTGTACTGGGCTAATTAACCACTTCCTGGCACAACGATGTGGTCGGACTACAGGACTGCTGCAGACTGCTCTCACCTCGGCTCGCAGCTCCGCGTTATATATTTCTTGAGCAAGTTAAAAACGTATATGTAGCCACTATGTTTTTCATACTAAGATGCCCCCAGCACCGCGTAAGGTTTCTTCATTTCATGTGGGACTATAATGCCCATCTTCACCAGTTCTTCTATGAACTTTCGTCGCTTAGGAGGGTAGAACATCAACAAATTAGATTGATCAGGACATTCTAAGGGCTCAATCACTTCAACTTAACTACCGGAAGTAGGCCCCAAATCCACAGATCTCCATCTACTGGACGGTATATACAATTTACCATATGGCACTGTAAGGAAATCAGAGATAACGGTAAAGACATACACAAGTGATCACAGTTGAAGGATGTTTATTAAACTGTATAAAAACGGGAGAGAAAAACCTAAATTTAAGATAGGAGCAAGCTACTACCATCAAATAATAATAATAAGGCAGTCCTAGTGGTGTCTTGTCAAATAAAAAGGGCCTATACTAAAAAAGAAAACTATTGCCAATCCTTACTGCTAAGTTACAAAATACAGTGGGATAATGTTAATGGCCTATGTCTCAACGGGGAAAAAACGCAAATTCTAATGGTAGGCCCCAAAGAGACCCTGAATAAACTAGACAACAAATACAGCTCCTTCAGCATTGAGAACACAGTCTCTGCTGCAGTGAAAACCTTGGGTGTATGCTTGGGCTCTACCTTATCAATGGAAAGACAAGTCAACACCATCTCATCCTCTGCTGCTCTCACGACAAAAATCATTAATGCAGTGAAACCTCATCTATTGCCAAAAAAACAGCCTCAACATAGCCAGAGCCACCATTGGCGCGAAGCTGGACTACTGCAACGCCCTACTCCTAGGTACTTCTACCAAGAACATTAAAAAAACTGCAAATCACGCAAAATAATGCTATTAGAGCGGCGCTAAGTAACCCTAGGAGAGAGCACATCTCCCAGGCTAGAAAAGATGCCCACTGGCTCCTGATCAAAGAGCGCATATTGTTCAAGGCTCTCACCATCACACAAAGATGCCTCTCGGTGTCAGCCCCTTTTATCTAGTGGAACGAATGCATCAGGTGCCCTCCCACAGACCATGACGAGACCAATACTCTCACCTACTCTCAGTCCCTACGTTCAACAGGGCCAAAGCCGGCGGCGCCAGCCTTGAAGTGTTAGCCCCAAAAGCTTGGTACGCCGGCAACTCAAACTTAGAAAGGAAAACTCTCTCATTATTTCAGAATGGCGCTAAAAACAATTTATTCAACTAGACTGTACCTGAATGCTGTTCCCCTGTAACACTACTGTACTGACGTTGAACCGCCACAATACTGTATATTGAATTTAATGATGTGTTGTATGTTGTATCTAAGTGAATGTACTGTAGCAGCACCACGATGCACCAGGGCCGTTGTGCGCTTTATACATTCAAATAAATAAATAAAATAATGTTCACCAGAAAAGAAAACGGTGTTCACAAAATGAGAAGTCAGGATGACTAGGGTCTCCATTCCCCAAGTTTTTAGCACGTGACGAGGTGGGACTCTGGAGCACAGCACACTCCTGGCCTTCTCCAGCACAAGCTTACAGTTAGTTTCCAAAATATTAGGGCCTTCTGTGGCCAAGTCTCTTTTACGCTAAGTCTGTTGCCTCAGAGGGCCTGATGGCTATAAACAACAAAGCAAAAGTTCTTTCAATAAACTTCTCGTCAGGCGATTTCCCTTCACCCGTGGATCCCCCAAACCGGGCTCCGATCCTTTTGCAACGATGGCTTCCCTCAGTTGGGTTCAAGCCTTTCGTTCAAGATATCAGCCACTTGTAACATTCAAGAGCCTCAATGTCTTTTTAAACAACTGTTCATTGTAGACATCCCTCAGCCAGGTTCACACTCATCGACACAATGTTTACGGGGTGTTATGTTTTGCTCTCATTCGTGAGCATCCCTCAGCCGGGTTCACATTTGCCAGTTTAACACAGTTCACTTAGTTTTAACACCTTGCAGTATTCACTTCGCTTAGCTTTTTCCAACCCCCGGTCAGGTGTCACACATTCACCGGCATTTCACTGAGCCAGGCGCAAACGCCTGTTTCACAAAGTCAAAACTTTGGTAATGGGTTAAGGACTTTAGATTGTACAAGGGATTTTGGTTCGAACCTTGTGTGGCCACCTTAACTCTCTATGCCGGCCTTTCCTATGGCTTCTTGGTACTGTAATGTTCACAAGAAAAGGGGACCAGCCAGAGTCTTTCGAATGGGGGCACACGTGGCGCCGGACCACTCTAGAGCTGGTCTTTCCCAGGGCTTTGAAAGTTCATTCGATACCCGCGCCTGCGCTGTGCGCATTTCAGACACAGCTCTGTTTTCTCACTGCAGCTACGCCGGCGTCGGGACTCGCAGCCGAAGAAAACAATCCACTCGTTCAGGGACCCACAGGGGAGACCAAGTCGAGGCCCATGAAGAAGGCTTCCAGCCGAAACGTCACGGGACCACATTAATTTGAGGGCTCCATTACCACAATCCCGTTCCATAACTCGATCTGTTTCTTGACGTTGACCAACGACTAGGTCCCTTTTTCTTCAAGAGCCAACAAGAAATGAACCCAGTTTCAGAAAGAAATAATGCCCTTTTCTTTAACACATGGTTCTTGATTTCACACACTCCATGTAATTGTTTGCCTTGTGTCAAAAGAATACACCATGTTTCTTTGCATTTATTGCTCACTGAGACAAAACACTAATGATGGTGTATCTGTTTATTGTATTTGTTAACTTTTGCTAAACAAAGACTGTTACTCTTTCTTCAATGCATTCGTTAACCGACCACTGCCATTGTGTTGTGCCTTATGGTCTTTAACTGACCACTGCAATTGTGTTGTGCCTTATGGTCATTAACTGACCACTGCCATTGTGTTGTGCCTTATGGTCATTAACTGACCACTGCCATTGTGTTGTGCCTTATGGTCTTTAACTGACCACTGCAATTGTGTTGTGCCTTATGGTCATTAACTGACCACTGCCATTGTGTTGTGCCTTATGGTCGTTATCTGACCACTGCAATTGTGTCATGCCCTATGGTCGCTAACTGACCACTGCAATTGTGTCGTGCCTTATGGTCGCTAACTGACCTCTGCAATTGTGTTGTGCCTTATGGTCATTAACTGACCAGTGCTACTGTGTAAATGTCATATGGTCGCCCTCGCTCTCCCTACCATACTACGCGCGCTTAGACTCTACCAGGTCAACATGCCCCCCACCAACAGTCTAACTACTGCAAACTCACCACTGTACTCTTTCAGTACACTACTGACCAGACTGCTGCCTACCCTTCTCATCCTTATACTGCACCCTGGCTGCACCGCACCATACCACACCACCACCTCTATTTACTACTCTTACTTGCATCTTACCTCAACTATGCCATCCCACACTCACCACACCAACCCTTATCTTAACAACCCAGCCCTCTGGATCCAGCACTTCGCCACCAGACCTTTACCTAACCTACCCTGCTCTATCTCCTTGAGAAATGCTAGACTTGGCTCGCGTCTCACCCACGCTTCCCATCACTCAGCTCACCGCATCAAACTGCCTCTCCCTCTGTCACCACCTACACTTTCACCTAATCTACCACCATCTTCCAACTCCCCTAACTTAAACAACATCAAAGGCGCGCTAATCAACGCCAGATCACTCCCGGCTCACGCCCTAGAAGTAGCTGACTTGATCCTCAACCTTGACCTCGACTTCTTAGCAATCACTGAAACCTGGCTCCACCCAGCTTCAGGTCCTCTTCTCTCCCTCGCTATCCCTCCTGACTACAACATTATCAGACATGACCGTAATTCCATCCAATCTAAAGGAGGTGGCATCGCCATCATCCACAAAAACGCTTTGAACTTCCACCTCTCAGCCACACATCACTCCTCCACTCTGGAAGCACTGACTGCTAAACTAGCTCTCACACCCAACCATTCTATCACCTTTCATCTACTCTACCGGCCACCCGGCCCACTATCTACCTTCGCGGAGGACCTCTCCAACATCTTCACACACAGCACCAAAGTTACCTCCCAGGTTATGATACTGGGGGATTTCAATTTAGGCCTCAACGACCCCAAGGACACCGCTGCTTCGTCTATTGACAACATCCTCACTAATGCTGGATTCACTCAGTTCCTAAACCAACCTACCCACAACAAGGGCAGAACCCTTGACTGGCTAGCCGCCCTCAACTGTCCCATCAACATCACCTCCAACCAACAGTGCGCCTGGACAGACCACAACTTAATTACATTCAATATTGAGTCCAAACCTATCAGCCTCCCTCACAACATTGCCCCGGCTATGGCCACCCGTAACAAACGCAACATTACCTGCGATAGACTCCTACCCCTCCTCCTTCCAGCTCTTAATGTTCTGGATCCATCATGCTCTGACCCTACGGCCCTGGTCGACGCCTTCAACCGGGCCATGCTTACAGCCTTAGACACCATTGCACCCTCGAAACTGAGAAAATCCAAACCTCGAGCCCACCTAAACTCCTGGTTTACTCCCCATCTCAGAGCACTACGCAAAGAAAAACGAATTGCAGAATCCCACTGGAGAAGCAATCACTCTCTAGCTAACAAATCACGCGTACTCCTGGCCACCCTTAACTACAAGGAAGCTATATTCCAGGCAAAAAAAGACACATATAACAAACGCATCGAGCAAGCCAAATCTAACACCAAAGAATTGTTTAAAATTCTAAAAGAACTTGAAACTCCTGTTACCCCACCTGACACATGTACCAAAGATAGCACCTGGTGCTCCAAAATCCAAGAAGCTCTCCTAGGTAAGATTGCCACTCTCCAAATTAAAATTAACAACAAACAATCTAGCCTTCAATCCAACCCTCTACAGATCCCTATACCTACCACAAACCCCTCTATCACAGACTCTCTGACTCCTTTTAGCTTCTCTCCACTCTCCATTCTCGAAGTGGAAAAGATCATCACTAGCCTTAAACCGTCCAATTGTCAGGGTGACCTCTGTCCTGCACCTATTATCAAGGAAGCTGCTCACGACCTAGCACCTTTCATCACTACGCTCATCAACTCCTCCTTTAGCTCTGGGATTGTACCGGACAATCTTAAGGATGCATGGGTCATCCCGCTTCTGAAAAAACCTACCCTCGATCCCAGTATACCCACAAACTACAGACCAATTACCACTGTACCTTTTTTACTAAAAATCCTCGACCGCGCGGCCTACCTACAAATTCAGGAATACCTTGAATCTAATAAACTTCTGGGACTCAGGCAATCAGGCTTCCGGCCTCGCCATGGCACTGAGACCGCCCTTATTGACTTAAAAACGCAGATCGAAGATCTCAAAGACAAAGGCAAACTGGCATTATTACTTCTCCTGGACCTCTCTGCTGCTTTTGATCTCGTCAATCACAAAATTCTCTGCCATCACCTCAAATCAGCCGCACACTTCTCAGAAAATGCCGCCACTTGGATCAGATCCTTCCTGGATAATAGATCTATGCGTGTATTCTCCCCACTTGCGGCCGCACCACCCGCTCCGGTCGCCTGTGGTGTGCCTCAAGGGTCTTGTATCTCGCCCACGTTATATAACGTGTTTACCAAACCCCTTTTCGATATTTTGGATCACTTGGGCGTCACGTATACCAATTACGCTGATGACACACAGATACTCATCCCCATCACAGGCGATTACACAACTGACTCCCTTGCCATCAACGCCATCTACCAGGTCATCCAAGCGTGGATGGCCCAGCACGGCCTCTGCCTAAATGATGAAAAGACAGAGCTCCTCATTCTTGGTTCACCACAAAAACTCACTAAACTTAACCCTGCCTTCAAGTCTTTCACCATCGATGGGAATACCATCCCGATTGCTAAGGACACGAAAACCCTTGGGATTTACATCGACTCAACCCTATCCTTGACTAGACAATCCAACGCAGTCTCATCTGCAGCAGCGCTTACTTGCAAGCTCATCACCGCCTGTCGCCCGTTCCTAACCACTGCCAACTGCGTAACCTTGGCCAGGACCCTTGTTCTATCCAAGGTTGACTACTGTAATGCCCTCTATCTAGGTACTAATCTCCGCAACTTAAATAAGCTACAAATTGTCCAAAACAATGCGATCAGAGCGGCCCTTAACATTCCTAGGCGCCAGCATATATCTGACACCAGGCGCAACCTGCACTGGCTCTCTATCCCACAGCGCATCTCCTTGAAGTCCTTGGCTCTCACACACAAATGCCTCCACAACCAAGCCCCTCGCTACCTGGCAAACAGATTCTCTTTCCACAATTCCACCAGACCTCGCAGAGCGGCCCAAGCCAACTGCCTTGTCATCCCGCGCTTTAATCTCCTAAGATCTGGTGGAACCAGCTTCCCCATCCTGGCAGCCAAACTTTGGAACTCACTCCCCAATGACCTTAGAGCAGAACCTTCCTTCCTGAAATTCAAATACCTTACCAAAGCATGGCTATCCGCCCAAGACTGCTAACATCAGCTTACTGCCCTACTTGCACTTTGACCTACTCGGCATCCCTTATTAACTATCCTGTAAATCACTGCCTTATCGATATTCATTTGAATGTATATGTTGTAAATTTTGTAAATCTTCCTGTAATAATCTTGTAATACTCTGTCACATTGCCTTGTCATGCTTTCATCTTGTTGTAACTAAGTTAAGCGCCCGGATGCCCCTGGGCCTGGTGCGCTATAGAAATAAATAAAATACTAAATACTAAATACTAAGATGAATGTGTTTTGATCCAAATGTACACTAGAAAACGAAAATGTTTCTTGTGAAACCTAATGCATAAAATTTGATTTGCACTTATTAACACTGGCCAAATAAAAAAGCTACAGTGCAATATTGAAGGGCTCGATTGCTCGTCTTTTAGAACACGTATGACAGCTTAATGAAATAGCTACTGCCATATTTAGCATGCTGAATAATTTAGACTTTACCAAAATATATAGGTAAAGAGACTTACAGGAAGTGGCAGGACGCCACCCCCCCCCCCCCCAAGTTGAAAGTTCATTAGCACAAAAGTTCTTTGTTCATATCAAGATGCTTTTTGCCACCTTTGCTCAACACTGTCCGGTTTACTATCGGTTCTGCCTCCGACTCACCGGCAGTGCTGAACTCTTTGTCGTTTGTCTCTGGAGTCAAGGACGGTACCACGGTAGAAAGTGCGCCTCCCCGCCCCGGTTATCAGTGTGCTAGGGTCTCATGCACCGTTGACATCTGTTACACTACATGTCAGCTGTAGTTCCTGGTCTTATGATTCCTTTCAAGGAGGCTTTGCCGGTCAAGAGCACTTCTCTCCTTGTTGTCCTTTCCATTCTCCCTGCCTTTTCTCTCAGTTTGAACTGTTGTCCTGGAATAGCTGCCTCTTTGTGTGTTTTTCCTTGCTCCAAGTGTGCTCTTGTGCTCCGCCTTTTGTCCCTGTGGGGGAAGGGAAAGGATGTCAGGTGTGTGTACTTATTGTCAATTGCCCGACTCTGCCTGACCCTTGTGTTGGGAAATGTCAGGTAAACTGCTCTGGTGTTAGTTGTCTTTCAAGGTGTAAGAAAGTGTTTGTGTCTGATTGGGTGTGTGGGGGTAGAGCTTCTGAATATCCTACGAGGTAAAATGGGGAAAAGGTGTTATAAGTCGGCGTTCCACTTCCACTCGCTGAAGACCCCCCCCCCCCCACCCCACCGCCATCCAGGTGATCCTCCCCCACTGGTCCACCCCCAGGAACTGGTTCCAAAAGCAATGGCGTGTCCTGGCCAACTGGATGACCGATCTCTGGGGACTAGCGGGTGAGGCACCTTCAGGTTTCTCACAGCATCTAACTGTATGGAAGCCCTCAAGTATATTGCATTAAATAGATGAACTTGCAAAAAAAGGTTCTAGCGTGTAAATGTTTTTTCTTTTTGCAGTGATGACATACTGGGGGGTTGCCTAAACTCTGTGTTGAGGCATTGGTCTTTGCTATCTACTTGTGATAAATCGGAAGCACAAAGTATCCTTTGCTGGCAAATGAGAGGGGAGGAGCAAAAGAGCATCATCTAGTAATGCTTCTGGCAAAAGGCAAAAAGTTGATTGAATCGTAAATAAAACTAAAATCAAGAGATTAGCAGCATTGCAGCACTGGAGCCAGTAGACCAACCCGTGAACACCTTACAACTTACACCTTAAAGTCACTCATGTACATGCCAACATGGCCCATGCGTGCTCAGCAACTAACAGTACTCCAGATTTGCCCTTTATTACTAAAGGATTACATGTCCCAGAATGGAAAGAAAACCCATAGGCAATAATTTCTCAAAACATAATATTGCTCACACAATCCAGTAAAGGTGTTGGGATGAAGAGCGTGTAGCTAATGACTTCTGTACTTTACATTGAGCATGTTACTCTGAAGATTATTGAAAAAATATATAATTATTATGGGCAGCGGAAAATTAAAGATATTACTAACAGCACTTGCTCAATGCATCCCTGAGCGACAATGCAAGCGGGTGTCACGATCCTTACACGCCATCTAATATTCTGATGTTTACTCACTTTCACCCCAATGAGCCCAATATTTGCCCACAATCACGTAGCCCGTTAATACGTATGCGAGTTGTACTCTACGTTACATGATTTGCAGCTGATAATTCTGTACTCCTGCCGTGATAGCAGGGAGCGCCATTTTGCCTGCAACGTCTTGCCTATTGCATTCAGTTGGTCATAACTGTATTGCGTAATCTGCTCCTTTGCCATTTATGCCTGAAATTAGAGCAATTCTAGCATTGTTCTGGCCACGCCAGCTCAAAGTTCTAGTTCCTATAGTACTATTAGACTGCTCTAGTCACCATGTTGACTGTACTCTAGCAAGCCCATACCACTAGTAGCCTCCTCGTACTATTGACCCTAGCATAATACATAAAGTGCTTAATCATGCGTATGCTATTCCCAGTTATAGCCTACACCATAATCTGCCTTACGATTACGTACCTGTGCACCACTAGAATTAGCTTCCCACTGCCATCCACCATGGACCTGAACGCCACGTGTCCACTTATCAATGGCACTATGCTTACCTTTATTGGACCACATCCCACCTACAGATTTCCTACCACCTTGCCTTCAAACAGCACCCAAAGCCATCACACCTCCGTTTGCCCTCTTCGGACCACACACACACCCACCCACGAGGATTCCAAAAGCCGTATTCACTGATGACTCTGGTACTCTCGCTAACTGTACCACTACCCACAGACAACCGTACTCGCATCACCCCCACCCTAAGGTTTAGCCAAGCCATATTAACATCCATATCTAACATTCCATGGCCATTAAATTACAGGAATCATTAACTAGGCTCCAGATTTCCACAGTTGCACACCTCTCCCATCCAAAAGAGGAACCACCCAGGCAGCCAACGCCTCAAAGAAGTCAGTATCCAATACTCCTGCACCCAAACATAGCACCTCACAATCCAAATGCAAACTGGACAATTCCCCTTCCTCAAAGGTGCACTTATCAATGCGGGATCATTGCCAGCCCATGCGCTAGACATGACGACATGACCTTGACTTTATAGCAATCACAGAGACTTGGCTCCATGGTGCATCAGGATCTTCTCTCTCCCTTGTTATCTCGACTCCAACCTATCTAAAGGCGGGGGCATCGCCTTTATTTCTAAAAACTCACTTGGTTTAAGGATCATCACCAACCAAACCATGCCCTCTGCAGAACTATTATCCATTAAGCTACCAACTTCACCATACCGTACTATCACCATACACCTCATTTACAGACCACCGAGCCCGACTTATATATATATATATATATATATATATATATATATTTATTTATTTATATATTCTCTCTCCCTCTCCCTCTCCAACCGGGACTTTCAGGACCCCAAAGGCACGCGCCATCGCCGACACAATCACTAAACTAGGATTCCTACACCATGTAACTGAACCAATGCATAACAAAGGCAGAACCCTAGATTGGTCAGCCAACTGCGACATAAATATCTGTCCAACACACCAGGCGCATGATCAGACCATCACCTCATCTCTTTCACCATAAAGGAAGCTATTCAGCCCAACCAACAGATCCTTGCTCCATATGAATCCTAGAAACAAATGAAATATAACAATGGAGAAGGTATTGCCTCTCCTTCAGCCAATTATCAACTCCTCTACGACACTCACGGATCCCACTGCATTAGTTTACCTCAATAATCACACTTAACTCAATGCCATCAACACAATAGCAGCACTAAAACTATGCAAATCTAAACCACGTGCGCACTTAAACTCATGGTACACCCCGTACCTCAGATCCCTACGTGAACTGAAAAGAAACTCAGAAGCTCTTGGAAAAGTCTCCCTTCAACAGCCAACAAGGAGAATTTATAATTAGCATCCCTCAATTATAAAGAAGCCATTGTCTAAGCCATAAACCGGCAATTATAACAAATGCATCACCAAAGCCAATTCAAGCACCAAAGGAACTTTTCAACATCCTTAAAGAACTAGAATCCCCTGCCCCACCACCAGACACATGTACCAAATACATCTCCTGGTGTACTGATATTCAGAAAGCTATACAAGATAAAATCACAATGCTTCAAAGTAAAATAGAATCTAAAAAACTCTATATCACCAATGCTGCTTCTACTCTTAATCCCACTACTCTAGGTCGGAATACCCACAACCAATTCAACTTCTCCCCACTCTCTATCAAAGAGGTTGAGGACATCACAAAACTAAAACCCTCTAATAGCTAGGGAGATATCTGCCCTGCTCCTATCATTAAAGAGGCTGCAAAGGAACTTGCCCCCCTTCAGCACATCCCTTATAAATGCTTCATTCAAATCCAGTATTGTACCTAATACCCTAAAAGATGCCTGCGTACTTCTAAAAAAGCCAACTCTAGACCCAAATAATCCCCCCAATTATAGACCCATTACCACAATACCTTTTCTGTTGAAAATTCTGGATCGAGCAGTTTATCTGCAGATTCAACGTCACCTTGAGTCCAACAATCTTCTTGGTCTTAGACAATCAGGGTTTAGAGCCAGACATGGGACTGAAACAGCGCCGATTGACCTCAAGACCCACATTCAAGTCCTTAAAGACGAAGGCAAACTGGCCCTGCTCCTCCTACTAGACCTGTCTGCAGCGTTCGACCGTGTGAACCATAAAGTTCTCTGCAACCATCTAACGCCTGCTGCGCATTTCTCGGATGAAGCCAACGCTTGGATCCAGTCATTCCTAAACAATAGATCTAATAGCCTTAGAATAACCAATTTCAAACTAAAAAAAACAGGAGGCTCTAGCTTCCCAGGCTTGGCGGCGCAATTATGGAACTCTATCCCTGACTCCTTAAGAGCCACATCTCCCTTCCACTCCTTTAAGAGTAATGCTAAGAGGTGGCTGCACTCCCGAGACCTGTGATTAAATGTGCGTGCATCGGTGTACCAAATCTTGCATATTATATCTAAATAAGAAACTACATTTAATGTATCTAATGTAAATATGTACTTTTCTGTGACAAAATATTGTATGTATATGCATCTTATGTCCACGTCATCTGTAATTTCGAAACCTGTAATGCGCCCAGATGTCCTTTGGCTCGGTGCGCTCTACAAAAGAATAAACAATACAATACAATACAATACAATACAATACAATGAGGATCTTTGCACTGTCAGCCTCCGGAGAACCAACACCTTGCGGTGTTTAGGAAAAATGTCAAGCTACGGCTACACAAGCAAAAATGTAGCACCTCCTCGTGACACTGCCGACCTTGAACAGTTTTCCACTGATACTGTAACTATTATATGTATAGATCTGCACACAACTAAATTACTATAAATGTATAATTTTGGATGTCAAGCCCCGTCTTGGCCATTCTACTGCTCCATTTCTATGTTTCTGTTAAACTTAACTGTATATTTGTATCTTTGTAAACTGTAAGATGAGTGTTATTTTATTAATGTATTTATTTAGTTGTTTATAGTTCATTGAACTTATACAACTCATACATTCAATTACACAAATCAATATAAAAATAACATTCATCAGTATTCAGCAGTAATAATATATCACACTATACTAAAATGCCATCATCAATTTCATCAATACAAACATGAGACAATTCTAAATTTCCATGTTAACAAGTAATAACATTCATCAGTCAAAAATAAACAACTAGGTTGTGGTAGGTTAAAAATGACCCATTGCAACAACACATTTAGTCCATACTCGATAAAGTGCTGTGTGCAAAGATTCAGTCTGAGCGTTCAGACAGTACAACCAGAAGTGATCTGATTTGACAAACGGCAAATTATGTACAAAGCGTTCATAATTAACTCTGTACACATCCTCCAACAGATCACAACCAGTTAGTACATGTCGCATTGACTCCAGTGTACTGACATTCTTACAAATTCAACAAGAACGCTGTTGGGGCGCAAGATTCCATTTGCTCCCAAATGTGGCCCTAACAGGGAGCTGGTGCATACGCATCAATAAGCAAAATTTACAAATCTGAGGATCAGGGCAATGCATCAGATAATTTTGAGGCATCAAATTGATGAATCGATAATTATGAAGTTCCTCCATCTGAATGAAGTTTTTCTCCCAGTCTCTTCTCTGAATTTTAAATCTCAGAGCAGTTTTTATGGAATGGAAATGGCCACAACGATTACGTGACCAGTCTAATTCTGAACAGCTCATAGCATGCACTATCATACCCGTTATATATATCATTGCTCATAAAATTCAAGATTTTAAGATCAATACTTTTTAACAGGCTACTTACTAGGGATGTAACAGTATTACGGTATACCGTTAAAGATATTGTGAACCACTTAATTGAACAATAACAACCGTCACATGGTTTATACCGGTATACCGTTCATACCAAGTGTGCTTTTCAATCTGATTTGGAAAGGTTGCACTAAGCAAGTGCTGTGCAGTCTTGGTCTTGCAGTCTTGGTCTTGCAGTGTTGGATGTGACGTCTGCCAAGTAGTTTCAGTTGGAGCAATTTTTAAATGCCATTCCATAAACCACACGTGCCCGACACAAAATCAATAGGTTAGCAATAGGAAGAATAAATACAGTGCCAAGAAGGAAAAGGGTTTATTTTGGGTTGGCAGCTTTGAGGTTTATATATTTATAATGGATAAAGGTTTTCTAAACATATGACAATGGGGGATTTCCCTGGTTCCATCATTGAATTTACATATAATAAGTCACACTGCGAAATGTACTCATCTCTGTGGGTATTCCCTGCTGCCATACCAAGGTGTAACATGTCCGTGATTACTGAACACCAATTGGCCCGCAAGTAAACTAAAGGCTGTATCGTAAAGAGAGAGTGCGTGTTCGTGTGTATGCGCACAAGCGTATACTACCATCAGACTCCATTGATCTGTGGCATGCAGGTTATCAAAATGGCAACATGTTCACCAGTAGCCAGTGGGGGGGCTAAAAGCCTAAATGACCACTTAAGAAAAGTCATTCAGTTTGCTTTGCCAGTCGCAGCAGGGCTCCCCCCCGCCCCTCCTCCTCTCCACACATGTGTTTGAGTTTGGTGGAAGCAAGGGGTGGCATTTCAGTGGAAAGTATATTGAAAAGCCCAATTCTGGCCCTGGGTGCCTGGTTTTGTTTGGGATGATAAATCTGACAATGTATGACCTTTTAGAAAATATTTGTTAAGATTAGTTAACTCCACCTGCTATACCGCGATAACCATGATATACCGTGATTTGGCAAGAAGGTTATTGTACCGTCATAAAACGAATACCGTGACACCCCTACTAGTTACTGAGTGACACAGCCTCGATAGGTAATAAACCCTGTTGAAAAAGAATCGAAGATTGAAGGGATTGAAGACCGATGTCAGGATCCAAGTCTACCTCCCCCTTCTCCTCACCTGACTCTCCTGAGGTGGATTCTTGACGGCCAGGTTCAGTCTTCTGGAGTCTTTCCTTTTTTTTATCCTTGCACCCTTGGGTGCTCGAATCTTCTTTTCGTGCAGGTAAGGTCTAGCCCCTCCGGAGGCCACCTTGACAGAGGCAAAGACCTGTCCTAGGGGAACCCCAGGGGGCCAGCCTCCAATCTAGGGAAAAAGCACAAGGCAGAAAAAACCCTAGTTCATAGATGATCTGGATGATGATTCGAAGAGATGGCACAGCAGCTCTTGTTGTGGATCCAGAGAGGTGAAATTACAATCCAATGGTAAAATAGATAAACCTCGCGGAGGCGAGCAAAACACAGCAAATGACTGGGGGTACAGAATCAAGTAAGAAGGGAGCTGCCGAGCTGGCAGTGGACGAAAGGCAGCAGAAAAGGAGTTGAGAACACGATGCGAAGAAGAGGCACTGCGTCCAAAAGGTAGGAAGTTGAACCAAAACTGCTGGCGGAATGGATAGGTAAGAGAGGAAAGGAAACGAGCGTAGTTCAGGCTCGCTACGGGAGGGCTGTAGAAGGAGTAGAATCACGGAAGGAAGATACGAGTAAACAGCACTCGGAGCGTTGAAAGAAACAGCAACAGATACAACGCGCCGAGCAGGGGGGCGGAGCCTGCTTTTAAAGGCATTGCGCCATGTTGGATGAGGACTAGAAAGATCCTCGGTTTCGGAACTTCCAATGCATCGCGCCATGTTGGATGAGGACTAGAAAGATCCTCGGGGTCGCAACTTCCATCGACTCCAGCATTTCCAATCCTGGTTCCTGCCAGTATACCTCCTTCCTCTCGGGGAACCCCCCGGCTTGCCCGGGTGGAGACAATGGAACTTCCTGAGAAGTCTGGGTGCGTGGATGTGGCTAACTGGTTCCCAGGTCCTTTCTTCCACTGGATAGCTCTTCCAGTGTACCAGGTATTGGAGTCTGCCCTTGCGGTATCTGGAATCCACGAGGTAAGCCACTTCGTATTCTTCCGGAATACATCGTACTTGGGCGCGACCCTTGTGGATGGGTCTAAGGAACGGATCTTCCTTATACTCCTTAAGCAAGGATATGTGAAAAACCGGATGAACTCTCTTGAGGTAGTCCGGAAGTCTGAGCCTGTAGGCTACCGGATTGATTTGTTGAAGGATAGAAAATGGCCCAAGAAATCGAGGGGAAAACTTCCCAGCATGAACCCATCTAGGTAGGAATTTGGTTGACAACCAAACCAGTTGACCCACACCCCAGTTGGGATTAGATCCCCGGTTCTTATCTGCCCATTTCTTTTGAGTCTGTAGACTGGCCTGGTGTGCCTTCTTGGCAAGACCATGAATTTCCTGTATTTCCTGCAAGATACCATCCAAGGCAGGGATCCTTGTGGCTGGAGAACTAAGACCCGGTAGATGTTGAGGATGATACCCATACGTGCACAAAAAAGGGCTCATTTGGATAGAGGTATGCAGAGTGTTATTGTATGCAAACTCTGCTTGCGAGAGGAAATGGTACCACCTCTCCTGCTGTGGACTGCAGAAACACCGCAAGTATTGTTCTAGGCTGGCATTCAGCCTTTCTGTCTGCCCGTTACTCTGAGGGTGGTAACCCGAGGAAAGAGCGCGGTGGATTCCTAAAGTCTGACAAAGTGAAGTCCAGAATTTGGACGTAAACTGAGATCCCCTGTCCGATACAATAGTCCGGGGTAATCCATGCAGTCGGACAATGTCTCGAAGAAAGACCTCAGCGGTCTCAGAAGCGGATGGTATCTGCCTGAATGCAGAAAAGTGGGCCAGCTTGCTGAAGGAGTCTATTGTGACCATGATTACTGTCATGTTGTTAGAAGGAGGGAGTTCGACAATGAAGTCTGTAGACACGTGTTCCCATGGTCGTGATGGTAAGGAATGCTGCTGCAAGAGACCGAGTGGTTTGCCAGTGCGGTATTTATTAGAAGCACATATAGAGCATGAAGTGACATACTGGTGCACATCCTTTCTTACCCTTGGCCACCAGAAACCTCGTTGCAGCAATTCATAGGTCTTTCGGATCCCGGGATGTCCTGTCAAAGGAGAATCATGACACCAGGAAAGAATGAGTTTCTGCAGATCTTTAGTGGGAATGAAAAGTGCTTCTTCATGGTAGTACAACCCATCACTACGTAAGCGGACCGAAGAAGGGAGTTCTGTGCAAGCCTGATATTGAGGTATCAGGTCTTGGAAGAAGGAGACAGTAGTTGCTAAAACCTTAAGATTGGGGAAAATACGGTCATGCCCTTCGTAATTCCCTGAGCTGTCCCCAATGCTTCGTGACAAGGCATCCGCCTTCTTGTTTTCAGAGCCGGGAATGTAGGTTATCACAAAATCGAATTGCAAAAAAAAATAAGCCCACCGGGCATGTCGGGCATTGGTACACTCCATTTGTTGGAGAACCCGAAGGTTACGATGGTCCGTTCTGATCACAAAACAATGGGCAGCGCCCTGTAGGAGATGTCGCCATTCTTGACAGGCTAATTTGATGGCCAACAGCTCTCTTTCCAGAACAGAGTAATTGCGTTCGCTGCTGGTGAGGGTCTTAGAAAAGTATGCCACTGGGTGTTCATACTCATCCGCGGCCTTCTGCAATAGGATAGCACCTATCGCTCCTATCGACGCATCAGTCTCCAAAATGAAAGGTTTGGTTTGGTCTGGTTGTACCAGAACAGGCGCAGAAGAAAAACACTCCTTAAGGGTTAGTATAGCCCTCTGTTGTTCCTCTCCGAAGACAAACTTGACACCCTTCTTTAGCAGGGAGGTCAGAGGAAGCACTAGGTTGGAGAAGTTGGGAATGAACCTCCTGTAAAAATTTGCTAACCCCAAGAAGCTTTGTAGCTCCTTGACGGTATTGGGTTCTCTCCATTCCCTGATGGCCTTAACCTTACCTGGATCCATCTCTATGCCT
This sequence comes from Ambystoma mexicanum, assembly GCF_040938575.1. NCBI lineage: Eukaryota > Metazoa > Chordata > Amphibia > Caudata > Ambystomatidae > Ambystoma > Ambystoma mexicanum. The sequence goes on from NC_090938.1 coordinate 210,836,138, forward strand.
CTTCCTGACAAAAGGAATCCTAGGTAGGATACAGAGGTGGTTTCGAATTGGCACTTCTCCGGTTTAACTAATAGCTTGTGTTCTTGAAGACGTTGCAGTACTCTCTTAACCAGTACCCTATGCTCGGTTAATGTCTGGGAGAATACCAGGATGTCGTCCAAGTACACTACAACAGATACGAACAACATATCCGCGAATACCTTGTCCATGTATCTTTGAAAAATGGCTGGGGCATTGACAAGGCCGAATGGCATCACCCGGTACTCGAAAAGTCCAAATGGGGTGCGGAACGCCGTCTTCCATCCGTCCCCTCTTCTTATCCTTAGGAGGTGGTAAGCGCCCCTTAAATCCAGTTTGGTGAAGTAAATAGCCCCCTGTACTGCCTCCAAAATATCTCGGATCAAAGGCATGGGATACCTGTCCCGAATCGTCACCTTATTCAAACCTCTATAGTCTATACATGGACGTAATTCTGCACTATCCTTTTTTGGAATAAAGAACAAGGAGGCACCACAAGCGGATCTGGACTCCTGAATAAGCCCGTTTTGAAGATTGGAGTCTAGGTAATTCCGTAGAGACTTTCTTTCAGGGAGAGACAAGGGATACATCCGTCCAAACGGAACTACAGCATCCGGAAGTAAGTCGATACCACAGTCTTCTGCCCTGTGAGGAGGTAACTCACGTGGTTGGATGTCTAAAAACACCTCCGAATACTCTTGGTAATGTGTTGGAACCAAAGCGATGATAGTCGGACTTAGAGCAGGACCCGACCTTCCGCCATGGTGAGTTAAGCCGATTGACTGGTTCATACAAGTGGACCTACAAAAGTGCGAATTAAAGCTCACTCTATTGGCCTTCCAGTTGATCTGAGGATTGTGTCGTCTTAACCAAGGGATACCAATGACCAATGGAAAGTGCGCAGCTCGGATCTGATCGAACACCAAATATTCAGAATGGTGGCTCAATTCCATCTTCAAAGGTATAGTCTCTTTAGTAATAGGTCCGGAGGACAAAGGCCTCCCATCCACACCTTCTACAGGTATGGGAGTTGTCTTTGGTCTTGTGGACACCTGATGTTCCTTAGCCCAATTGGAGTCCATAAAGTTTCCGGCTGCTCCACAATCTAACATAGCAAGAACTTCAGTGGGACTCGAGTCAGATAGCCACAATTTAACTCGGAACACCATCAGACTGTTCTCCTCGGGGTTATTCATGGTTCTTGAGCAGTTGCAAGGGTACTTGGCAATTCCCCCGAGACTTCCCTTGCGACAGCTCGAGGGTTGTAGTTTTCCTTCCGCCTAGGAGGAACTTCCGGACAGTTTCTTAGTAAATGTTTAGAGGAACCGCAGTACATGCACAATCCGGCTTCTCTTCTTCGTTTGCGTTCCTCAGGGGTGAGAGGTCCTCGGGTGGCTCCTATTTGCATAGGTTCTTCAGGAGTGAGGTTTGACCTGGATGTGGGAGAAGGAGCAGGTAGACCGACAGTCTGAGGGGTGCCTCTGATTCGTCTTCTTTCTTGTCTCCGTTCTGATAGACGGAATTCGATCTGTAGAGATAGAGTCATCAGTCCTTGGCAGGACATGGGTCGAGCTACACGAGCTAACTCATCCTTGATTTCATCGTGTAGCCCTATTCGGAATATTGTTTGTTGAGCAGAGTCCGGCCAATCTGCCTTAGCCGCCAATCTCTGGAAGCGGGATATGTAGGTCTGGACGTCTGTGTTCCCTTGTGTGACATCCAATATAGCTTCCAGAGAAGAGTAGAATACTTCTGGTCTGTCGAACTTATCCTTAAAGGCTTCCACAAAACGGTCATAGTCATTCAGGGAAGGATCATTTCTGGCTACCAGGGGAGTGGCCCAAGCCAGTGCGTTGCCAATGAGGTTGGCAATAATAAATCCGACTCTGGACTTGGCGGATTCATAGGCATGGGTGCGAAAGGCAAAATAAACATTGCAGGCGTCGAGGAAGTCCTTTAAACCCCCTGGGTGACCATCGTACTTGCCAAAAGAAAGGGGCATAGCGGGTAGATCCCCGCGGTCGTCACGGTGTAAGACCACCTGTTGTCGGAGGGCGATATTCTCAGTTCTCAGCGCTTGGACTTCTGCAGTTAGGTTCTGCATAGCTGCCACTAGTTCTTGGTATTGTTCCAAGGAGGCCATGGTATTGCACTGGCGTTGTATTCTGTCAGGATCTAAGTCTACCTCCCCCTTCTCCTCACCTGACTCTCCTGAGGTGGATTCTTGACGGCCAGGTTCAGTCTTCTGGAGTCTTTCCTTTTTTTTATCCTTGCACCCTTGGGTGCTCGAATCTTCTTTTCGTGCAGGTAAGGTCTAGCCCCTCCGGAGGCCACCTTGACAGAGGCAAAGACCTGTCCTAGGGGAACCCCAGGGGGCCAGCCTCCAATCTAGGGAAAAAGCACAAGGCAGAAAAAACCCTAGTTCATAGATGATCTGGATGATGATTCGAAGAGATGGCACAGCAGCTCTTGTTGTGGATCCAGAGAGGTGAAATTACAATCCAATGGTAAAATAGATAAACCTCGCGGAGGCGAGCAAAACACAGCAAATGACTGGGGGTACAGAATCAAGTAAGAAGGGAGCTGCCGAGCTGGCAGTGGACGAAAGGCAGCAGAAAAGGAGTTGAGAACACGATGCGAAGAAGAGGCACTGCGTCCAAAAGGTAGGAAGTTGAACCAAAACTGCTGGCGGAATGGATAGGTAAGAGAGGAAAGGAAACTAGCGTAGTTCAGGCTTGCTACGGGAGGGCTGTAGAAGGAGTAGAATCACGGAAGGAAGATACGAGTAAACAGCACTCGGAGCGTTGAAAGAAACAGCAACAGATACAACGCGCCAAGCAGGGGGGCGGAGCCTGTTTTTAAAGGCATCGCGCCATGTTGGATGAGGACTAGAAAGATCCTCGGTTTCGGAACTTCCAATGCATCGCGCCATGTTGGATGAGGACTAGAAAGATCCTCGGGGTCGGAACTTCCATCGACTCCAGCATTTCCAATCCTGGTTCCTGACAACCGAATTCAACCCTAATGTATTGAATAGGGGCATGAGGGAGCCAGAACTAAGACACTTCGCCAAAACTTACCCTCAATAGTATCTAACCAGGTCAGATTATTTTGATGGTAATGGCCTCAAATCCATATATTACAACTGGGATTAACCGCTGTCTATATAGTCAAAATTCCCTTTAAAGAATAACCGGCGTAGTTGTTAAAAAAAGTCTTCACCAACATAGTGATCTGTTTAGCACGTCTGATCTTATTGTCGATATGAACCTTATATCCTATTTCACAACTGAATAAGACACCCAAGTATTTATAGCTGTCCGTATATTCCACATTTCCCCAGGAAACTTCCATTTTAGGTCTATTGATTCTTTTATGAGAAAATAATATAGTTTGAGTTTTTTCTAAATTGATAATCAGAGAATGTTCATCTGAGAAACACCCCAATTCCTCTAAAATCCCTCTATACATGTCATCTACCAATACGAGATCATCAGCGTATAGAAGGGCAGTTACCATCACTTTACCAAATTTAGCTGGGCAATGAGCTTTAGCTATCAATCTATCAATAAGGTTGGCTATATAAGGATTGAAAAAGGCAGCCAATAAGCATCCTCGTTTGACACCCTTTGTAACTATAATTGGTTGTGACAGCGAACCCATGTTATCTAAACGAAGCTGAGCATTATGGTGTAGCAAGATCAATATTTCAAGTCGGGCTATGAAAGGTAGACAATATGTCCCACAACTTACTTAGATTGACACTGTCGAATGCCGACTTAAAGTCAATAAAAGTAATATAAACAGAGGGATTGTGCCTTATCATCGCTTTCGTGGTAATAGCATCAAGCATCCGAATGTTGTGGGAAGTGCTGGTGCCATTCCGAAACCCTGTTTGAAAGGGATGAAGTATACATAAGGATTCAGCCCAGCTTTGAAGATGATCCAACACAATGGCTGTAAAGATCTTACTTGTAGAATCTAGAACGGAGAGAAGACGATAATTTTCTGGAAGTTCCCTAGAGCCAGCTTTAGACACAGGAATAAGAATGTTTTTTTTTCCATGAATCTGGAATATGTTGGTCTTCACATACTTTTTTTAAAGAGCATTACCAATATTTCAGCCCAAATTTGGGGATCATGTTTAATGACCAATTGATTCCAGGCCATTAGGGCCAGGAGCACAGGAATTCTTCAATTGACTAATGATTTTGGAAATACTGCTAGTAGAGAATACGAGAGGCCAAGTACTCTTGTTCACTATAGGAGAGGCATCAGAACTTTCTCTAAACATCATTTTAGTGATGTAGGTTACCCATTCATCTTCTCCTATAGAATTCAACACAGTATGAGGCGTTTCAGGTCTTACTTTGTTCAGTCATTCCCAAATCACAGTAGAGTCATTTTTTAGAAGAACTCCAATCATATTTTGCCATTTGTTGATCAACTTAGTGGGGATAGGACATTTGCACCAGTTACGATAGAAATGATTAAGTCTTTTCTTTCGTGCATAACACGAGTGTTACAATTATGTAACCTGTAAGTTAAGTGCCCAGATGCCCAAGGGCTTTGTGCGCTCTACAAATCAATAAACTAAACTAATGAACCAACTTTCAGCCCAAGTGTGCACAGACAATAAGCAGTCCTTATGACACCTGTTGAGTGACAAGGAGACACCTGGTATCTGGTATGAAACAATAGCAACTACTGTGGCTCATTCTGCACCATCTGAGAGATTGTGGTACCTGAGGTAGTGACAATGCATCTTTGAAGCAGCCATTTATGGTGAGTGATGTGTCCAAATGTCACTCATGCAGAGAACACATCTTTAGTAGTCTTAAAGTTTATTGCATGATTAGCTACTGCTTTCTTAGCAATTGTGCTGTTTTACAAAATAGTGCAAATTATTTGAATACAAGATTTTTTATAGTACCATCTAAAGAATCAAAAAAGGTAAACATCTCCAAGAACGTACATATAAGCAATCAAACAGGAGCCACATTTGTATTAGTCTATAAGAGGCTTCCATCTATTAGGGGTGGTAATCCTGCAGAATAAAATCCAACAGCTGCAATTTGGTGATTTTGTGGCATCACAACTGTGCTAAAATCCACCAGGAAGAATCGCGGCAGGATTGTACCCACCTTGCAAGCTTGCCGCATTAACCATTCTTTTTCTGGAAAACCTAGTTGCATGAGCAAATTATCGACATCAAAAAACCTTTCCTGTCATGCATGGCATAAACCATATGTGCCAACACCACAATACTGGCTTAGTTTAAAACTCTGGCTTTCCCTGAACAGTACGAATCCCATCTGTCGTCCCCAGAGCTTTTTGAATTCTGTCACCAAACAGAAGCAGTGATGACAATGGGAAGAAGTAAGAAGACGTGAAAAGCACTTTTCTTTATATGGTTCTTAAACAAGGTCAAGGGGGAATTGTGATGCAAGTCAGGTGTGTGCAATGATCAGTAATTGTCTGACCCTGCCTGAACATTGTATTGGGACATGTCAGGTATACGGCTCGCCCGTAAGTCCGTTTTCTCTCATTGAGTGGTCTGTGAGAAAGTGTTCGTGTTGGGAAAGGGGGGGGGTTGAATTCCCAAGTATCCTACCTGGTAGGATTGGGTAAATGTGTTGCAGGGAAGCGGATACTGTGTCTCGCCACCCAGTGTCCCACTTCCACTCCCTGAGGACCGCTCACCCAGGTGATCCTCCTGCACTGGTGTACCCCCAGGAACTGTAACCAAAAGCAATGGGAGTGTCCTGGCCACCTGGATGACAGATTCCTGGGGACTAGCGGGTAAGACACCTTCAGGTTTCTCACACAGGGTTGAGTAATTCCAGATTTGCAGGTACTAGGAATAGGTAGCTGGCTGCTAGCAGTTATGGTTAGTCTATACTTGGTAGAGGTTGCATAGAGAGGTGAGGTATGGTGTTTTAGATGGTGCTAGGCCAAGGATTACCAAGTATTGAATAGTTGGAAGGCGGCTGATAGGTGTAGGGATAGGTCTGTGCAGCGGGAGGTTGGCGTCACTAGCCAGGGAGGGCTTGTCTAGTGAGGCTGACATTGGCCCAAAGTATATCAATGCAGGTACTAGTTGGCCATCTGGTCGCACCAACTGAGGACAGGGAGATTACATCTTGGGAGAGCTATATGACCCTGCGGCACTGTACGTGTGCCCACTCCAGCAGTCTGACAAGAGGTTGCCGCAAGAGTGGTCATAGGTGAGGAGTGGTCATAGATCAGCTGGGGGTTCAAGTGGCGCTCCGCTGTTTTTGCCCAATATTGCGTGGGTACTGAAGAAGTGGAGGTTAATGGGGATTTGATTGTCAGGTTGTGTTACGCTCACCTGGTATCCACGGGGACGCCACCCAGCCCTGGTTGGATGATTTGCACTCTCAAACTCTCTCCCGGTCCCTTGGTAATGCCGCTGGTTAAAGATGGGTCTGCAATATAGGAGGGCTGGATTCAATACCAGATTGTCTTTATGTTTTCCCACCTCCCTTGGCCTCAACTCCTTCCTCCCCCTTGGGCCTTCTCCTTACCTTAATATTGTAAAAGGTGGATTCTCCGTCCTGCTCCTCGTGGCAGGGGCGCGTAGATGTGAGGGCGAGCAGCGACCAAGTTCCTTCACTGCTGCAAGCCCCCCCTGTGGGAATCCAGGCCTGCTGCGACTCCGTAGGTTTGCTGCTTTACAGTCTTTATATGCAGTTCTTATGTTCCTCTAAATTCGAATAATAATGTCCTGCTTCTTTCCTTTTAGGTATGGAAAAGTATTTTGGTGTCGTCATGCAGTTTGAAGATGAGCATGGGCCGGTAGGCGAAAGCGCGGTGTGCGCAATGCTGTCCTGTGATTAATGCGCGATGCGGTGTGCGCAATGCTGTCCTGTGATTAATGCGCGATGCGCGGCGCTGTTTCGCCTTTTATATTTCTAACCTGTGACTTTTCTCTCCTTGCAGATTGCGATGTTCCTCGCTGAGCGCCGTAATGTTCCAGCAATGATACTGACCAGGAGATGACTACCCAGGTAAGAATTGTGTGGCTTTCTTCATTCGGGAGGAAACGTGAGTAAACGCTTACTAATGCCGTCTTTCTTTCTCCTCTTTCCAGGTTATGGTATTCCAGGATGCATGCTGTGCCGGATGATGGAGTTCGTACCTTCAAGTGAGTGGAACTGAAGTCAGCGATGGATTGAAGACAGGATACTGTTCCAGGTAAGTTTCGTAGTGTTCTTTCTCTCTCTGCAGGTCCTTGATTTCAGGTAAACTGGCATCAAAGAACTGGACACGCAAAGCATGTTCTGCTGTTTGGGTGTGGTTTAAATAGTCTCAGGTAAAGTAGTCCAGGTAAAATAGTCCCAGGCCTGCCATACCCAAAAGACTAGACCGCATAGCTCAGTTCCTTGTAACTGAGCTATGTGTGTGCCTCCATGGTGGCTGAATTCCCCCCCCCCCCCCCCCAAGTTAAATAGTCCCAAGTAAATAGTCCCATTCTAATGTTGGTCTTCATGATGGTTATGAGCCTGGCGCCAAAGGCGCCAGGACTGACTCCAAGAGAGTCTTGGATGAGGTTTTAAGGCCTTTGACCTGGCCCTAACTGGAAAACTGACTGCCAGTGAGGGCCAGGGGCAAGGGTCATGACAGGTTGCAAGTCAAATTGGGCTGAGTGGGCTCGAAGGCAGCAAATAGATTGTTAGGCACTGGCTGCAACAGATTCTCATGGGGATGTGAGGCGAGGGCAGTAACGAAGCGAGCTTCGAGGGCATAGAGATGGCATCTAGTCTACCAGGTGGTGTTAGGAGGTGCTGGGTACATGCGTTCCCGGTACGGTGCAGCAGTGGGGCAGGAAGTGTAGGTGATTACGCAGCTTGGGCATCGGAGTACCAGTCTGAAAAGATGGGAGGAATGTGGTAGGGCACTGCAGTGTGCAAAGTAACAAACAATAGTCAGATGAGCAGGTAATACAAGCCAATGCTTGCGCCTTACTCGGCGCGCCACGCTTACCTTCTAAAACAGCACAGGGCCAGAGACCGGCAGAGACTGCGATGTGAGGCCTTTGCTTCTGAAATGATATAACGCGCTTAATACCCATAGGTTTCTAAGCGCGGATCTGGGGATCGAACCTGTGGTGCTGCGTGTCGTCTTGCTTCCAAGGTGAGCATTTTGCCACTGAGCTATCCTCCCGAGAGAAATCTGGCCTTTGCAGATGGCCAGCTGCTCCTCCCGGCTGGGAGAAGGGGCCATGGATGAGGCAGCAGCCACCCAATCAGGAATCTCGCTGTGAGCGCAGGCTGGGAGCCTAGCAAGGCACCAGCACAGTGGTAGCCATCTTATCAGGGTTCAGGGTCATCAATGAAGCATAAAAGATGCTAAGAATATTGCATCTCAGTGTACTTTGTGTGCCAATCCCTGGATGTTGAATGGGACCGGCATAGACTGCGATGTGAGGCCTTTGCATTGGGTCTTTGCAGATAGTTCGCTGCACGGCCCCCGGCTCGGCGAGGGGACCATGGATGGGGCAGCAGGCGCCCAATCTTGCATCGTGGAGCAGGCTGGGAGCCTTGCAGAGGCCCTGGCACAGCGGTGGCCATCTTACCAGGGTTAAAGGAGTCGTGCACTCAAAAATATCATTGTCCCAAGCGTTAGGGCATGTGTTTTTAAGCATACGTTGATCGATCTTAAAAACATTTCCTATGCACCTTACCGTTGTTTTCCTCACTTTTACACATGGGAAATCAGGCAGCAGAGCGCGGCCATTTTGTGCTAATCTTATCCGTTGCTGCATCGCCCTAAAAGTGCCCTTTCGGCACCAAATCATAGTCCCCGCCCCTGTAGCTGACATCACTTGACACGTACGGCCCATTTCAAAATGCGAATGCACGTCTCGTGTCAACGTTCTCTGCGAATGGTCCGTCTCCATGGAAATGGCAGGACGCCTCTTTCCACAAGAAGTATAAACAGACTGCTTCTCATCAGACAACATCAGAGTTGCTTTTTCGGTCGTTTCACAGTCTTTTTTCAAATAAACTATTACTATCGATTTTAATTTTGTCGTATGATGGCATCAATAATGCCCTACCAGTAGTAGGCGGAATTAGTGGAAAGAGAAAGATGCGGAAACGATGGGGGCTTCGGACGACAGTTGGGAAGACGAATCACCCGATCAAGAACCTGAGTCTAGTCGCATGGACGAAGTCTTCACCTGGTGTACCTGCAATGAGTGAAAGGTCATGCCAACCGAGGTGGAGAACTGCTGCTGCCGAGAAAACTCTGGATGTTTGGCCTACACATGGGAAGAGGACACACCACTGCTATGCGTTACTGAGCTGCATGACTTCAGGGCAGCCTGCCTCACAAGGTCCATGTTGAGGATTATGATGGTGCTTATGCACGAACTTCGAGCAACAGTTCGCCCTCGCAATCCAAGTAACAAGTAAGTGTGCTCTAGATGTGATTTAACTTAGGACATGGATGTCTCCTATATTGTCGTAACTTTGATCTATCACTGCCAAATTAATGTAGTCTGGCAATTCAATAGTTCTCTCGCGCTCTGTTCAAATCATAGTGGTCATCTTATGTGTCTCATGTAGAACCAAGAAACAATATTTCTCTGTCCCCCAAACGTTATGGATTGCATGGATGTTCACTTATGTGATGTGTCTACACTTGAAAGCCCAAGTTCATTGATCCATGAAGTAACATTAGGACTGGCAAATATGCCATAGAATACAAATTTGCATGTAAAACTAAAGTTTGTATACTTATGTTCATTTAAAGTTACAGCTTGTATGTTTCTCTTCCACAGTTGGTACAGGCTGGTGGCCTATTGTACGTTTACATGGTGGCTTCATGGGATGTTTGGACACGGCGTTCGACGAGTAATACCACCTTTGTCGTTGGAGCCATTCACACCCAATTCCCCAGCGACAGCGGACAGTACAGGGGATTTTCCCACACTGTGCAGCAACCCGAAGTGTACAATGTTTAGTACATGTGTGATATCAATATCAGAAACCAAATAAAATACAATAGAACTTTTATGAATAGTTGTTTACATTTTCAGTGACTCATGGACACACTAACTTGTCCTGGCAGGGCTGGTGAGGGTACAGAGGCCTCAAAATACAATTATAAGCTTTAGTAAATGGACACATCCAGAAGGGAATGAGACTGGTAGGGTGGTTGAGAGAAGTATAAAGGCTTTATATAAAATCAGCACACAGAGATGTGACGGTCCAGTCAATTCCGCGGGTGTTGGTCACTCCCGACTTTCCAAACTACATAACATTTTCTGACACACAATGAATAATTCAAATTGTGTACAACCCCTAGACTGTGGGGATACCTATAAAATATAAAGTACATATAAACACGTTTCATTTCGAGGCCTTTGTGGGCATAAGGGGTGCAATGGTCCTACTCTCCTGGTGCGTGATTAGAGGATTACATTCGAGATTTATTTGTCCTGGTGCCATCAGGCAAGAATGAGTGAAGTGACACATGTTGGTTTTAGCAAAATATATGAGGACTTGTGGATAGGTTATATTGGGGGCACTATAGGGCGGTCAGTGGAATAAGACTCACACTTCTACTACATCAAAGTGAGAATGTATGGGCACATGGGGCAATCATGCAATAACTTCCACAGGAAGGGGTGAAAGGCTCAAGAGCAGCTTTGTGGAGATGGATGGGTTGCAGGGCAGCATTTGGCCCGGTCACACACAAGGCAGACGAGCTCAGTGGAAGGGTAAAAGAATACACTGTTTGCTAGCAACAATTAAAGCCAGTACATCCATGTGAAATGAGTGCCTGGCACAGCCTCAGGGGGAGTCAAAGGTGGAGGCCGGCTGTGTTCGCTGTTCACAGCGCTGCTAAAGGGGAGAGGAGGCTTCACATTAATCTGAATGCGGCCTACTCCTAAATGGAGTCGGAGGTTTATATAAAATGGATTCGGACCGGGTCCTGCAGTAGGCCCTCTTCTATTGTTGCCAGGATTTCTCTTCTGGCACCAGTGATGAGGCAAAACAACCCCTCCTTCCTTACACTGGCAGGATGTCCTCATAAATGTGTTGTCTCCATTCAGCAGTGTTCCAGCCCCTTTCTCCATGCCTCTTGGGCATCAGTCCCCGCTCCAGTATCAATGGCAGTTCGCAGCTGTGGCCCTGCCCTCCCGAGGGTGCTGGCAGGATGGGAACGCCCGAGGTGCGTTACACCTTCCACACTTAAGCGGCAATTGTACCCAGGGCATCCCCAGACCCAGTGTCTGCAGGCCTGTTTGCCTTGATGCAGATCGCGCCCCTTCAATCCACATAAGACCATGCCATAAACACATCACTCATTCACATACACACCTGCTTTTCTATTGCTTTATAAACCCCTTGATATTCATCCTGACAACATCTGTGAGCACTGGAAGTCAACTCCGGATCGCGCTACCATTTATCCTGCTACTAACTACCCGGATTGCTGAATCTCATTGTTTGTTAGTCAAGGTAAGTGCAGGTCACCCGATGGTCTCTTTTTTGATTTCTGTAAAATTCTATCTATTTCGAACGAATGTACCCAGTAGTGTAATGTTCTTTCATCTCATTGCCTTTACCATTGTCTTCTATTTGATTGGTTCTGTTCTCGGTATATAGCAAGTGTCAATTGGGATAGAATTGCATCCTTCGCGGACCAGGTCTATAAGCATGTTTCCTTTTGATGCAAGAAAGTACCTTCAACGGACGACTAACACGTTACGATTGCGTCACCTCAATCAATTCTGTATGAAAGTTACCCTATTGTATAGTCAACTACGCTACACAGGTTTTGCTTCTGTCACCAAAACAAACATTGCACAGAAACATTATGATATAATTCCATCCCTATCACGCATTTGTGTAAAACATTATTTTAACTATATGTCCTTTTTTTTTTTAACAGATTTTTCAAGAATGCCTACGTGTATGGTTGCCAGTTGTCGTTCTAAGACCCATTCCAAACCTAAGGGCAAAATAATGCATACATTCCCAAGGAATATAGATCGAATAAGAGAATGGGTCAGATATTGTGGATTTGCGCCGGACGAGCTTGAAACTAGAACCCTGGAAGTCTCGAGGGACTTGAAGGGCAATAAATACCCCATATGCAGCCTGCACTTTGCCCCGGATATGAACAACCCTGCAGTACACAAAAAAGCGTTGACTCAGACTCTCGTAAATTGCTTCCGAACGCAATTCCAACTCTTAACGCACACGCGGGAAGAGGCGAGTTCACGATGATGAATTAGCTGTAGATGATGAATTAGCTGTAGGCCTTGGGGTACCGAACAGATAACTACATGAAAGGATTGGTGCTTTCAGTGTAAATGTTTCTTACTAAACTTTGCATATTTACCAGATTGTATTACTTTAGAACCATATCACATTTTGCTAGACATCTGTCCCTGGTATTAGGAGCATCAGAGATTGACTATGCAATTGTGCACTTCGAAATAAGCATAATCTTATCGTAATCAGTTGCTTAACATTTCAATTCTTTTAGGCGTGCATAGTGACTGAAGCACAAACCCTCAACACTGGCGACAGCACCGAAAATTCCAGTATACCAATGGTGAGCCACACAGACTTGCAGAAGTTCATATTATTGAAAGTTGGATCTTCCCACATATCTAATCCAAATCTAATTTTCACTTTATCACTTCGTGGCAATTCACAGAAAATGAAGGAGCGATTCTGCATCCTTTTCTTTCCCAGAGTCCACAACCACTTCGAGCGCCCATCAGGTAGTTTTATGATTACACAAATGTATTACATGGAATTCTAAATAATATGAAATAGTTCATGTACCCAGCCGTTTGTTTACATAATGTATAATTTATGCGTTTTTATGTATATGTACCAAATGTCTGCATCCGATAGTCTCAGTTCAATTTCACTGTTTTCATCCATTCTAAAACAAGTACTGTGGTCCAGGGTGATCATGGTACCTAGACTACAGTTACATCATCCTCTGGCGCTGTTCCTGAGTCTGAGGTATGCAGAATGCAATGCCAAATGCTTCAGTGCAACATTACAATAAGTTAGTTTTGCATGGTGATCTCTGATCGAGTGCACTTGCCATCAATCAGGTGAAATTCAAAATGTCTATTTTGACTAAATGACATACACCGTTTACGCCGGTATGTATGTAAGCGACTTGTGCGTTGAAAGAATTTGGAATTTTTTTATGTTTTTAAAATGAATATTCGATTCAATGGATGTATACAAGACAGTGAATTAGAAGAGGAGGCACATGGATCAGAGGTGGTGTACCAGCTTGCTGGTGCGGTCGTCACAATGAATAAGATGCTTGCACAGACGAAAAAGACGATTGCACAGAAATACAAGAAAACAAGGGTAACTTACACATGATTTCGTTTGCGAAAAGTGTTTTGTGCTGGTGTCTTCATAACATGTATTTTTGTATCTAAAGTGCTATATACTGTATGTTGGATTTACATTGAACATATTTTTACAACCCATCTCCTAGAGGCCGAGAAGCATAAGAACTAGGAGCACACAGACAACATATCAAACCAAGGACGCTGCTTGCCAAACAGATCTCACCATGGAGCAACTATTATTTGAGGCCTGCTGAGTTTATTTGTGGCTTTGATTTACCAAAAGCAAGCTAGGCATAAGCCGGTTTTGTTTTTCGTCCTTGGCAATAAAGGGAGGATTCGTAAGGAAATGAAAGGAATGGGGGGGGGGGTAGGTAAAACCATCAAACATGATAAGGTTTAGTATTGCAAAACTGGACAATGGAACATTTAATTTCATGAAAATGTGTTAATCTGAACTGACACTCCGCGTTACGCAGAGACAATGGAAATGGCGATTGTAATGCAAGTTTTACGGTAGACAAATTTGTAGACAAAGGAGTTAAGGTTTCATTTTATGACCGGTATGGCTGGCTGGCTAACATTGCAATGGCTTGTTGTTTTTGGCAATTTGTGAGGACACTCCGGAACAACCGGTGTGTACTTGTATTTGTCCCAGGCACATGGGCAATCCAGCACTGAAATGCATGGAGTCCACGTCTTTGTTGGCACAGGTTCCACCAACGCCCAATTCTAGGGTAATATTACGTTAAAATGCGGTCTACGTGTTATTCTTCCGTCAACATCTGCATCGGCCTCCCGTTGCGAGCTAAACACATTGCATAGCACGAACCTCTCAATCACATCGTAGACTCCAACATTGCACGTTGCATTCTCTGCGTTACGTTGTTTCACGTTTTTGTTCATCATTAGTTTTCACACGGTGCATAAGTAATGGATCGATTAGAATAAAGAACGGCTACTGAGACACATTTCTGTTATGTTTTATACACAGCCACATCCTGCCCTACTGCGAATGTCATCATTTCCAGATACCAATTGATGGCTTCTTCAGCCAGCAGTTGATGATACACCTCAATGGTTGGATGACCATCACGCTGTTTTGGGAGGATCACCCCATGCCCATATGCCCTTTTGCAGTACCGCCAATAAGGAGTACCTTGACATCGTTTACGGTGGTGTAGCAACAAGCTGATGCCGAAGCCTTGCGAGTCATGATGCCTCCATCCAATTCGCTTATACCCAAAGGAACACTGTGTCACTAACTATACATTTGTGTATCGAGAACAAAGAAAGAAACAAAACATTTGGTTGTATATGGAAATAAATTATAAATTGCAGAGTATTGCGGTTTCCTTTAAAAGATAGTGTTTTGTATTCAGAATTGGGACGCGCTGTGCTGTGAGCGGATGTGTGTTGATATTTCAGGTTCTGCAGCAACGAACGTTGTCACGTAGGTGATGATTGCGCGCATTTGGTACGCTGCACAGTAGCGTCGCGGAGATAGGTAAAGAATATCAGGAATGGTGATGTCAGCTTCAGGGGCGGGGACTATGATTTAGTGCCGAAAAGGCACTTGAGCTTAGGGCGATGCAGCAACGGATAAGATTAGCACAAGAGGACCGCGCCCTGCTGCCTGATTTTGCATGTGTAAAAGTGAGTAAACCACGGTAAGGTGCATAGGAAATGTTTTTACGATCGATCAATGTATGCTTAATAACACATGCCCGAACGCTTGGCACAATAATATTTTTGAGCGCACTACTCCTTTAAGGGTCATCAATGAAAAATAGGAGATGCTACGAATATTGCATCTCGGTGCAGTTGGTGCACCACTCCCTGATGTTGAAGCTTAGCAAGATTATTGGCAAAGAACTAAGACTTCAAAAAACAAAATCAATAGCTGCTCATCGAAAAACGATCACTGGGATGGTCAAGGCCCAACTCCCAATGGCAAGGCACTTGCAAAACCAGTTTTGTACATCCTGCAGGGGTTTTCCACTATTAAAAGTAGAATAAAACCAATTAAAACTCCCGAGAAAATCTTTTAAAATAATGGGTACAAACTGAGCATTTTCTAGCACACTATGTGAAAAATTTGGTAAAATGCCACACAGTTTTCAATCGCTTTGTACAGTAGAACACGAAATTATCCAATCGATGAAAGCCACCAACAGCGCACATGAGCATTTCAGCACATTCTCATGATGCTTTAAACAACAATATATATGCCAGCATAAATAACATGTTCAGCCTGGCTATGCCCATACATGTCCATGCAGGCTTCACCAATTTTTGTCATCATTACCATATAAGAATGTACTCCTGTTGCCTTTACTAGCAAAATAATGCCACCCCAGATCAAGAAAATGTGTCTATACTGTAACTGGCTGCAATGTGCTCCAGTTTACCAGTGCAACAACACTTATGTTTTCTTTGCCATTGATGCCCAGTAACAAATTGCCATGCCACATTAAGAATATATGGCCAAACTTTAAGAATATATGGCCAAACTATTGCCACCAATAGAGGTCAGTTTAGCCATGTAATAACCCTCGTTTGCTTTACCCTTGATGCACAGAAAAAGAAATAGCCACAGTAAGAAAGTAGATCCAGGCAGGCGACACCAAGGAAAGCTAATCTAGCAACATAAGAACACTCACACTGGCTTTTCCGTTCATACCAGTACAAAATACCCTACCACTACAAAATGCCATGCCACAGTAGGTAAACATAAATACACTCACTAGCTGCACCAAAGAAAACAAGTCTAACTACATGTTAACATGTTTGCTTTTCATTTGATGGCCAGTATAAAAGGCCATGGCATCACTAGCGACCCTAAAATGAATGTATTATTTTTAGTTATTTATTTATTGTGCACTTGTTAGGCGCTTATACAAAAAGTAAATGTGCTTCAAAGTACCCACGGGGGCAACAGGGAGGGGAACATTAGATTGAAAAACAATTAAAACACTGGAAGATTAAGACGGACCTACGAGAACTTGTAAGCATTCAGAACATGCACGTGCAGAAAGAGGAGAGGGGGAAGAGGGAGTGGGGGATAAGTCCTAGGAGTGCCCGGACGCAAGTGCCCAGTGGATGAAGTGCTATGGAGAGGTCCACTGCAATAAATAGTTAAGTGCAGGCCTGCAGTGGCATAGGCCAGAGTGTGCCAAGGCAAGTGCAGGAGGGGGTGGGCAGAGGCTGAAGGTGATTGGGTGTGGGAGGCCAGGGCCAAAGGACATATAAAGGGCCCTAGTCACCAATCTCAGCAACTGTGGGATTAGCAGAGGAGGGAGAAAGGAAAGGAGGAGGTGGAAAGGAAAGGAAAGTCTTGAGGATCTTCCAGAATTTGAGGAGATCAGGCTCAAGACGAAGAAGAAGGGAGGAGGCTGTTCCATAAAATGGAGCCAGCTGAGGAAAGAGATTGGCCGCCGGCCCTCTGCTTAGCAAAGCACTTGACACACAGAAAGTTGGTGCCAGAAGAATAGAGGGAAGAGTATTTAGTAAGAGCAAGTTGCAGATAGCGTGGTCCCCGGGCACAGACAGCCTTATGGATGATGCAGAAGGATTTGAATTTGATCCTTGCAGCAACAGGGTGCCAGTGTAAAGTTTTTAGGGCTGGAGAGATACGGTCCCTGGGCTTGAGGCCAAGGATAAGTCTTGCTGTCCTATTTTGAAGTAGCTGGAGCGGTTGTAAAGGGGTTGTAAAGAGGAAGAGGGTACAATCAGGAGTGGGACTTCTTGGCAAGGTCCTGAATGTGCGTGAAGAAGGAGAGAGGAGTCAAAGATGGCACCAAGGTTTCTGGCTTTAGATGAAGGGTGAGGGCCCATAGATAAGGCCAGAGTAAAGGGGAAAAAGAGGGAGCAGGAGTCCCAATAGGAAGGATCTCAGTCTTGCTGGCATTGAGGCAGAGATTGTTGGAAGTGCACCAGAACTGGGTGGCAGATAAGGCAGTCCGGAATGATAGAAGTAGTAAGAGGGAAGCTTGAAGAAGAGTTGTGCGCCATATGCGTAACACTGGAAGTTGGGGGAAAAGGTGGAAACTATGAGTGCCAGTGGAGCGAGGTAAGTGTTAAAGAGCCAGCAGAGAGGTTGGAGCCCTGGGGGACACGGCAGGTGGAGAAAGTGCCCAGAATAACCTGGGACGGACATTCACTTAGGAAGGAGGTCAGCCAGTCCAGTGCCCGATCCAAGAGACCCAGGGTATCATGGAGCCATTTTAGGACGATGGAGTGATTGACTGTGTCAAAGGCAGGAGAGATCAAGTAGAATGAGGACAGCTGGAGAGTTGGATTCAAGAGATGCAAGCAGTTCTTCATGGGTGTTCAGAAGAGCAGTTTCAATGCCTTTGGATGCTCAGAATCCAGATCAATGGTGGTGGAGACCACCAGCAAGTTCAGTGTGTGAAGAAAGTTAGGGGAAGGCCAGCTTCTCCAGGAGTTTCCCAAGGAAGGGGCTGATAGAAATAGGGCAGTAGTTGGCTGGACAAGTAGGGTCTGCTGAAGGTTTTTCAGGACGGGGCGCACAAGAGAGTGCTCGAAGGAGGAGGGGAAAGATCCAGTGGCAAAAGAGTAGTTGCAGAAATCAGCAAATGCGGGATAAGAGAGTCAATATTGTCCTTAATGGTTCTGGAGGAGCAGGGGGGAACCTGTTTGGAGGAGACCATCATGGAGCGGACAACTCTGGGGACCTCATCAGGTGTGATAGGGGAAAAGGAGGAGAAAGAGGAAGGTGGGCATAGGAGGTAGGGTGGTGGAGGAGGGGAGGAGCGGGGGGGTGGGGGGGGGGGAGTGGTACGCAAGGCTGCTAGGATGTCCCGAGTTTTAGTAGTAAAGTGTGTGGCCAATCGGTTGCAGAGGACTTGGTGGGGGGGGGGGTAAGGGGGAGAGGAGGAGACTGCAGAAGGGTTGGCTAGTTCCCTGCAAATTTTAAAGAGGTCAGCCGTATTGTTGGATGCACCAGAGATCCATGCCTGCATATGAGCCCTTTTCTTGGTGTGGATGGACAGTCTATATTGTCTTTGGAGAAAGCGACAGGCCAGTTTGTCAGAGGGTGATCCAGAAAGCTGCCACATCCGTTTCGCAACTCTGCACTTGCGTTTCAGGGCTGCAAGTTCAGAGTTGTACCAGGTTTTACGTTTAGAAGCAGGTTTCCGGCAGATCCTCATGACAGGGGCAAGAATGTCCAGAGTATTAGTAATGGCCATATGGAGGCCGCTGAGAGCAGAGTCAAAGGTAGAGTCTGCAGTGGGGGAGGGTTGGGGGGTAGAGAATGAAGGTGGATCCGAAGGCAGCAACTGACACTCATTTCATCGGATGGATGTTTGTGAACAAGGTTGGCAGGGCTGGAGGGGGTGTGGTCACAGGGCCAAGGGGACCCAGGTGAGAGGAGAGAGTGGTCTGACACGGAGAGAGGGGCGATCAGTGGGGAGGAGAGTGAAAGGTCAGAGTGTATGAGGGTGTCAAGAGTGTGCCCAGCCGAGTGGGGAGTGGGTTGGACAAGAAGGGAGAATAGACAGGGAGAGAGTGGATGCTGTGATAGAGGAGTCCAGATGGATGTTGAAATCACCCAAGAGAAGGAGTGAAGAGGTGGTTGAGACAAGAGAGGAGCAGAAATCAGCCCATTCGGAGATAAAATGGTGGTAGAGGCGGGTGGCCTGTAGATAGTGGCAATGGACAGAGAAGAGGAGGAGGGAGAGATGACCAACTTGCAAACTAGGCTCTCAAAGGAAGAGTATGGCTGCGTGGGTATGAGGAAGGAAGGGATCCATGAGGGCAAATCAAGGCAGCCCCACCACCAGCACGGTTAGGGCGAGGCTTGGAGATAATCTTGTATCCGTCAGTGAGATGGGAGTCAAAAGCAGTGACTGAGCTGGCATTAAACCACGTCTCCGTAAGAGCGAGGATGTCAAAGTCAATGTCTTCAAGAAGGAGGCAGATGTCGGAGGAGTGTTGGCTGGCTGAGCGAGCATTAAGTGTGGCTAGATGGAGGAGGTCTCTACCTTTTAAGGTTTTCCAAGGGGAGTACAGGGGCGTGGCACACCAGACGGAGGGGGAGGAACAGCGAGAGTGGACGAGGGAGAAGCAGATGTGGGAAGGAAGTTAATGAAGGATGGCAGGCATCGATCAAAGAGAAGGAGGTTGGGTTGAGGACCTCTGAACCAAGATAGTGCCAATGTGGTAGATATTAATGATACACCTGGATGATGCGAAGCCTGCCAAAAGGACTTCCCACTTGGTTCCATCATTAATGGGAGAGGATGTGAAAGGGGAGAGAGTACGAGATGAGGAGTCCATACATCTGTTGAGGGGACAGGGAAGAGGATATCGGTAAAGACCTGTCGGGAGGTCGCACTGACACAGGTGTCCGCGATGGGTAGGCCAGAGTTAGTGGCTAGGATGTATTTTATGTGCTTTTTTCTTCCAGACTTTGTGAGAAAGGGAGGGTAGGTGATAGTGTAGCAGTTAGAGTAGATAGGAGAAATGGCGAGTGCCATCAAGGTGGCAGAGGATAGTTGAAGGAGAGAGGAGTAGCTGCAAAGCACGATCCTAGCCCAAACTCACCAAGCAGCCTCGTAGTTACAGAAGGATACAAAGGCCACACAATGCAATGCAAAATAAGATGCAAAGTTGTTAAAAACACACACCTAGATTTGAAATTCAAAGATGCTCACAAAATGCAGTGCACAATGGGGTGTGGGATATTAAAAGCACACACCTAGATTTGAACTTCAACAATGGACAACAAAATACAAAGGAAAAGAGGTAGATTAGGCGAGTCAAGGAAGGCTGAGTGAGAAAGGCACAGTTTTGGTTCAAAGTTGTTAGTGAAGGAGGCAGTGGAAAAGTTCAGCCATCACCCACTGGTTGATCTACAGAGAGCATGAAGGTGCAGGTGGCCAGGTTTGTGGGGGAGCTGGCTACATCGGGGGGCTGCTTCATAGTTCGAAACAGGGGTGAAAGTGGGGCCTTCCGACTCCTCCTCGGCCCGGGACAGGCAGAGACAGGAGCCTATCTCATTGGCTGAATTAAGGGCACACAAGCCAATCACAGCAGCCACTGACTCAGCAGGGTAGATTGAGCTTCTTTCCTTACAGGGCAGCCATGTTTGAGTTTCCACAATCATTGGAAATATAGGCCAGATAAAGTGAAAAGTCAGAAACAGGAGCCCACTCACAATGATTTTTTAATAGTTTTCAATCTTAATTCAAGGCTGCTCCTACTTCATACACGCAGCGCAGGTACACACACAAAGCACACACGCACTTCACACAACATACACTTGCCCATTCAGCCGCAAATTCATACAGCCCTCCGACACCCACTTGCATGCAAGGATACATAAAATCATTTACACATGGACGCAATCACACACAAAGACAACCCCACTTGCATGCAGACATACGTACAAACACATTATATTTACACATTTACATTTCACTTAACTACTTCTTGCACCTTGAGCACACCGACATGGCCACAAGACACGACCAGACAGAGTGCTGTAAGGGAGGCATGGTAGACACTGACACCAGAGCTTCAAGTTTCAAAACCTTTATTGATGGTAAGGGGTTGGAAACCTCCCATCTTGCCCTATAACTAAGATAGGAGTATTCTCGACCATCGAAAAAAAAGAAAATACAGTCCTAGTCAGCCCATAGTCAAAATAAAATGGCATGTACTAATAAATCTAATGCCTGCTCTCTTTCTAATACAATAAATGTGTAAAGGAAATATGTAATGCAAAAATGAAAATCAGTGTTTAACCCTTTAAGTGCCACCGACGAGCCGGCTCGTCAGTGGAAACCGCTCCAGGTTGCCACGACGAGCCGGCTAGTCGGTTTTGGCACTCTGCTTTGCTCGATCCCTGCAATGCATATCCCTGGGGGCAGATATCTGCTCCTAGGAAAGGGCATCTGACCCCAGGGAGGGATGTTTGAGGTGCCCCCCCCCATCTGCCCCAAGGGAGGGTTGCATGAGGTGGGGCCCTCCATTTGGGGTGGTGGGGTGAGTGCCACCCGGGGATTGTGGCTAATAAAAACTGGGGCAATTTGCGCAAGGCAGACCTCTGGATTCCCACGGGTGTCCTCTTTTGGGAAATGCATGGGGGTCCCCGTTTCCCTTGCTGGCTTCGACACCCTAGGCCGAAATCTTGTAGGTTGCCCACATGAACAAAATGGGCAGTGGTGAAAGGCTTGGGGTTCCCAGTGGGATACCCTTTTCCTTTTGCGCCCCCGGTAAGTGCACCCACACATGTGAGGTACCGTTTTCATCGGGACACGTGTGGGGACGCGGGAAGGTAGGCCATGTGTTGTTGGCGGTGTGTTTCGGTGGGTGGCCAGAGCAAAATGTCTGAGAATTGTCTTCATTTCCAGCCAATTTCAGAGACATTTCCCTGTGTCCACTCACCGAAACACGTCGCCAACAACAGATGTTATACCTTCTCGCGTTCCCACAGGTGTCCCGACGAAAAAGTCTGACTTGCACGAAGCGCCCCAGAATTTATTACCCAGAACCCCAGACAAAGTGAACATTGTGTTTTTTTTCCCACCAAATATCACACTTTGTCAGGGATTGTGGCTAATAAAAACTGGGGCAATTTACGCAAGGCAGACCTCTGTGGATTCCCACAGGTGTCGTCTTTTAGGAAATGCATGGGGTTCCCCGTTTTCCTTGGTGGCTTGGACACCCGAGGCCCATATCTGTATGGTGTGCCGGTCGGTAGAGCGTCTGAAATTCCGGTCTGAAAACAGACTTGGGGTTACTTGTTTTTTAGGCTTTCCCCTTGGCGGCCAGGTAGGTGCACCCACACATGTGAGGTACAGTTTTCATCGGGACACCTATGAGAACGCAGGACGGTAGGCCATGTGTTGTTGGGGGTGTGTTTCGATGGGTGAGCCGAGCGAAATGTGCGGAAAATGTGTTTTTTTTTCCCACATTTCGGATTTTGTGGGGGTGTCTGGGTACTAAATTCTGTGGCGATTTGCCCAAATCGTACCTCTGCGGATTCCCACGGGTGTCCTCTTTTCGGAAATGCATGGGGTTCCCTGTTTTCCTTGATGGATTGGACACCCGAGGCCCAAATCTGTATGTTGTGCCGGTCGGCAGAGCGTCTGAAATTCCGGTCTGAAAACAGACTTGGGGTTACTTGTGTTTTAGGCTTTCCCCTTGGCGGCCAGATAGGTGCACCCACACATGTGAGGTACCGTTTTCATCGGGACACGTGTGGGGACGCGGGAAGGTAGGCCATGTGTTGTTGGCGGTGTGTTTCGGTGGGTGGCCAGAGCAAAATGTCTGAGAATTGTCTTCATTTCCAGCCAATTTCAGAGACATTTCCGTGTCCACTCACCGAAACACGTTGCCAACAACAGATGTTATACCTTCTCGCGTTCCCACAGGTGTCCCGACGAAAAAGTCTGACTTGCACGAAGCGCCCCAGAATTTATTACCCAGAACCCCAGACAAAGTGAACATTGTGTTTTTTTTCCCACCAAATATCACACTTTGTCAGGGATTGTGGCTAATAAAAACTGGGGCAATTTACGCAAGGCAGACCTCTGTGGATTCCCACAGGTGTCGTCTTTTAGGAAATGCATGGGGTTCCCCGTTTTCCTTGGTGGCTTGGACACCCGAGGCCCATATCTGTATGGTGTGCCGGTCGGTAGAGCGTCTGAAATTCCGGTCTGAAAACAGACTTGGGGTTACTTGTTTTTTAGGCTTTCCCCTTGGCGGCCAGGTAGGTGCACCCACACATGTGAGGTACAGTTTTCATCGGGACACCTATGAGAACGCAGGACGGTAGGCCATGTGTTGTTGGGGGTGTGTTTCGATGGGTGAGCCGAGCGAAATGTGCGGAAAATGTGTTTTTTTCCCCCACATTTCGGATTTTGTGGGGGTGTCTAGGTACTAAATTCTGTGGCGATTTGCCCAAATCGTACCTCTGCGGATTCCCACGGGTGTCCTCTTTTCGGAAATGCATGGGGTTCCCTGTTTTCCTTGATGGATTGGACACCCGAGGCCCAAATCTGTATGTTGTGCCGGTCGGCAGAGCGTCTGAAATTCCGGTCTGAAAACAGACTTGGGGTTACTTGTGTTTTAGGCTTTCCCCTTGGCGGCCAGATAGGTGCACCCACACATGTGAGGTACCGTTTTCATGGGGACACCTGTGGGAACACGGGACGGTAGGCCATGTGTTGTGTTTGTGTGGTTTTCATAACGTTTTGACCCATTTGCTGGTGCCCTTTGTCACACAACCCTTTCATTTCCCAAATGTGACCTACATTTAGTCGCTGCTTTAGGCACCATACACTTTTGTAACCTGCACAAGTCACCTACCCTTGAAAAGATCTGCCTGTGCTCTTTCAAAAAATGTATGCTTGCCGTTCCTCACCACATTGGTTTTCCCGATTTACACATGCAAAGTGCGTCTGTTCAGGCCGTTAGCGTAAAACTCCTGTGTACCATGGCTCAGTGTTTGACTTGTGGTATTGCTTGTTTTGTAAAACACTACAAAAAATGTGTGCTCTCCTAACTGCAAGAGTCGGTGGAAAGTAGCGGAGCATTGCTTTTCTCAAAATTCATAGAAGCCATTGCCGTACCAAGCCAACCATGTCCAACCATGTCCAACACACCTTTTTTTCGGTCATTTTCCCGCTTTTCCCCCCAATCTATGGCAGTTTCCCCTACCTAGTTGTTGCCCAACCTACGCAAATCACCCCCTTCCCAAACTTGGAATTGTGTCTATGTTTCAGAAATATATACCTTTCCATCCTCCAAATCGGCTTTCCTACCCTTTTCTTTCATTCCGTCCATGCATGTCCAATTGGCAAAAATGGCCAAAACCGCCTACCTCTCACAAAACGGTTGATAACAACATCAAAATAATTTTTTTCTGTTTCCACTCAACCTGTTCTTGAAAGCCAGGAAATTGGGGAATTCAGCACAGCAAACCATTCGTTCCTAGCTCTTACAAGGAAAAAAACACAGGCTACTTTGTACATCCGTTTATTGCCATTTTTAAAAAAAAACCCTAATTTTTCCACTTTTTGGTTATTTTCTCTCACCCCCCCTACAGCAACCTAGGATTCCTGGGTGGTGTTACGACCGCCTACACGTGGGGAAAGAAGGAGCCAAATCTGGCCGAGATATCTCATGTAACAAAAAAGTTACAAGCCATTGAATGGCCACATACCGAAATCACCAAAAAAGGCCCTGGCACTGGGGAGAAATACCCATGGCACTTAAAGGGTTAAAAAATGTCATTATGGCTGAGTAAACTCCCTTCCCCATGTTTAGTAGCACGGGGTAAGGTGGCACACTTGAACCTTGCAACACACAATGATGCAGTTTGTTTCCTGGACCAGGGCCCACATGGTCTTCCACGAAAAGACACTAGTTTATCCGCTGGACATCTCTGCTTTCTATCAATCCAGCACAGTTGAACCTTTAACTTGTAATACAGTTCAACAAAAGTTTCCTTCTGGTTACCGCAATTCAGTACAGGTATACATCTGCCTGGCACAAATCTTTCAATCACAATTTATGGGGGTTCCCTTCCCCAAGCTTCAATCACATTTTCATAGGCTTCCCTCCGTCGCGTGCACGCCGCCTTTCACTTTCCATCCGCTGTCGAAGACTTTTGAAACTGTGACGCTATTGCTTTTACCTCGGCATGATCACTTTGCCCTTAAAACGTCACTTTTTCTCTCATACACCAAGGTCTCTTGGTAAATGTAGTTTTGAGCACAGTACTTATTTGAAAGTTTAAAGATAACACTCGCATCCAGGTTTCGCTCTGCCTGGACCAAACCTAACAATTCAAATATTGCATCTCAGTTTCTTTCTCTTCCTGCTGCTTCTACGGCAGACATTTCACAGACACTTTCGAAAGGGCAATCTTCTTTCGCCGGACCACTCCGTTACTTTGTATCTTTAATTTACAGTTCTTTACAACTCTTTGCTTTCCCTTGCGTCTTATCGGCACACGCCCCACCTTAATTTCTCAGATAATGTTGCCATCAAGTATCATTAAAGACAGACCGGACTTGCATTGCTTTCATCAACTCACCGGCTGTGTAAATTCCATTTCTTCTTTCACGGCTTTGATCCTAAAGTCAAGCTGATACCACAACTGCTGCACCCCTCCAACTATGCCGCTCAACCGTAAGGGTGGCTGGTATCCTTAAACACAAAAGAGGTTTTTCTATTTTCTCTGGCTCGGTTTCCTTGTGCAACCATCAAGGCCCTTCAGAGGTAACAATCTCTCGCTGCGGTGTCCAAGGTTTCTCCGTACCTTGGCCTGTCGCTCTGCTCCGCCTGGTTCGCCGTTCCCCTGGAAGAACTGCTCCTTCTCGTGCATCTCCTTGCTCAGAGTGTTTCTAAGTGTTCCACCTTTTAACCATGTGGGCAGAGCCAATAGGTACCAAGTGTACGTAATTAAGATCAATTGCCTGACCCTGCCTGATCTTATTGGTGTGACATGTCCAATGTAATGCATGGGTGGTACTCCTTTCAGCCTCAGACCTGCTCTTCCTCGGCTCAGTGTTTGTGTAGGGAAGGGGGGGAATCTGGGAAGTTGGAATATCCTATAAAATCGGAAGGGACAGGATATTTGGAAAGGAGGGTAATACCATTTCTCACCATCGGGCGTTCCTCCCCCACTCCTCTCACCCAGGTGATCCGCCCGCACTTGTCCACCCCCAGGGTCTGAATCCAAAGGTGATGGCCGTGCCCTGGTCACCTGAGCAAGGGATCCCCGGGGTCTAGGCAGTGAAATACCCTCTGGTTTTTCACAGCGCACTGATAGAAAAGGAGAGAACCCTACTCCTGTCAGTCAGCGCTATCCACGCTAGAAGCCAAATAATGAGGGGTAACGGCCAGAATTACTACACCCCGCCAGCCTCTCATTATTGCGCTCTGCGCATTTTGCAGAGCCCAAAGAGCTCCACATTGAGAAATGAAAAATAAAAATGTGTAAAAAAAATAAATAAAAAGGTACGGGTGGATGTGTGTGTGTGAGGCGGGGGTAGCTCGTGGTGAGAGACAGGTAGCACAGTCCTGGATGCAAATAAATCCGAGATGGACTATGCTGACTGCCACTGTAATGTGAGTTGAAATGTACATTTAGATTAGCATTAAACCTACATAACAATGTACGTCTTCCCGGAAGCCAGTGCCCCCCTCTCGTCCATAGAAGCGAGCCTCCACTGCTTAGGCTCATATGCACAAAGCATATAGACAGTAAAATGAGCCCCATAATTGGATAACAAAATGAGGATTCACACTGCCCTTCCACCACTGGTAATCCCATGGGAACGGGTGTCGGTAACGAAGCACCTCCACCTTTGGTAAAAGAGCCACATAGTGCGGGGATAAAATGGCATATAATTGGTTGGTAAATAGGTTCAATAAAATAGGTGCCAACAAAAAAACGTTGTTGGACACCCTGCCAAATTCGGAAAGGATTAGGGCTTTTCACATATAAACTAAAAGCGACTGATCGCTGAATGGTTAAAGTGTACAGAACCAAGAATGTCGAGTAAATGATGTGGGTATACCTAATATCTGCTAAGTTTCCTATAACTTTCTCCTATCCATTGAATCAAAGGCTGGTTCCAAGTCCATGAATGCTACATAAAGGGGCTTGCGCCTCATAAACAGGTTATGTACAGTAAACGTGTTATGGTTCATGCAAGCCACTGCTCAATCACATAGCTGTAGTACCAGATGTTGCCAAAATGACCCCATGTCAGGAGTGAAATAGTCAACTAGTCCAGTCTTGTTAGCCAACGGCACTTTACAGCGCAGATTAATCAAGTTCTTGAAACACGCCATAACGGCACCAAAGCACAAGAGAGGAGACCACTCTTTCCATCCAGGCACCTATACTATCGCTCTTCAACGAGGGCAACGTTACAGATTTTTTTGGCTATTTTTTTGTAACCACCTTTTTTTTTTTTTACCACAATCCTACAATTTAAATGGGGGAAGAAGGGGCTCCCCAGCAGTTGTTTGTGGTAAAATCGGTAGACACAAAAATCGACTACGTTGCATGCGAGGAAAGCTCATAGCTCCTGCACGGCGACTGTTATCTTTTCCGGGCGCCTTGTTTGCAGTAAGGGCCCATTTTCTTCATTCTGTCTTTTGCACAATACACATTTCAAAATTCCCGGCCCCAGAATACACAGTTCAGATGACTGAAAATCTAGACTTTTGCTGAGGTATCTGGCATAATGCCCGCTGGCAGCCATGTCATTGCTCAAGAAGCGCAAAGGCTCGCTATGCGCCGATGCTCAGAAAATTACATCTTGCACACAAAACCTGTTCTTGTGCGATAGCTGCAGAGAACACGTGCTGGCTGCCAATCGCCTGCTCGTTCCCGTTTCT
This sequence comes from Ambystoma mexicanum, assembly GCF_040938575.1. Classification (NCBI taxonomy): domain Eukaryota; kingdom Metazoa; phylum Chordata; class Amphibia; order Caudata; family Ambystomatidae; genus Ambystoma; species Ambystoma mexicanum. The sequence goes on from NC_090938.1 coordinate 210,863,913, forward strand.
CAAGGTCACTCCTGCCTATCCTTGCAGCAGCTATCTCACCTGACTGCTGTGCTCACACGGATACTGGCTTCCAGGATCTAGGGAGCAGCAGTGCATGAATAGTCCCGATTCAGCTGAGGTATTATTAACATAAAGGAATGCCTTTCAGGCACGGTTTGGTTAAGCTTTCCGTCAGGCATGCTTGGGTAATGAGATTTTATCTCACTGCACCGATGTAATAACCCCTTGTGGGTAGGTTCTAATCTGCAAGGAAGTGGCTATCGGGCGGCATTTTGGGGCGCTGGCAGTTTTTTTTCAATTTAACAAGTACCATTTGGATGTTTGCACCTGTCCTCCCCCAATACTACTCAACAGCTGGTGACGAAGCGTCAGATCAAAACATACAGTCGTAGGTAGGCGCAAAAAAAGTGCACCAGAGGGAACACAGTGTGCTGCCAATCTAACTCCCACGTAAAATATAAACTATAAATTATTAAACATCGAACACATTATGCCTTATTATTCAGCTAATTTTGCCTTATCGCTGCTATATTCTCGTTCCCCTCTGGGGAGCCAAATGTAGCTCTTGGTAAGCAATTGAGCTACTGGTGTCTAGGTACAAGTTGGCCTAGGGAGCAAAAAAGAAGCTCCCTAATGCTACTGAGCTATCGTGGTCTTCCTAACCAGGATGTTCTAGGTTATAATGAGGAACTTTGTAGCGCCTACATCGATCGATCCCTGAAAATTCAAGATTTTGAAGCACTGTTTATGTTTTGGCTATAAGACACCTAGTGGTGCAAGCATTCTTGGGATGGCAAATGTACATGAAAACGTTTCACAATTCACTCCCTTTGTATAATTCTGGGATTGTGATTGCTAAAGTATTATGTGCCTACCCTAGAAGCTCTCAATTTAAGGCAAGGAGCTCCTGATGTCTGAGGCTTGACATAACATTGTGTTGCTCTACATCAAGTAGCCATGATGATTATCATATGTAATGTATGAACTGTGTGGTTGACCTTTAGTCATGGCAAGGATTTTATGACATTGGAGCCGGCACTTGACATATGACAGCTGACAACTGGTTTTGTGAATACTTGTTTTTATCGATTACTAGTCGATATACCCAGCCAGGATTTCATTTTCTCATAGGTACTATTTGTTAGAAATTTCATAAGGTAGCTTTACGCTTTTCGGAAAGGCCCCACAAGTGTTTTCTTATAAAGACTACACAACACTATTTGTTCTTCTTAAAAACTCATTCTGAAACTTATGACTGTACGTGAGAACAACATGGAGGTTCCAGAGCAGCATGATGGGTGACATGATGCTGACAGTGCCAACAACTATGGACCTAAAATTTGATATTACCAAAGTACATGTTTATTGTAAGCCTTGTTTATAAAGAACATGTTTTGTTCTGCCAGTTGGAGAAGAAATATACAACTGACTCAAAGAACCCACTATAGAACACGCAACATATAACTGTCCGTGGGAGAAACATGGAGATTCAAAGCTGGAACCAGTGCACTTGATTGACTGGCCCTGTGCCTTGTTGATCGTGATACCGAATGCCAGCCTGACCGGAAACGGTAAGCACTTGAAACTGATCGGCATGTCTGTCAAAATGAGTAGAATGCAGGTGATGAATACATCTCCTTTTCCCTTCCCGGTCAACACTATTGCTTCAATTACATGAGGTAGCATTTTTTTTTAACGCAGCCTTTTGCCATTACACCCAGCCACTCGTGAAATAACAATTTAGCACTATTCGTGAGAGAACAGAAATGCCTGTCACACCTCTTTATATTGTAACAATTTGGAAACTTCGTGAATGATACCTGCCTTCACCTTCGCCTCTTAGGTCCATTCACCTCACCTTTGCCTCCCCCACCCATTCGCCTTTTGCCTCTCATACACCAAAGCTTTGCCAAGCCACATACAAACAATTTTTGACATTATTATATAATTATATATATAAATAACATTGGCTTCCTTATCTCCGTTGAACTAGAATACAAATTATGTAATAACGGTTTCTTACATAGCGTTTACACAACTAAGCCTGTTTTGAGGAGATAAATGGGACTATTAGAGGGGGAGTTTTGGGTAGCTGGAAGGAGGAAAGCATGACGGAGTCTTCCAGCACAGTGCTTACTCAAGTTGATGAAAGCAGAAAGGCACTTTTAAAAGTATGGAAGGGAAGAAAAAAACAGTAGTTCCTCAAACCATAGAATGAAAAGCAGACTGCTCAAAAAGCCAAGGGAAAAATATTAACGCTAAATCTCAAATTTGAAAATGAGGGATGGCACGAAAATAGATATAGCGGGGGAATGAGATTGGGGAGGAAATAGACCCATTTAATACAGGTTTTAATAAGAAAGTGTTGTAAAAACTGTCACCTAACGACAGGTGAATCGTTATGTGTTTACAAAAACAATTGGAGGCACTGTATATTTTTAACACTTAATTTAAGAGGCTGATAATGTAATTAGATGACTATTTTCTACTGTGAAATTCCACTTTTCTCATTCAGAATGTACACATCATATAATGTGATTATTAACTCAATTTTCACATGACACACACAAAACATTGTAAGAAAAGGATAGTCCATTGAGATACTGCTTGTGGGGGTAACTATGCATCCTCGTGTGTGTGAACTCCTAGGCAGCCACGTTATTATCCGGACCTAAAACTGACCCTGCCTGGAGGCAATCTTTCTGGAGCAGGGTAAATCCAACTAAGGGGAGAGTCAGGTCACAGATCCACTGAATACTGCCTCAAACACGTTCTCGTCCTCAAAAGTACAGTAAACCAGACAAACTCACTGGGAAACATTTGGCATCTGGATCTCTCCCATAAAGATAACTGTACAGACAAACTACACCAAACAGAAGTCTAGAACTGAACCTAAGTACTCAGGATAGAGCTTCGAGGAGGCTGCTGTACATCATTTTATGAGAGCGAAGACTATTAACACTAGTTGTAGAAATTAGTCGCATTCCTCCTCCATAAGTAGGTTTCCAAAAGTACACCCAGTGCACCCAAAAACTGTAAACCACCCAGCCTCTCTAAATCCTCTGTACCTCTCTGTGCACCTGTTTGCAGTGCACCTTTACGGTACCAATTCAAAGTCTCAGGGGAGAGTGGCAATAGAAGTCCAAGGCCCTTTCCATTAGGGCATGGGTCAGCAACATGCGGCTCTAGGACTCCCATGGTGTCTCATCATTGACTATGCTGGGTGGGGCTGAAGGGAATTGTAGTCAAAAACATCTGGAGACCGAGCTAGGGTTACCAGTCATTTGGTCGAAAACCAAATGGTCGAATGACCATTTGATAGAAGTAAAATGGTCGGAAAAAAAAAAAAGGTCGATTTTTTTTTTTTTTTAATTTTATGGGGGGGGGGTCCCGCCCCAACCCCCCTTTTTCTTTATTAGAAATATTTTTTAAGCAACCAAAACTAGAAAAACACAAATCTAAATAAATAAAAAAATTCAACCTTTTTTTTTCCCGACCATTTTGATTCGATCAAATGGTCATTCGATCTTTTATTTTCGACCAAATGACCGGACACCAGCTAATACATATGAAGGATATGTGGGTGACCCTGAGAAGCCCTCGGCTTAGGGTGGCTTTCAGTATGCAGTTTCCATACTCAGCCTACAACCGTATGACTGCTGCATAAGCAGTCATTGTGCCATGCTAACAAACCTTGGAGGATTCCTGGATTGTTCTGTAACCCTCTTAGGCGGTGTCAAGGCTCCTCTGGGAATAGCCTACACAAACCACCAATTTCCAAACACTTCCCTGAGCGGCAGTTCCCTAGTTTGGTTAACAAATGGCAGTAGGAATCTTAGTTTACTGAACAACCTGCTTTTTCTACAGCCAGGAACAGTAGTCTTCAGGACTAAAGAAACAGGATAGTCTTGGGATCCAGAGTGGAGTGAACAGGCTTGAAACACAAATGATTTTGCTCCGAAAACAGACTCGGAGGCAAGATACATGGTAATCTGGGGAGCTTATCCACTTGGAAAACCTATTAAAAACAAGCAGTTTTGCATTATAAACTGTCAGAGCATAAATGAATATGAGGCAAAGCAGACTACCAAACCTACGCCCTTTGACAGAAACATGGGTTTACCCAAAAGATAAACTGGAAAATTCTTCAAAACCTCTCTCTACAAATACCAGGTGGGATTGCAAACCTGGTACAGCCCAAAAGATTTTCTGTCAGTAAATAGAAATGTATTTCAAGTTATTGTATTCCAAAAACGTGCAGGGATTTTGGAGGAGAGCATGCATAAAAGCGTACTTTATTTATTGAGTATTTGTAAGGCGCCTATACAGCAAAAGTGGTTTCCAGGCACCACAAGTCAAAAAGGGGAGGGAACAGGGGAATTAAACAATAACAGTCCTACTAGGCTTGGTGACATTCGGATTGCGCAAGTACATCAAGGAGGAGGTCAAGGAAGGGGGTAGGGTTGGCACTGGGGCTAGGCAAGTGCAGGGGGGAGTCCAGGGGTGGTAAGTTCAAGGGGATGACGGAGGTAAGGGCCACTGACTACGTGCAAGGTCGTGGGTGGATCATACTGGTTATATGCTAATCAGGGAAGGGGGGCCCGAAGGGCCGTGCTGATAAGGGGAGTGCTGGTATAGACCCGTCAAGGAAGTCCTGGTAGCCTGTAGGAGACCAGGCCGCCAGTCACAGCGGCAGAAGCGGGATTAGCAAGGCAGGGAGAGAGGAAAAGAGGTAGAGAATCGCAGGGTCTTGAGAAGTTTCCGAAACTTAAGGAGGTCCGGCTCAAGTCTGAGAGGGGCAGGGAGGCTATTCCAGAGGTTGGTACCTGCCGAAGAGAGAGATCTACCCCCCACTCTCTTCTTGGAAAAACGTCTGATCTGCAGAGAATTGGAGCTAGAGGACCAAAGCACTCTAGCAGGGAAGTACTTCGGGAGAGAGTTGGATGTAGTAGCGGGGTCCCGGACCCAGCCCTGCCGCTCGCAGCGGCCTCAGTAGGCAGACTTGTCACAGGAGCACCAGCACCATTGCGAATGGTCCCGGTGCTCTTGTGTCTCCATTCCCATAGAGTCCCAGAAGACTATGGGAATGGGGATTAACAAATGTACCAGCGCCTCATTTCCTGGCTGCCAGACTTTTAACAGCACAGTGGCACCGGGAAGTCAGGCGCCAGTAAATTATTACGGGTCCAGCGGCAACCCGCCGGTAGCACCGACTGTTATGCTTGATCTAAAATGGCGCTGGTGCGCAATGCATTCTGGGAGCACTCAGAGCCATGATGGATATTTACTTCATGCCGCAGTGAAAAGCTGCACACATTTTGCTGAGTGTTAGATTCACGGTGCTGAGAAAAACATGCTTTCCAAACCCGGTATGCGGTCAAGGACATTTCTGCTGGGAAAGCCAACTTTGTTATGGTTTGCTACTGTTCTCCGTGGAGAGTGTTTTTAGAGAAGGGAGGCACTTTTTCTTGGGGGGAGCTCTCTATTGACCCAGCTGGCAACCGACAGCTGTTCCTCAACTGCGCAAGTGCAATTTCCAGAAGGTTCGAGAATTGACTCCCCTTTGTGGAGTGTGTATATATGCGGAAGCCCGGAGGTGGTCAGGTGAGACTTGAGCCGGAGAAGGACGCTTAAGTCCGGCCCTCCTGTGAGCTGTGGTGCTCTCGGCCTGGCTGTTCCCGGGGTCTTCCAGCCGCTTCTGGACAAGATGAGGAATCCTGTTACGCCCACGGTGATGTATTTCCTTTTGAATTCTTTACTTTTTCTGTGATCTATGTCCATATTATTTTTGTGAGTTATTTCTATGTACTTCTAAGCTTTGAATAAATAGCCATATAAGAGCTGATTATCTTCTAAGAGTGCGTGGTTGTGAGTCATTGTGTCTGTCTACGTTCAAAGTATTTGCTCTATAATTGCATTGATGATTTATTTTTGTTCCGTGCACTTTGGGGAGAGCAATACACCGACACGGTTACCACCGGACCTGTAATGAGGTCCATTGAGTTTCTGGGGGAAGGTGAGAATGCCTCGAAGGAGGTGAATCTGAAAATGGGCCTTATTGGCGAGAGAGAGGAGTCGAAGATGACGCCAAGGTTTTTGGCCTCACAAGATGGTGAAGGGAGAGGACCCAAGGAGGGTGGCCAGAAAGTAGGGAGGAAGCAGGGGTCCCAATGAGAAGGATTTTGGTCTTAGTGGCATTAAGACAGAGATCCTTACCAGTGCACCGTGTCTGAACAGCAGTCAGACAGTCAGGAATGAGAGAGGGGAAGCAGAGGTAGTGGAGGGAAGCTTGAAGGAGAGCTGCGTGTCATCAGTTTAACAAAGGAAATGAGGAGTGAAGGAGGAGATCAATCGGGCAAGAGGGGCAAGGTAGATTTTGAAGAGCCACTCCGATAGGAAAGAGCCCTGAGGAATGCCACATGTAGAGATTGAGATGGAGGAGAGAAAGCGGCCCAGTTGCACAGGGGAAGGACGATTGGAAAGGAAGGAGGTCAGCCAGTCCAGTGCCCAGTCCATGATGCCAAGGTTATCACAGAGCCATTTTATGAGAACGGAATGATTGACTGTGTCGAAGGCTGAGGAAAGATCAAGGAGAATGAGAACGGCAGGAGAGTTGGAATCAAGGCTAGAGGGCAGATCTTTGTGGGTGTTCAGGAGAATTTTACGTGCCTCGGCATATTCGACAGCCAGATTGGTGGTCATGAAGACAACCAACAAGTTTGGTGTGGTAGATCAACTGGGAGATGATCAATTTCTCCAAGAGTTTGCCCAGGAAGGGGGTGGTGCAGGTAGGGCGATAGTTAGCAGGGCAGAAGGGGTCAGCGGACTGCTTTTTTAGTAGAGGCTGCACAAGGGAGCGCTTGAGGAGTAGAGGAAAGGTGCCAGTGGCAAAGGAGTGGTTATAGAAATCAGCAACGGCAGGACAGAGAGGGGAGATGTTGTCCTTGAAAGTTCTGGAGGAGGAGGAGCAAGGGAGTACCTGTTGGAGGAGACTTTCATAGAGCAGACATCTTTAGAGACCTCATCGGCTGCTATGGGCAAGAAGGAGAAGAGTGCCGGAAATATAATGAGGGGGGCCAAGGGAGGCCTGAGAACAAGTGATGGAGTGGAGGATAGTGCAGACATGATGTCCTGTGTTTTTGCTGAGAAATGGGAGACTGATGAAGTACAGAGGGCCTGGGACAGAAGAGGAGAGGTGGAAACTGCAGTAGGATTGGCAAGTTCATTGCAGATTTTGAATAATTCAGCCGTGTTGTTGGTGGCTCCAGAGATGCAGGTTCATGCGAATCCTCATGACAGGGGCATGGGTATCAAGAGTGTCGGAGATGGTAGGAGGGGGAGGTAAAAGTAGCACTGAAAGACACTCGCTTCATCAGACGAATGCCAGCGAAGGAGGCTGGCAGCGCAGGCAGCAGTTCAGCCACAGAGCCCAAGGTGTGAGGAGAGGACAGCACGATCAGACCATGAGAGAGGAGTAATGAGCGGGTTAGATATAGGGATGTATGCCGAGATGAGCGCATCCAAGGTGTGTCTGGCTGAATGGGTCGGGCCAGAGGGAAGAATGGTGAGGGAGAGAGAGTAGCAAAAGGTTGCAGAACAGTACAGTTGCCACTTCAGGAGAGTCAAGATGGATGTAAAGTCTCTGAGGAGGAGAAGCTTGGTAGTAGAGGTCAAGAGGCAGGAGGAGGGAATCGGCCCATTCAGGAAGGAAGAGGGAGATCTGGCCAGGGGCCCTGCGCATACGAGAGGGAAGGAGAGACATGAAGCCTGCAGACAAGGCAAGAGTACGATTGGGTGGGTATGTTTGTAGTAGTGACCCACCATTCGGGGAAGATAAGGGCCACTCCACCCCCAGACCAGGCAGCCTGGGCTTGAGAGGATCTTCTAGCCCTCGGGAAGAAGAGGGTCAGGAAGAAGAGTGACAGAGTTGGCATAAGTTTCAATGTATTAGACGATTTACAAAGATCTCAAAAGTGCATCACAACATATATTTCTCTTATCTAAATAATAAATAAAGGATTTTCAGGAACAAAATATATTCTGAACCATTAATTACCATTGTTGATGGCTATGGGGCCGCAGGGAGGAAAAACAGACTATGCACATTCTGTGGCTTCAGGCTGTATATTTTCTATTTCCTCGCTACAGGTTCATACGCATCTATTAAGTTAAGTGCAATTAATATTTCTCTTACATACAAACAAGGTAATTTAGCCATGCACATTCTCAGTAAAGTGGCTCCCATCGTACATTTTGTAAATCTTGGGGGTTTAACCTTAAGTTACTAAGAGTAATCCAGATGCTAGCACTTGCTCACTGTGCTTACACTGGCTTAGCTTCACCTCACTGATGATGCCCACTTAAACTAAAACACACATCCAGGTCTTCTGATGGTACTCTCGCCTGGAGGAGAATTGCCGAGCATTCAGTGCTAGACTGCAGTTGTGGGTGGGATCAGACTGATGGGCATATGGATTTCTCTGTGAAAAGTACAGGTTTAAGACGGTCCCAAATGGAACTATCCCATAGGACAGGTTATTTGAGCACTTTTCATTCTCAGGAGAGGGTCTCACACGTTTTTGTAAATATGAAGCAAGTATGTCAATTAAATAGAATGTCAAGACAAGAGAAAAAAGTGAAAACATTTTCCCCCAGTGCTGTGTGTCTAAAAGAAAATATTACTGAGCCCTTTTGCCGCACATCCCACCTGAACCTATTTATTACTGTGTGTCTGCAATGTTGGCGCAAGGAGAAGATTAAGAGAGCAAATTTCAACTTCAGAAACTGGCTGCACAATCTGGAGGCATTGTCACTTTAAACGTCATCCAAAGACAGTAATTGCACAAGTATGTTCCCAAGCAGGTTTCAACCTGTCTAGGAGCTCGTCAGTATGATGAAGTGGACAGGTAATGAAAGTAGTGAAGACTGCCAATAACAAACAAAGAATGGGATGTCATGTGGAGGAAAAGCTAAAGCAAAGCACAATGTAGTTGGCAAGAGAAAAGAAAAAAAAGGAATACAACAAAGAACCTGCAAAGACACATTTCCCTTATGCTAGAGCAAAGCACAAATTCCAATGGCCAGACAGTAATACATGTTTGAATGGCTATGGTAGGTATACAGTAGAAGCTTTGTTAAGCGGCACACTTGGCAAATCAGCCAGATAACCAAATATGCCAGAAACAGGTATACCGAATGACAGAGCCAAGAAAAAAGCCCAACAAAGCGTTCTAGACCTTTGCTTTATTTGCATACACTGCAATACAGAATGTGGCGTCATTGGCAATTTTAATGTTTTTTATCCAACATTTATCATCCGAGATGCCACTATTAATAGCTATTAAAAGGTGCTGTGCTGATTACTAGAGTGTTACAGATAAGCAAGCTTGTACTGTATTGCAACGCATCCATGTTTGTTAGTACTACATATACCTTTGGCAAGGCTGCTTAAAAGTACTGAAGGAAGGGGGAAAGGTATAGTATACAGCCTAAAACGTTTTGAGACTTCTGAAACTCGTGCAAGATCAGGTTCAAGTCAGAGATAATAGCTGCAAGTTTTAGAGGGAGGAAGAACTTTGACTGAGTAAATCTGCCCCGCAAAAAAACATAAGCTAAGATCAGAAGGCAGTGGAAGACTTAACAGAATACTTGATTTCGACAGCAAAAGCATACAAAACAATAGAGCATCATTCAAGTAGGAAATACAATTTCTCATACAATAAGACACTCAGTATAGAACCTGTAATTTGAAAAAGAGAATCATAAAGTGCTAGTTAAATTGATACTCCTTCTTGGAAATATATCCTCATCAATAACTAATTCAGGAAGAAAAGAATTCCATCACGTTGAAAATCTAGATGTGTACAACAACTCCTTGCTTAGTCTCCATGCTGACAGAAGATGGTTCAAGAGAATCCAGACCACAAGAGGTGAGTCAATGGAGAGCAGATAAAGTAGCACAGATGTACACTGCATAAAACACAAATCATTAAATAAATGATTGATTATTTTGTGTCATAATGATAAAAACTATGCAGAAAACGATAAAGTGCATCAAATCTTCCCAAAGACTAGAGCAAAATGGACAATTAGTATCACTATTTGGTAAGTTGGACGAAACTGACGCAATTGCTCAAAGGAATTAGATTTAGCCATGCTCGCATTATTAACATCCATTTAGTTTTATATTTTGTCCAGGTCAGGTATTTGTATATTCCACCATTGACCATTAGAACATGTGAACGATTAGTAGGCTTCATGTTTTTTTGTTTTCCCTTTCCATAGAGATACATTCAGACAGGTGGGTTTTAATAAGAGCAACATATACCTTGTTACAGCTCTTTGGGTTAGTAAAACATGTTACATGATTGACTTTCTCTAGTTGATTGTTTATGAACAAAAGCCAAGTGTAACATAACTTATTATATTCCAATGAGAAAATGTAAGTTAAAATGTCATATGTTAATGGCGAAGGAAGTGTGTAGTAAGTGCACCGTGCAGTTCTGCTAACTGCAACAAGCACAATCCTTTTTGTTTGGAGGTGATTTGGAGATGGCTCTCTGGAGTGATTGCTTGCTCCAGCAGCTATTGGTGATCCTGGGACCTAGCTCTGTACTGTTTGCACTTGCCTGGGAACTCAAGCTCGGTTGTTGAACCTGCGCAGACAATTTCATTTATAATTTTTAGAAGTAAAGATCCTTCAATTGTTGGCGCGAGAAGTGGATAAGGTTCCTTTTTTATTCTATTAAAGCCTGATTTGGACTGTGACTGTGCCCCGTAACATAGCTAACCGTCTGACTTATTCCTTGCAAAGTCAAGGACTGTTGTCCAGGGAACTTAATGACACAGTGTTTCACCTCCACAGTCATTGAGAAGTGAAGATACTATGACTGCTCCATGTATTGAAGAACTTAGTAAGCCTTTTGATAGGGGGAACACAGAAGATACAATCATTTCTGAACTTTGCGCTTATCTGGGCGAGCATGAAATTGATATAGAAAGTGAAAAGCTGTCTAGTTCTGTAAAATCGGGAAGGAGTCACCAATTAAGAGCTTAATTGTTAATAATCCTTCCCCGTATTTGATGCCTATTGTAGGTCACAAAATAAAATAAATTCGGCGTACTGGAACAAGCACGGCCGTGCAGCCAATAAAACTACTTTGTGCTCAGGTCCTTACTAACCGTTCCCTTGTGAAGGACGAAAACATGATTGAAATAGCTAACGCTATTTCTGATACTGCGCCAGTTAATGTTACTGAAGGGCGTGGAACAGTTTTGATAATTTAACAAACAACCCTGTTTCTCCAATTGAAGAAGGTTCCTACATTGGTTTACCTACTGTATTAACTGAATTACTGTCAGCTAATACAACTGAGGAGAATGATGCTGGCACGAGCCAAGCAAATGTGTCTTTACATCATACACTAAGAGAAATGGATGAGCAAATAAGATTAATGTCCCCAATAATCACAGCACTAAATTCTGTGTTGAATTCTTTCATTTATCTATATGACAATATCCGGTAGGATTAGAGTCCATACACTGATTTTAAGTGGTATGAATGTAAAAGTTGAACCGTTGGCTAATGTCCTTTTGCGGAACGGAACTCTGAGCATACATTCTGGTGGTTTACTGAATCATGCACCCAGTACTGTGGAACCAAAAGATCAACCATCCCAAGAGTTCTCCCAGGGGCTCTTACCGGGTTGTGTGGGCCAGCAAGAAGGTCAATTTATACAAGGGGCTCTTCGTAACTTTGATCAGGAGTGCAATGGTCCTAAATTTCCTGTTTTGGAGGAGGGTAACAATTCAGAGCTTATTTACCCTAAAAACGTTTGTATGCATCAATTAGGATTGGAAAAGGATAAGGGAGTATTACAGCATTGAGACCAGCCGATTTTAGAGGTCCTGCAAGAGTCGTCCCGGGAAATGGAGTTCAAAGAGACCCTAGTGATCACTTTTTGCAGCAAACTAATGAAAAGCCATTTAAGCAGACTCATTTAAAGAATATAGTGTATGCTGAGCGTGGCAAGGGGAACTTTGTTACCCCACAACAAAGAGCTAGCGTAGAATCTGATCCCAGAGGGCCCATCTTGTTAACTAACATTCAGTAAGGTCCAACAAGGAGGTAACAACAAAAATAAAACAGGTTAAAAGACAAAAAATATGAAGAGTAAGGTTTTTGGAAAGTCTTCTAGAAAGTTTCTCCAAAACTAATAACAGGAGACTTTATACCAATCCCCCCGATTTATCAAGGTGTTCCTCTGGAGAGGTTTATGAAATTTCAGCTTCTTTGGAGAAAGTCTCTGACAAAAGTCTTTGACAGACACACTTCGGCAGTATTAATAGACCACGTCTGTTGGGAAATTAGCAGAAGGGATGTTGGGAGACTAGCATTTCTGGGATTGATTTGCAGGGTGACTCGATTACAGAAAGCAGTCTCTGGCCAAACAGGATTTTTATTTCCCTTAGTATCTGACCAAAAGAATGACTGTATAAAGTAGTGAAGTTTGTTAACCTGTTGGAATCTCAGAAATCTGTTGTAAAAATTGATGTGCATAGCAGCTGTGTCTCTGATATTCCTGTTCAAGTGTCCTGCATGGAGAAGAAATCAGTCGGTGTTCAAACAAGTATAGAGCAGAATTGTGTTTCGTCTACCCTAGGGTCTTGCCATGGCAATAAGGCTGATAACTTTGATGCGGCACTCGGATTTCTTCCATCAGTAATTTCCCCATGTCAAAATCAGTTAGTACTCAGAGTGGAGAAATATTAGTATCCTCTATGACTCCGTCCATAAATAGTAAAAATGGGGTATATCAGAAATCAGTTATAGCCCCGATGGAGAGAGAGTCTGATATTCTGAACAACATTGACGTAATGACCACAAATGTACTGACAAATATGGGGTATCCAACGAAGAAACCGGTTAGCACACAGTTGGGGCCTGTAGTTGCATTTACTGAAGTGCAGCTGGAGAGTATGTTTTTAAGAAATGTGGATGCTTCTGGTGATGGTTTAATGGGTGAAAAGGAAATGCCTCATGAGAGCTGGGGGAAGGTACAGAAACCGAAGACAGGTTGAATTTTGACATGCTATGTGTTTTGATGGAAAAAAATTTGAAACCAAATTGTTTCTTTTAATAACAGGCAGTCTAATGGGATTGGTAAATTACACAGCCCTTATAGGGAAAGGGGGGCTAACTGAGTGATGATAGCAGAAACTGATGAACACTTCAAGCATGTATACAAATTGAGGGGGTGTGGGTGAATGAACTGAGGGCTCCAAGTTTTATAAAGGGAGTGTGGAGAACAGATTATGACTTGCAAACCACTAGGACTAGTGACCCCAACTTTCGAAGTTTTTGACAGGAAAATCCCTTTTTAACTCCTTACTTTGTCCAAGTCATAAAACAAATCGGAATGTCTTTTCCAGCTATTTGGCTATTCTTGATGCTATGCGTAAATGCAACAAATGTTTTAGCAATTTTCGCAGACGTTCCAAATCTGAAACTGATCTCTGGTGTGGATATTGACAAGGTGGAATCTGTGGATTTGAATAAAACTGATAAGTGATTCTGCCTACTGGTTCAAAATTAGTGACCGACCTGATATTGAAAGAAGTGCTCCTTGAAACAGCTAGGATTTGAAATTTCTGAATTTATAGATATTACAGCTTTGGTTATCCCAAGAGGGACATTACTTTGGGGACATTGGTTTAATTTACTAACTGCCACCACAATGTAATCAAGAAGTTATGTCATCTGGGTCGGTCCCCGTAAATTGGACCATATAGGTTTTGCATGGGTTGTGACTTCTTTGATAAATTACAACTACAAGGGTGTAAACTGTGCCAAGGAGGTACTTCAGCCCCTGAGCAGATGTTTATTTCATGGAATTAGCAAGGTCATTGTCATCTGCTCACAAACCCGGATTTGATGGAATTTGTTAAAACTCATAGTATCAAAGCTGCAGGAAACGTGGCTAACAGATCAACCATTCCTTGATGGTTATGCTATCCTTGTACAGGAGGTTTTCTCTGGCCATGGTGGGCATCCAACCGGCGGCCTGTTGACTACAATACATATGTCCCATGATTTGGAGGCGAACCTTTGGAACAATGACTTACATGGGACTTTAATCGTGGAATTAAAACTGGGGAAAACACTTGCTTCTAGGCACATTATACTAATAATGTCTATTGGCATAAGGGGGTTGGAAAATTGTGTGCGTTTTTTGAAATCTTTGGCCAAATGTATATTTGAATGGAAACTAGATCATGACAAATGGTTTGTTCTTCTTGCAGGAGATGTGAATTCAGATTGCATCTCTTGTAGTATTTTGAATGAAGAATGCAAATGGGAAAAACAGAGATATGGTAAGTAATGGGTTTCTTGTTTTGTCTTACTGTGGATGTCTGTGCTGAATGGAAAAGTTGTGGGAGGACATCCCTAGTCACACGACTTGCCATAGAGGAAATAGTTCATCAACCTGTGACTACGGGTTTACTGATCTGGCATTGAAGGAAAGATGTTTGGCCATAAATATTGTGCCAAATGAATTGAGTGATCATAGTTTAATCCAGGCTGCTTTAGATATATCAGTGTGTAAAGTTGTTAGGGGACTGTTGAAGTGGGTAACATTTAACTACAACAATTATGAAAAATCTATAAGGAATGCGATTGGAGACTCCCTCCCTCCCCCCCCCCTGTGGTAAATAATGGTTTTGGATGGGAAAGGGAAACCCCGCATACTCATGTTTTTGATGGTACGGTTTCCACACATAAAAGGAAAATGAGGAATAGAATAAGACAAGTCTACTATCGCGGTGGATGACAGGGTGTTTCCGATTTAAAAATTAAACAAGCTTATATGAATTTCATAAGGCAAAATCATGCAATAAATCTTCAGGGGGATGCTGAGCAAATGCTAGCCGTTTTGAAGAGTGGAAACCTTGCTAGATTTTGGGAAGTTATCAATTCAAGCAATAAGGCTCAAGTGTTAATTCAATCTAATTCAGTGTCAGAGGCTAACTGGACAGCACATTTAAAATTATTATATCAAACTAAAAAGATTAGTGCTACCCAGGGTGAGGACTATCCGAGAGGCTCCCTTGGGAGGTTAAGATTGATCATGCACTTATTATCGATCGTATACGTGGGTGCAGTAACTCTAGGGCACCAGGTCCTAATCAGATTAGCAACAAACTATTAAAAACGAATCCGGAAGCTTGTACAATTATATTTACCATTCTATTTCGTAGTGTGGCAGATACCTTGACTTTTCCAGAAACTTGGGAGGACTGAGTTCGTGATTCCAATTTACAAGAGGGGTGCTAGGACCGATCCAAAAAATTATAGAACTA